>NC_134092.1:90607864-91207864 GCF_000715075.1 Nicotiana tabacum | reverse complement strand
TTTGACTATGTTATTGAAGAGTGAGATTTGACGCTTTGAGGGTCGATTTATGGTTGAAATTAGATGAAACACATATATTTGGACTCGTAGCGGAATGAGTGTTCGGAATTTGTGAGTTTGGTCGAGTTCCAAGGTGCGGGCCCCTGGTTGACGTTTTGGGTTGACTTTTTAATTTGAGTTAAAGATCTTAGATTTATCTTTTGGAAACAATGCCTATGCCTTTTATTGATGGTATTAAGTTATTTTGACTAGATTCGGATCATCCGGAGGTTGATTCGCAAGGGAAGGTCTTCTTATAGTACTGATTTGGCTTGCTTGAGGTAAGTATCTTATCTAAACTTGATTGAGATACTACTTGTGTGAGTTATTTGTGATAGCTATGTGCTATAGGCAGTGCACATGTGTGGGGCTGAGCCCATGTGCATACACCAGGGTATTTATCCAAGCTTGGGGTAGTGCTTAGGCTATGAAATGTCTTAAATTGATCGTTAAGCTTTATGCTGTGATGTTTCTCATATGTGTACCCCGTTGTGAGCTAATTGACCCATATTTGAGGTTACATAGAGGTTAATCTCCTGATTTAACTTGATAATTGTTGTTTTCGTGATGGAATTGCTTATTTGAGCTATGATAGCACACTTTGCACATGCATACACCTTAGCATGTCATTTATACCAGTCCAGAAGTATGAAACTTGATATTCATTGATCATGTACATGTAATCTTATATATCTATTTTCTGTGTGATAAGATCTGGACTGATAGTCCGTGACCATGCTGGGAGGATTGAGTTATTGAGCCTTTGACCATGTCGGGCGGACTGCAATATTGAGCCTGTGAATATGCCGGGCGGATTATGATTATTGGTATGTGAGTTATCCGTACGAATCCAGATATTGATATTTTGGCACGTGAGTTGTCTGTGCAGTACATGAGTTGTCCGTGTGGTTGATATTATTAGCACGTGAGTTATCAGTGCATTGTGTGGATATGGATCCATCTCCCTAGGGTCACCCTCTCATGTTTCTCTTTTGATGGTATACACGCGGATTAAGGAAAACTGATCAATGGTTTGGTACTGTGTTGGAAATTACTGAGGAAAATCTGGCCAATGTTGTTTGGTTGTTGCATTTCATATTTACATGAAATTTCCTTGGTTATTAACCTGATTTACTTGCATATCATCTTTCTATGCTGGATCATTGACTGAGCAGAGTACTTGAATAATTGTGCACACACAGATGGTTCTTTTTGTGCTTTATTGTCACGACCCAAACCGATGGGCCGCGACGGACACCCAGTACTTTACTCAACCGAGTACTAACATAATGTATCTTTCTTATTACATCATCATAGGTAAGTGGGGCAGAAGGGGCGTCATGAGATAAACAGAGTAAACATGAGGGAGTTACCCAACATAGAACGACCCAACCTAATATAAAAACTTATACACGGGACATACGGGCCTATAAGGCCAACATGATCATTTGTAAACTCAAAACATAGGCCGACAAAGCCATACAAGTATCCGTACACATGACATCTGCCTACAAGCCTCTAAGAGTACATACTTATCATAAAGGTCGAGACAGAGTCCCGCCATACCAAACCATACACGTCTAAATCATACTGACCAAACAAGCAACTCCGGAGCAAATAGAGCGCACCAATATCTTCTGCTGAGCTGATAGCCTATTTTGAGGACTCTCGACCTATCTATCGGGACCTGCGGGCATGAAACGCAACGTCCCCAGGAAAGGGACGTCAGTACAAATAATGTACCGAGTATGTTAGGAATGCAAATCAGTAAATAATAGACATGAGAGAAACATGGAGTAAAAGACTCAACATGTAAATCTGAATAACTCTATGAATCGTTAATATTTACAATGCCATGCATATGCGTATAAATGTCATACCATGCATAGGTATATGCGTTCATAACATCATCAAGCCTTTGAGGGCATCCCATCATATCATCTCGACCACTGTGGGCAAATCATCAACGTATATCAGCTAATCAGGTGGTGGTGCGTATATAATGCCATAACCTTTTCCCATATCCCATATACATATAATATACGTGTATATAATGCCATCTGGTCATGGATCAATGTACATGTATAAATGAATGCAATGTATGAGAAGTACGTCAATAAAATCTTTCGGAACGTCATAAGACCATTATGCCTTTGATTAATATCATGAAGTAAACTTTATCCACTTACGTATTTTCTGAGACCCATGAACAAATGATGGAATAATAAGACATATGGGAATCAAGAACATAGGCATCTCTAGTATTTCTATGAATAGAGTCATTTATGGAAATTGTACATTCGCTCGTTTCGTTTGTATCGTATGGATCATGCCAAAAAGAAAGAAGGGATAGCCTTAACATACCTGAACCAATTCTCTTGACAATTCCCCTAACACATGTCAATTGCTACAACACGTAACGGCAGATCGAAGTAAGGGAAAATCCGTATGATATTCTCGAGAAAGATTGCACCGTATTCCCTTAGAATTGCAAATATCGTTGCTATTACACCGTATAACTTCATGTGAAATTTTATTGAAGCTCCATCCGTCACATGGCAGACCTCGCTTTCATTCATATGGCGTGACTAGGGCTGCTTATCGGGCGGATTTGGCGGTTATTTACTCTTAACGGTTTAGCTTATTAGTTATCGGCTTTTAAATGTATTAATCCGCTAGCCACCCGATAAGATATCGGGCGGATTGGTATCGGTTTAGCTCTTATCGGACGGTTTATCGGCCTAATTCAATCTATATTGTGTGCATTAATTGTTTGTTGACCGATGTGACTCAAAATAAAATTCATACGCTCAGCAGACTACATTCCAGTCTATAGAATACAATAGATGAGTCCATTATATCCCAAAGCAGACTACATTACAGATGAGTCTAGAATACATGTCTTTCCTCCGCCCACAACTGCAAAGGAAAAGTCAATGATTAATTTTGAAATGATAAAATTTCAGTCTATATTCAAAGTGAGTCTAGAATACATATTTCAAAATGATTAATTCATAAGTGAGCAGACTAAACAAAAATGTTTGGCCTGCAACTAATGCCAAACAATGCTTGAATTTATGCAGCTTCAAAGTTCAAACAACAGCTTAATCCATAAGCGAGTAGATCCCTGTAAAAAATATGCATACACCAAATTTCAGCATTAGGCAACGAAGTAAAGACTGTGATAAATACTACTGCCTTGATTCTTGTTTGATGTTTAGATGACTTTTCTCATACATATTCTTTCCGAATAGATCATTAAATGCTCAATATTGTTTTCGCAATGTATTTCCTAGTAGATTAGTAATAGAGATAGAGTACTGGAACTCCTTCAAATAGTGACCCAATACGTTATATATGGAAGTGGAAGAAGGATATTTAATATATATATATATATATATATATATATATATATATATATATATATATATATATATATATATATATATATATATATATATATATATATATATATATTCTTAACGGGTTAACGGATTATCCGTTAAGAAAATTGAATAATCCGCCCCAAACTGATAAGCCGTTAATAAAAAATTTCAATCCGTTCCCCGTCCGTTAAACCGTTAACCCGATACCAATAAGCCATTAATCTTCGGTTTCGGTTCGGTTTTCGATTTTGGTTCGGTTTTCAACACCCTTGGGCATGACAACATTTCAATTTCATTGTAAGTTTCAACACTAGTATACTGGATATAAAAGTGACTTGCAATTCGACCAAGCTCGGTGCAATAAAAGTTCCCATTTTTCTCATCAAAACACATCATTTGCTTTGTTAAGAGCACGAGCATCACTTATAAAATCTCTTTGCCTTAAGCTTAATGATGGATCTGCCATGACCTCATCCCATCCGACGTCGTAGGCCAAAGGATTCATCTTCATCCTAATGCAAAGATAAGTGTAACCAATCCAAGCACAAGCTTTTAATCCTTGGTGGTGTGGGCCCCACTTTTGGGGTTTATTTTATTCAAAATTGCCTACACATGCCACCTAACTATCAAGACCCAAAGAGTCACAATTACTTCAAGTCCTTGCTGCCACGTTGTGAGATTTAATTCTTATCCAAATATTTGAATTAATTATCCACTAATCACTTGATTAATTTGTTAATTTCTCATTAACCCATAATTAACTAATTACCCATATAGATAAGAATTATCTCAAATTACTTAAAATACTACCTACCTTTAACATACCTTATACACCTTACTATCATGATCATGTGGTACCTTGTATGGCACTAGTTAATAAATACTGGGTATTATAGCTTGGACCGTATTTTATCCCAAATTGCCAAACTTCGACGAAACTCATTTTCTTTGATTTGCTTACTCTCTCTCCTTCATGAATTTACTCATCACTTGTTTGAAATAGCATAATGCTTATAACCTCAAAAAAATCTCATTCCCGAGCTTACATCGATTAACTTATGACGAAATTTTAACGTACAAAAATACGGGATGTAACATCTTATTTTTGAGATTTCATCAATTTATTTATGGCGTACTTTCACATATGAAAATATGGGGTGTAACATCATTCCCCCTTTGGAATTTTCGTCCTCGAATGTTGACTGATGTACTTATCATTCTCATAACCCATAGCTCTTGCGAATACTTTAGTACTCCTCTTGCCACCTAGACAATTGTTCTGTGAATGAATCCCATAGGCCAGGGCATTCCCCCCTTTAGGCCTCTTTCTCACACCACGACTCGTGATCGGAATCCTTCCAATCTTGTAACTGTTGCTACCTTTTATCATGCAGCCTGTACGACTCTGACTTTGTAAGTGCGCCTATGCGACTCTTCTCTCCTTTTTTTCCTCCAACTTTTAGCCAATCTCTAGGCCTCACTTTATAGACATATACAGAGCTTAATAAGATGTCCCTCTGGGCATCTATAGGTATACTGAAGTTCTTCGCTCGGTACTTTGTCGAACTTACGAATATTGTTATATCTTATTTCATAGACCTGGTTATTCATCCGTATGACTTTACTGCATCTAGGTAGGTCATACTATACCATAACTCTTACCTTGGTTTTATTATTATCGAGGTCTGCTACCCAATTCCAGGTTACTCTCTTGCTTCTTATCATAGATGTATAAATCTAAGTCCTTTAATGCTTCCTCATTACTGTTTATCTTAAGAATGATAGCCTACCCTCGTCTCATACTTTGTAACTCTTATCCATCCATTGTTGATTCAACTCAATATTGATCTATAATCTACCATTATAACTTGACCTTTTTTGTAACACTGCTACTAGGGCTTATGTCTCATCGAGGAATATCTGAAATGATTAGACTGATCCACCCATGGGCGATACTATACTTCCATAATCGTATTTCATAGCATCCCAATGTGATTCACTTTACATGGGTATTTTAATCTTGTACAATTCATGCAATCCCCTTTTTTTTCTTCAAATCATAACTCAATTGAAGGCCCAAACGCCATCCTTTATC
Organism: Nicotiana tabacum; assembly: GCF_000715075.1. Lineage (NCBI taxonomy): Eukaryota > Viridiplantae > Streptophyta > Magnoliopsida > Solanales > Solanaceae > Nicotiana > Nicotiana tabacum. Next base: position 91,202,344 of record NC_134092.1, on the reverse strand, counting down.
TACCACAATTACACCATTATTCTACTACCAGGGCAGCATTCCATCTCTTCTAAATGCCATTAGTCTTAGACTCCTTTGAGTTCATTCAGGCTATACTGAGCTTTGTATAATTTAGAGAAATCATTATCTCTTCTTGTTTTCATGGGCTTAATCCCGGGTATTTATCCATTCTCGTCACCTTCTCACTTGCCCTTTCTTATCCTTACTCCCGTCTTTCTAAAACCTTGTCACTTTACCATACTTTAGCTTGCGACCTACACATATATTTATTTATTAATACTACTCGCAATCTTCCTTCAACTTGCTTGCACCATAGATTTCCTTATGTTATTCTGGAACACCAACCGAGACATCACATTGTCTCTAATTCTTCTTTACTCTCTTGACTAGATCTCTCGGTACCTAGAAACCATAGGCTGGAAGATATGCCTCTGACGACGCTACTATCATTCCAGGATACTGAATCCTAGCGCTTCTAGCCTTCTATCCGAAGTATGGACTATTCACAACCTTCTGCACCTGAGTATCTCGTACGTTATTCACCTTTACCTTACTTACCTTAAAATCTCGCATCACATCTTCTATCTCTTTCATGACCTCCCTTCCACACAGGTATAATTCACATCCACAACTTGAAGCTCTATTATAATACTTGCACCTCTGGTGCATACACAATCCGGTGAGAGCTTCATACTGACTTCTTATGAGGCTGGTACTCTTCTAACTGGCTTTGTCGTAGAGCCATTATAGAAAATGGCTGTTGTACTATCTCTCTTGTACCTCTGATGTTAAGAGTAATTCTGCAATATTCTCAATCATGATGTCTATAACTTTCTGGTCCAATAATCAGACTCCTAATTTACTTAGTTGATGTAACTCTTTAGTTTCCTCTTCCTTCTGATCAACCTTTATGTAGGCTTAAGCTATCTTCCGATCTGCAGCTCATGGTATTAGTTATTATTTAGCCTTTCATGGACGCTTTGGAATATCCATGATACAATTTTCTAATAATTCAATCTGTTGTCTATGACTTAGAGTCAATTCTTTCTTTTAACTTATACCGGAGTCTTCTATGGTTGTATGATTGTCAACATAAATGCTGCATGGATAATACTCCAAAATCTTGAGTGCGTTCATAATGTAATTATCTCTGGATCATTGATCGAATAATTCCTTTCATTCCTTCTTAACTTTCTTTAAATGCAACCAATTGCTTTTCCTGGTCGTTCTGCCACTTGTTACATGAATACTTGGTTTATCTTAGTGCCCACCCATATAGGCCATGATAGGTTCCACTTTATTATGGAGTGCATACAATGTTGTTGTGAGACTGTTGTTACAAGACCATTTCCTCTTTTGGTCACTATGCTTAGGTTGAAGCCTTTTTCCTTATTTCCTCAGCTAGTCTTTCGTTGTTGTACTTAGGGAAGACCCTCTGACTCTTGTAAAACTGCGGTCTTATTACATCGTATACCCAATAAAATTTTTGATGTTCTTCCTCACCTATAATTATCCGTAGTTACTTACCTCCATGCCCTTGTGCTGGTAGGGTTGCTTCTGAATTGATATTTTGACTGTCTTCCTAGTGGCACTCTCTTTTATTCCCATAATACGCATACGGTACCTTTAACTACTCCAACTCCTATCTGAATATTTCTCAAGTATTACAATGACATTACTGCGAGGCTGAATTCACTATATTGGGTTTTACTATGTTTATCTTGCACAATCTGCTGACTCGTATTTAACCTCCTATTTAGCCATAACTAGGCTCTTCACGAATCAATTACTAACTATTCGTTGGCCCATTATCATATCAATATTTCGCGTAATGTTTCTTGGGTTATTTCCTTTGTCTTAACTTACGTCTCGCATTGGCTCCTTATCTATCAATAACATCTCAGGAAGGGACCCTTACTTCTTTTCCTTGACGTCGTGTTTGCATAATGTTCTGGAATTGTAGTATATATGTAGGCTTTGAATAAGTGCAATCTCATCCATTTTTCAGTTTTTTTATCGCATTCTTCCTTTACCATTCCATAATTACTAGAACCACTTAATTCTGACTTAATGCCACATCACTCCATATTCCCCCTTTAGGGGAGCACTAAGATTTAGTGCTACGATGATCTACGTATAGATGTTTTACCTTCTTATCTTTGGCATCTTTTCACATCATCAATGATCCTTACTCGCCTCGCGGTAATCCTTCTGTACCAAGGATAACAAAATTCCTCACTCGCGAGGGTGACACTTAGTGTAACTAGCACATGCAGTCCCCCTTAAGCTTAACTTTACTCAACTTGCTTGCTTTAGGGAAGCGTCTTCCTGAATGACCTTTAAAAGGTATTCTTCTGTCGTCCATTCTATTATCGCTGGAACGCAATATGAAATTCTCATGATACTGACTATTATCAAATCACTCAGTCCCTAATTCATATTTAGTTTATCTTGTTCATCAGTCCATGCTAATTTCTTATTACTCTAGGATTAACTTTTCCTTTTGGTAATCACGTTGGTGTCACGAACTTATTTCTCAAAATGTGGATATGACTTTATGGCCTATACTCTTTTATTGTCTTAAGGCCTGTCACCTCTCGTCTTTTCCTTCACTTGACTATAGACTCTGTAATACTGTTATCTTTTTGATCTACCATTGTCATCCATGTATCACATCTCATTCATAATGCTTCATTAACTCTCTTCTTATTTCCCTGCCAAAATCTCTGTCTATCACTTTATTCTGAAAACTCGAGCAAGACATTCTTTTGCTTTTTAACTCCCCTTGTTCCATCTACTGGCTCTTCGGGTTGCCTAACATTCTTTTTCTACTAGGGACGGGATCCACACTAAGGTAATATTTATCCCTTCAAGGCTTCCAGTGCCTATCTTTGAACATTCTAGTATTCATATCTAGCTGTACCATTCTAGAGTGCACCATCTGGGTATCTCACAAGGAGATCTATTAGCACATTTGCTATATCCTTCGGAAATGTCAACTAACACAAACAATCCATTCACCATTTTGGGTTACTCTTACCCCAGCTAGATCCTGATATCCATCCTTCTCTTATACTACTTTTCTTAGCCCCCATAAGGCATAAATGAGATGGGTGTGGCCAATTGTACATACCTCTGTTACTGTTGAAGGTAACTCAAAATGCTTATATCTCTCTTCCTGAATTGTAGATAATGTTCATCTTTACTAACTGGGTACCTCGTACCCTTCTTCACCTTGCTTATTTTACTTATTGAAATTTGTATTTATCTTCTAAATCTCTCATTGCCTTTCACCATAGGGGTGGATAGATATTCTTGCCTTAAGGCTCCTTATCAAGAAGCTTACATGACTTAATACACAAAAAATCTGATGAAGACTTCACATTTACTCATCATAAGTATGATGCAAAATTGAGTTCCTTTGACTCAACTCTTCCACAACTATATCTCTTATCAACCGTCTTTCTGGATGTAGACATCGTCGTATTATGAATAAGATAGAGTTTAGGAAATTGAGTTCTTACAAGTGAGCTCTACCACACGATCTAGAGTAAGAAGAAAGAGTGACAGTCCTAAATGTCTTGTAGCCTCCTGCTTATAAGTGTGGTGCACAACACACCCATAAAAAAGACTCTACTAGACACGGTTTGTAGACTCCCTAGGACAGAACTGCTCTGATACCACTTTTGTCACGACTCAACCTGATGGGCCACGATGGGCACCCGGTACTTTACTTAACCGAGTACTAACATAACGTATCTTTCTTATTACATCATCATAGGTAACTGGGCCAGAAGGGGCGTCTTGAGATAAACAAAGCAAACATGAGGGAATTACCCGACATAGAACGACCCAACCTGATATAAAAACTTATACACGTGACATACGGGCCTATAAGGCCAACATGATCATTTGTAAACTCAAAACATAGGCCGACAAAGCCATACAAGTATCCGTATACATGACGTCTGTCTACAAGCCTCTAAGAGTACATACTTATCATAAAGGTCGAGACAGAGTCCCGCCATACCAAACCATACACGTCTAAATCATACTGACCAAACAAGCAACTCCGGAGCAAATAGAGCGCACCAATATCTTCTGCTGAGCTGATAGCCTATTTTGAGGACTCTCGACCTATCTATCGGGACCTGCGGGCATGAAACGCAACGTCCCCAGGAAAGGGACGTCAGTACAAATAATGTACCGAGTATGTTAGGAATGCAAATCAGTAAATAATAGACATGAGAGAAACATGGAGTAAAAGACTCAACATGTAAATCTGAATAACTCTATGAATCGTTAATATTTACAATGCCATGCATATGCGTATAAATGTCATACCATGCATAGGTATATGCGTTCATAACATCATCAAGCCTTTGAGGGCATCCCATCATATCATCTCGACCACTGTGGGCAAATCATCAACGTATACCAGCTAATCAGGTGGTGGTGCGTATATAACGCCATAACCTTTTCCCATATCCCATATACATATAATATACGCGTATATAATGCCATCTGGTCATGGATCAATGTACATGTATAAATGAATGCAATGTATGAGAAGTACGTCAATAAAATCTTTCGGAACGTCATAAGACCATTATGCCTTTGATTAATATCATGAAGTAAACTTTATCCACTTACGTATTTTCTGAGACCCATGAACAAATGATGGAATAATAAGACATATGGGAATCAAGAACATAGGCATCTCTAGTATTTCTATGAATAGAGTCATTTATGGAAATTGTACATTCGCTCGTTTCGTTTGTATCGTATGGATCATGCCAAAAAGAAAAAAGGGATAGCCTTAACATAACTAAACCAATTCTCTTGACAATTCCCCTAACACATGTCAATTGCTACAACACGTAACGGCAGATCGAAGTAAGGGAAAATCCGTATGATATTCTCGAGAAAGATTGCACCGTATTCCCTTAGAATTGCAAATATCGTTGCTATTACACCGTATAACTTCATGTGAAATTTTATTGAAGCTCCATCCGTCACATGGCAGACCTCGCTTTCATTCATATGGCGTAACTAGGGCTGCTTATCAGGCGGATTTGGCAGTTATTTACTCTTAACGGTTTAGCTTATTAGTTATCGGCTTTTAAATGTATTAATCTGCTAGCCACCCGATAAGATATCGGGCGGATTGGTATCGGTTTAGCTCTTATCGGACGGTTTATCGGCCTAATTCAATCTATATTGTGTGCATTAATTGTTTGTTGACCGATGTGACTCAAAATAAAATTCATACGCTCAGCAGACTACATTCCAGTCTATAGAATACAATAGATGAGTCCATTATATCCCAAAGCAGACTACATTACAGATGAGTCTAGAATACATGTCTTTCCTCCGCCCACAACTGCAAAGGAAAAGTCAATGATTAATTTTGAAATGATAAAATTTCAGTCTATATTCAAAGTGAGTCTAGAATACATATTTCAAAATGATTAATTCATAAGTGAGCAGACTAAACAAAAATGTTTGGCCTGCAACTAACGCCAAACAATGCTTGAATTTATGCAGCTTCAAAGTTCAAACAACAGCTTAATCCATAAGCGAGTAGATCCCTGTAAAAAATATGCATACACCAAATTTCAGCATTAGGCAACGAAGTAAAGACTGTGATAAATACTACTGCCTTGATTCTTGTTTGATGTTTAGATGACTTTTCTCATACATATTCTTTCCGAATAGATCATTAAATGCTCAATATTGTTTTCGCAATGTATTTCCTAGTAGATTAGTAATAGAGATAGAGTACTGGAACTCCTTCAAATAGTGACCCAATACGTTATATATGGAAGTGGAAGAAGGATATTTAATATATATATATATATATATATATATATATATATTCTTAACGGGTTAACGGATTATCCGTTAAGAAAATTGAATAATCCGCCCCAAACCGATAAGCCGTTAATAAAAAATTTCAATCCGTTCCCCGTCCGTTAAACCGTTAACCCGATACCAATAAGCCATTAATCTTCGGTTTCGGTTCGGTTTTCGATTTTGGTTCGGTTTTCAACACCCTTGGGCATGACAACATTTCAATTTCATTGTAAGTTTCAACACTAGTATACTGGATATAAAAGTGACTTGCAATTCGACCAAGCTCGGTGCAATAAAAGTTCCCATTTTTCTCATCAAAACACATCATTTGCTTTGTTAAGAGCACGAGCATCACTTATAAAATCTCTTTGCCTTAAGCTTAATGATGGATCTGCCATGACCTCATCCCATCCGACGTCGTAGGCCAAAGGATTCATCTTCATCCTAATGCAAAGATAAGTGTAACCAATCCAAGCACAAGCTTTTAATCCTTGGTGGTGTGGGCCCCACTTGGAGTTTATTTTATTCAAAATTGCCTACACATGCCACCTAACTATCAAGACCCAAAGAGTCACAATTACTTCAAGTCCTTGCTGCCACGTTGTGAGATTTAATTCTTATCCAAATATTTGAATTAATTATCCACTAATCACTTGATTAATTTGTTAATTTCTCATTAACCCATAATTAACTAATTACCCATATAGATAAGAATTATCTCAAATTACTTAAAATACTACCTACCTTTAACATACCTTATACACCTTACTATCATGATCATGTGGTACCTTGTATGGCACTAGTCAATAAATACTGGGTATTATAGCTTGGACCGTATTTTATCCCAAATTGCCAAACTTCGACGAAACTCATTTTCTTTGATTTGCTTACTCTCTCTCCTTCATGAATTTACTCATCACTTGTTTGAAATAGCATAATGCTTATAACCTCAAAAAAATCTCATTCCCGAGCTTACATCGATTAACTTATGACGAAATTTTAACGTACAAAAATACGGGATGTAACATCTCATTTCCGAGATTTCATCAATTTATTTATGGCGTACTTTCACATATGAAAATATGGGGTGTAACATCATTCCCCCCTTTGGAATTTTCGTCCTCGAATGTTGACTGATGTACTTATCATTCTCATAACCCATAGCTCTTGCGAATACTTTAGTACTCCTCTTGCCATCTAGACAATTGTTCTGTGAATGAATCCCAGAGGCCAGGGCATTCCCCCCTTTAGGCCTCTTTCTCACACCATGACTCATGGTCGGAATCCTTCCAATCTTGTAACTGTTGCTACCTTTTATCATGCAGCCTGTACGACTCTGACTTTGTAAGTGCGCCTATGCGACTCTTCTCTCCTTTTTTTCCTCCAACTTTTAGCCAATCTCTAGGCCTCACTTTATAGACATATACAGAGCTTAATAAGATGTCCCTCTGGGCATCTATAGGTATACTGAAGTTCTTCGCTCGGTACTTTGTCGAACTTACGAATATTGTTATATCTTATTTCATAGACTTGGTTATTCATCCGTATGACTTTACTGCATCTAGGTAGGTCATACTATACCATAACTCTTACCTTGGTTTTATTATTATCGAGGTCTGCTACCCAATTCCAGGTTACTCTCTCGCTTCTTATCATAGATGTATAAATCTAAGTCCTTTAATGCTTCCTCGTTACTGTTTATCTTAAGAATGATAGCCTACCCTCGTCTCATACTTTGTAACTCTTATCCATCCATTGTTGATTCAACTCAATATTGATCTATAATCTACCATTATAACTTGACCTTTTATGTAACACTGCTACTAGGGCTTATGTCTCATCGAGGAACATCTGAAATGATTAGACTGATCCACCCATGGGCGATACTATACTTCCATAATCGTATTTCATAGCATCCCAATGTGATTCACTTTACATGGGTATTTTAATCTTGTACAATTCATGCAATCCCCTTTTTTTTCTTCAAATCATAACTCAATTGAAGGCCCAAACGCCATCCTTTATCTACCACAATTACACCATTATTCTACTACCAGGGCAGCATTCCATCTCTTCTAAATGCCATTAGTCTTAGACTCCTTTGAGTTCATTCAGGCTATACTGAGCTTTGTATAATTTAGAGAAATCATTATCTCTTCTTGTTTTCATGGGCTTAATCCCGGGTATTTATCCATTCTCGTCACCTTCTCACTCGCCCTTTCTTATCCTTACTCCCGTCTTTCTAAAACCTTGTCACTTTACCATACTTTAGCTTGCGACCTACACATATATTTATTTATTAATACTACTCGCAATCTTCCTTCAACTTGCTTGCACCATAGATTTCCTTATATTATTCTGGAACACCAACTGAGACATCACATTGTCTCTAATTCTTCTTTACTCTCTTGACTAGATCTCTCGGTACCTAGAAACCATAGGCTGGAAGATATGCCTCTGACGACGCTACTATCATTCCAGGATACTGAATCCCAGCGCTTCTAGCCTTCTATCCGAAGTATGGACTATTCACAACCTTCTGCACCTGAGTATCTCGTATGTTATTCACCTTTACCTTACTTACCTTAAAATCTCGCATCACATCTTCTATCTCTTTCATGACCTCCCTTCCACACAGGTATAATTCACATCCACAACTTGAAGCTCTATTATAATACTTGCACCTCTGGTGCATACACAATCCGGTGAGAGCTTCATACTGACTTCTTATGAGGCTGGTACTCTTCTAACTGGCTTTGTCGTAGAGCCATTATAGAAAATGGCTGTTGTACTATCTCTCTTGTACCTCTGATGTTAAGAGTAATTCTGCAATATTCTCAATCATGATGTCTATAACTTTCTGGTCCAATAATCAGACTCCTAATTTACTTAGTTGATGTAACTCTTTAGTTTCCTCTTCCTTCTGATCAACCTTTATGTAGGCTTAAGCTATCTTCCGATCTGCAGCTCATGGTATTAGTTATTATTTAGCCTTTCATGGACGCTTTGGAATATCCATGATACAATTTTCTAATAATTCAATCTGTTGTCTATGACTTAGCGTCAATTCTTTCTTTTAACTTATACCGGAGTCTTCTATGGTTGTATGATTGTCAACATAAATGCTGCATGGATAATACTCCAAAATCTTGAGTGCGTTCATAATGTAATTATCTCTGGATCATTGATCGAATAATTCCTTTCATTCCTTCTTAACTTTCTTTAAATGCAACCAATTGCTTTTCCTGGTCGTTCTGCCACTTGTTACATGAATACTTGGTTTATCTTAGTGCCCACCCATATAGGCCATGATAGGTTCCACTTTATTATGGAGTGCATACAATGTTGTTGTGAGACTGTTGTTACAAGACCATTTCCTCTTTTGGTCACTATGCTTAGGTTGAAGCCTTTTTCCTTATTTCCTCAGCTAGTCTTTCGTTGTTGTACTTAGGGAAGACCCTCTGACTCTTGTAAAACTGCGGTCTTATTACATCGTATACCCAATAAAATTTTTGATGTTCTTCCTCACCTATAATTATCCGTAGTTACTTACCTCCATGCCCTTGTGCTGGTAGGGTTGCTTCTGAATTGATATTTTGACTGTCTTCCTAGTGGCACTCTCTTTTATTCCCATAATACGCATACGGTACCTTTAACTACTCCAACTCCTATCTGAATATTTCTCAAGTATTACAATGACATTACTGCGAGGCTGAATTCACTATATTGGGTTTTACTATGTTTATCTTGCACAATCTGCTGACTCGTATTTAACCTCCTATTTAGCCATAACTAGGCTCTTCACGAATCAATTACTAACTATTCGTTGGCCCATTATCATATCAATATTTCGCGTAATGTTTCTTGGGTTATTTCCTTTGTCTTAACTTACGTCTCGCATTGGCTCCTTATCTATCAATAACATCTCAGGAAGGGACCCTTACTTCTTTTCCTTGACGTCGTGTTTGCATAATGTTCTGGAATTGTAGTATATATGTAGGCTTTGAATAAGTGCAATCTCATCCATTTTTCAGTTTTTTTATCGCATTCTTCCTTTACCATTCCATAATTACTAGAACCACTTAATTCTGACTTAATGCCACATCACTCCATATTCCCCCTTTAGGGGAGCACTAAGATTTAGTGCTACGATGATCTACGTATAGATGTTTTACCTTCTTATCTTTGGCATCTTTTCACATCATCAATGATCCTTACTCGCCTCGCGGTAATCCTTCTGTACCAAGGATAACAAAATTCCTCACTCGCGAGGGTGACACTTAGTGTAACTAGCACATGCAGTCCCCCTTAAGCTTAACTTTACTCAACTTGCTTGCTTTAGGGAAGCGTCTTCCTGAATGACCTTTAAAAGGTATTCTTCTGTCGTCCATTCTATTATCGCTGGAACGCAATATGAAATTCTCATGATACTGACTATTATCAAATCACTCAGTCCCTAATTCATATTTAGTTTATCTTGTTCATCAGTCCATGCTGATTTCTTATTACTCTAGGATTAACTTTTCCTTTTGGTAATCACGTTGGTGTCACGAACTTATTTCTCAAAATGTGGATATGACTTTATGGCCTATACTCTTTTATTGTCTTAAGGCCTGTCACCTCTCGTCTTTTCCTTCACTTGACTATAGACTCTGTAATACTGTTATCTTTTTGATCTACCATTGTCATCCATGTATCACATCTCATTCATAATGCTTCATTAACTCTCTTCTTATTTCCCTGCCAAAATCTCTGTCTATCACTTTATTCTGAAAACTCGAGCAAGACATTCTTTTGCTTTTTAACTCCCCTTGTTCCATCTACTGGCTCTTCGGGTTGCCTAACATTCTTTTTCTACTAGGGACGGGATCCACACTAAGGTAATATTTATCCCTTCAAGGCTTCCAGTGCCTATCTTTGAACATTCTAGTATTCATATCTAGCTGTACCATTCTAGAGTGCACCATCTGGGTATCTCACAAGGAGATCTATTAGCACATTTGCTATATCCTTCGGAAATGTCAACTAACACAAACAATCCATTCACCATTTTGGGTTACTCTTACCCCAGCTAGATCCTGATATCCATCCTTCTCTTATACTACTTTTCTTAGCCCCCATAAGGCATAAATGAGATGGGTGTGGCCAATTGTACATACCTCTGTTACTGTTGAAGGTAACTCAAAATGCTTATATCTCTCTTCCTGAATTGTAGATAATGTTCATCTTTACTAACTGGGTACCTCGTACCCTTCTTCACCTTGCTTATTTTACTTATTGAAATTTGTATTTATCTTCTAAATCTCTCATTGCCTTTCACCATAGGGGTGGATAGATATTCTTGCCTTAAGGCTCCTTATCAAGAAGCTTACATGACTTAATACACAAAAAATCTGATGAAGACTTCACATTTACTCATCATAAGTATGATGCAAAATTGAGTTCCTTTGACTCAACTCTTCCACAACTATATCTCTTATCAACCGTCTTTCTGGATGTAGACATCGTCGTATTATGAATAAGATAGAGTTTAGGAAATTGAGTTCTTACAAGTGAGCTCTACCACACGATCTAGAGTAAGAAGAAAGAGTGACAGTCCTAAATGTCTTGTAGCCTCCTGCTTATAAGTGTGGTGCACAACACACCCATAAAAAAGACTCTACTAGACACGGTTTGTAGACTCCCTAGGACAGAACTGCTCTGATACCACTTTTGTCACGACTCAACCTGATGGGCCACGATGGGCACCCGGTACTTTACTTAACCGAGTACTAACATAACGTATCTTTCTTATTACATCATCATAGGTAACTGGGCCAGAAGGGGCGTCTTGAGATAAATAAAGCAAACATGAGGGAATTACCCGACATAGAACGACCCAACCTGATATAAAAACTTATACACGTGACATACGGGCCTATAAGGCCAACATGATCATTTGTAAACTCAAAACATAGGCCGACAAAGCCATACAAGTATCCGTATACATGACGTCTGTCTACAAGCCTCTAAGAGTACATACTTATCATAAAGGTCGAGACAGAGTCCCGCCATACCAAACCATACACGTCTAAATCATACTGACCAAACAAGCAACTCCGGAGCAAATAGAGCGCACCAATATCTTCTGCTGAGCTGATAGCCTATTTTGAGGACTCTCGACCTATCTATCGGGACCTGCGGGCATGAAACGCAACGTCCCCAGGAAAGGGACGTCAGTACAAATAATGTACCGAGTATGTTAGGAATGCAAATCAGTAAATAATAGACATGAGAGAAACATGGAGTAAGAGACTCAACATGTAAATCTGAATAACTCTATGAATCGTTAATATTTACAATGCCATGCATATGCGTATAAATGTCATACCATGCATAGGTATATGCGTTCATAACATCATCAAGCCTTTGAGGGCATCCCATCATATCATCTCGACCACTGTGGGCAAATCATCAACGTATACCAGCTAATCAGGTGGTGGTGCGTATAACGCCATAACCTTTTCCCATATCCCATATACATATAATATACGCGTATATAATGCCATCTGGTCATGGATCAATGTACATGTATAAATGAATGCAATGTATGAGAAGTACGTCAATAAAATCTTTCGGAACGTCATAAGACCATTATGCCTTTGATTAATATCATGAAGTAAACTTTATCCACTTACGTATTTTCTGAGACCCATGAACAAATGATGGAATAATAAGACATATGGGGATCAAGAACATAGGCATCTCTAGTATTTCTATGAATAGAGTCATTTATGGAAATTGTACATTCGCTCGTTTCGTTTGTATCGTATGGATCATGCCAAAAAGAAAGAAGGGATAGCCTTAACATACCTGAATCAATTCTCTTGACAATTCCCCTAACACATGTCAATTGCTACAACACGTAATGGCAGATCGAAGTAAGGGAAAATCCGTATGATATTCTCGAGAAAGATTGCACCGTATTCCCTTAGAATTACAAATATCGTTGCTATTACACCGTATAACTTCATGTGAAATTTTATTGAAGCTCCATCCGTCACATGGCAGACCTCGCTTTCATTCATATGGCGTGACAACATTTCAATTTCATTGTAAGTTTCAACACTAGTATACTGGATATAAAAGTGACTTGCAATTCGACCAAGCTCGGTGCAATAAAAGTTCCCATTTTTCTCATCAAAACACATCATTTGCTTTGTCAAGAGCACGAGCATCACTTATAAAATCTCTTTTCCTTAAGCTTAATGATGGATCTGCCATGACCTTATCCCATCCGACGTCGTAGGCCAAAGGATTCATCTTCATCCTAATGCAAAGATAAGTGTAACCAATCCAAGCACAAGCTTTCAATTCTTGGTCGTGTGGGCCCCACTTTTGGGGTTTATTTTATTCAAAATTGCCTACACATGCCACCTAACTACCAAGACCCAAAGAGTCACAAGTACTTCAAGGCCTTGCTGCCACGTTGGGAGATTTAATTCTTATCCAAATATTTGAATTAATTATCCACTAATTACTTGATTAACTTGTTAATCTCCTATTAACCCATAATTAACCAATTACCCATATAGATAAGAATTATCTCAAATTACTTAAAATACTACCTACCTTTAACATACCTTATACACCTTACTATCATGGTCATGTGGTACCTTGTATGGCACTAGTCCATAAATACGGGGTATTATAACTTGGACCGTATTTTATCCCAAATTGCCAAACTTCGACGAAACTCATTTTCTTTGATTTGCTTACTCTCTCTCCTTCATGAATTTACTCATCACTTGTTTGAAATAGCATAATGCTTATAACCTCAAAAAAATCTCATTCCCGAGCTTACGTCAATTAACTTATGACGAAATTTTAACGTACAAAAATGCGGGATGTAACATCTCATTTTTGAGATTTTATCAATTTATTTATGGCGTACTTTCACGTATGAAAATATGGGGTGTAACATTTATGACTTGACCACATCATTGTTCTGTACTTGTTGTATTTATGAACTGTACACGTTAAAGCTAGTATCATTTATAATTCTTGTATCTTGTACCTCTTCGAGGCTATTCATGCTAGTTGCTGAGTACAAGAGATCGGTTATACTCATACTACACTTTACACTTAATTGTGCAGATCCAGGTGTTAGACTTAGTCATCAGTAGCCGAGGCTGATAGTTGAGTTGATCACCAAGAGACGAGGTAGAGCTGCATTTTTTACCGCAGTCTTAAGGTCTCTTTTCTTATGCATTATTGTCTTTATTTCAGACAGCATTGTATTTGGCAATTTCAAACTGGTATTTTTTTATTAGAGCTCATGACCCAGTTCTGGGGATTTTATCATGTATTGCAATATTGTGTTATATTTGAAGGTTTCAGACTTGTATCATTTGTTAAAATCTATTATTTTGTTTCATCTTGTTATATATTCGGCTTGCCTAGCAAGTGCGTTAGGCGCCATCATGCCCAATTGGTGGTTTTGGGTCGTGACAAGTTAGTATCAGAGCCCTAGGTCCATAGGTTATACGGGTCATGAGCAAGTTTAGTAGAGTATTGCGGATCGACACAGAGATGTCTGTACTTATCTTTAAGAGGCTATCGAACTGTTAGGAAAAACACTTCACCTTTTTGCATTCTTGTCATGCAGATTTGTTATTTTCAATATTTGAACCTTGACTCTTCTATTCTCTCATAAATGGTGATGACACGTACATCCAGATTAGGCGGACGGGCACTAGTACCACCAGTTAGGGCCGCAAGAGGCCAGGGCCACGGTAGAGGCCGAGGTGAGGCTCGTACTACATCAGGGACAACACTAGTGGAGCCACTAGTCGCTCTAGTGAAGGAGCAGGTCCCCGATACTATTGAGCTAGTGGGGTCAGCTCAGGTACCGACAATACCTATTATTATCCCTAGTTTTCATGAGGCTTTGGCTTAGATTTTGAGTGTGTGTACGGGCTTGGCTCAGGCAGTTTCAATGCTAGTTGCACCAACTACCTCACAGGCTGGGAGAGGAGCCCAGATTCCACGCTGTCCGTACTCTAGAACAGCTAGCTTAAGGTCATCAGACACTAGGGGTGTTACCAGTTTAGCTAAAGATATGAGACTTGGCATTCATTTAAGAAAGAAAAGCCACAATAAGTCTTAGAAATGTAAGAATCTTATCCATTCTTAAGAATGTAAGTTGCATCTGATAAGAATTCAAGGATTCCTAACATATGAAACTTATATGAATTCTTTACAAGGATTATATCTACGTGATTTTGCTTCAGCAAATTGTTTTATCTGAAATTATACTGCGTAATAGCAATTGGATTTTGCGATTCTAAGGGGAGTACGGTGCAACCTTTTCCAAGAACATCATACGAATTTTTCCCTACTCCAGGTATGTTAAGGCTAAGCTTTTCCTCCATTTTGGCATGATCTCATAATTACATATGTTTGATAACGAGGAATAAAGAAAAGTTCATACTCCCGAATTTATATACATTATCCGAGTCTCCTAAGTTATAGTATTCTCCCTTATCGTGACTTTATATTCAATTGAGTATTGTCTTCTTCCAGTCAAGAAAGCAGAGAGTCTATATATACAGTATTATAGTAATTTCATTACCATCGAGCTATAATCGATGGGCAGGCCCCTATTGGGCAACCTCTGATCAGATGATAAGTCATATACCGAGCCTACTATGGCCGAGCGCCTATGAGCGAGCCCAGTTGGTCGAGATACAGAGCCTAGTATGGCCGAGCGCCTATGAGCGAGCCTACTACGGCATAACAGTTATATATATACCGAGCCTTATAAGGCCGGACAACTATTTTACTTACTTTATTGAGAGAGTGGAGTCAGCATCAGCAGGTAAGCATATCTTCAGATTATCATTGACTTTCAGTTGCTTTCAGTTATTATATTGTCGGTTTAGTTTCAACTTTCAGTATAGTGCCTTACATACTCAGTACATTATTTTGTACTAACATCCCCTTTGCCTGGGGACGTTGTGTTTCATGCCCGCAGGTCTCGATAGACAGGTCGAGAGTCCTCCAAGTAGGCGATCAGCTCAGCAAAAGATATTGGTGCACTCCATTTGCTCCGGAGTTGCTTGTTTGGTCAGTATGATTTAGATGTGTATGGTTTGGTATGGCGGGGCTCTGTTCCGACCTTTATGACAATTATGTACTCTTAGAGGCTTGTAGACATATGTCGTGTACGTGAAAGATTGTACGGCCTTGTCGGCCTATGTTTTAAGTTTATAAATGATGATGTTGGCCTATTAGGCCCGTATGTCACGTGTATATGATAATGCAATAAGAAAGATACATTATGTTGGTACTCGGTTGAGTAAGGTACAGGGTGCCCGTCGCGGCCCATCGATTTGGGTCGTGACAAAAGTGGTATCAGAGCAGTTCTGTCCTAGAGAGTCTACAAGCCGTGTCTAGTAGAGTCTTGTTTATGGGTGTGTCCTGCACCACACTTATAAATAGGGGGCTACAGGGCATTTAAGATTGTCACTCTTTCTTCTTACTCTAGATTGTGTGGTAGAGCTTTGTTGTAAGAGATCAATTTCCTAAACTCTATCTTATTCATAATACGATGATACCTACATTTAGAAAGATGGTTGGTAGAGAAATAGCTCTGGAAGAGTTGAGTTAGAGAAACTCGAGTTTGCATCATTCCTATGATGGTTAAATGTGAGGTCTTCAGTAGAACTTGTATGTACCTTACGTGTAAGCTTCTTGATAAGGAGCCTTAAGGCAAGAATATCTATCCACCTCTATGGTGAAAGGCAATGGGAGGTTTAGAAGATAGATACAAGCTTCAACAAGTAAAAAGAGCAAGATGAGAAGGATACAAGGTACCCAGTTAATGAAGATTACTGGTATTTTCAACTCCGGCAGAAAAGTATAAGCATTGTGACTTACCTTCAATAGTAATAGACGTATATAGAATTGGCCACACCCATATCAGTTATACCTTATTGGGGGCTAACATGTGTAGTTTAGGAAAAGGACCGGATATTAGGATCCAACTGGAGTTAGAGTAATCCAAAATGGTAAATGGATTGTTTGTGTTAGTTGGCATTTATGAAGGATAGTACAAAGGTGCTAATAGATCTCCTTGTGAGGCACCCAGATGGTGCACTCTAGAATATTACAATTAGATATGAATAATGCGAAAAATAAAATAAAAATAAAAATCAAAAGATATGTACGGAAAGCCTGGAAGCGATAAATATTACCTTAGTGTGGCTCGCGTCCCTAGTAGAGCGAGAACATTAAGCAACCCCAAGAGCCACTGGATGGAGCCAGGGGAGCTAAAAGCAAAAGAATATCTTGTTCGAGTTTTCAGAATAAAGTGATAGACATAAATGTTAGCGGGAAATAAGGAAAGAATTAATGAAGCATTATGAGTAAGATATGATACATGGATGACAGGTGGATCTAAAAGATGACAGTATTACAGAGTCTATAGTCAATTGAAGGAAAAGACGAGAGGTGACAGGCCTTGAGACAACAAAAGAGTATAGGCCATAAAGTCTTATCCTCATTTCAAGAAATAAGTTCGTAACTCCAACGCAACTACTGGAAGTAAAAGTTAGACTCCAGAACAATAGAAATCAGTATAGGTCGGGGAACAAGATAAACTAAACATGAATTAGGGATTGAGTGATTGGATAATGGTCAGCATCATAAGAATTTCAAATTTTGTTCTGGCGATAATAGAGTGGACAACAGAAGAAGATTCATGAGAGATTCAGAGAATGGTCATTCAGGAATACGCTTCCCTAAAACAAGCAATGTGAGCAAAGTTAAACTTAAGGGACTGTATATGCCAGTTACACTAAGTGTCACCCTCTTGAGTAAGGAATTTTGTTATCCTTGGTACAGGAGGATTACCGCAAGGCGAGTAAGGGTTATTGATGATGTGAAAAGATGCCAAAGATGAAGAGGTAAAACATTTATAGGTAGAGCGCCGTAGCGCTAAATATTGGTACTCCCCTAAAAGGGGGAATATGGAGTGATATGGCATTAAGTCAGAATTAAGTGGTTCTAATAATTATGGAATGGTAAAGGAAGAATGCGATAAAAATGAGAAAGGGATGAGATTGCACTTATTCAAAGCCTATAGATAGGCTACGATTCCAGAACATTATACAAACACGACGTCAAGGAGAGGAAGTGAGGGTTCCTGCTTGAGATGTTATTGATAAATAAGGAGTCAGTACGAGACGTAAGTTAAGACAAAGGAAATAACCCAAGAAAGATTACGCGAAATATTGATATGAGAGTGGGCCACCGATTAGTTAGTAGTTGATTCAGGAAGAGCCTAGTTATGGCTAGACAAGAGGATACAGACAAATCAATAGATCGTGCAAGATAAATAGAGTGAACCCCAACATGGGGAATCCAGTCTCGCAGATATGACATCGTGACCTTGAGAAATATCCGAATAGGAGTTGGAGTAGTTAAAGATACTGTATGAGTGTTAAGGGAAGACAATCAAAACTTCAGTTCGGGAGCAACCGTACAAGCATATAAGTATGGAGGTAAGTAACTAAGGAATTTTATATGTGAGTACGAACATCAAAAATTTCGTCGAGTATACGATATAATAAGCTCGTGGCCTTGCAAGAATCAGAGGGTCCTCCCTAAGTACTACAATGAAAGACTAGCGGAGGAAATAAGGAAAAAAGCTTTAACCAAGCACAGTCACCTATAGAGGAAATGGTCATGTAACAACAGTCTTACAACAACATTGTATGCACTCCATCAGCAAGTGGCACCTACCATGGCTAATGAACGGGAAGTAAAATCAGAAGTAATATTCAAGATCATACGAGTTGTATGGAATTCCAATATGTGTGAGCACTAAGGTAAGCTAAGTATGCGTGCAACAATTGTGCCATGAAGACCAGGAAAAGTAATAGCTTACGTTTAAAGAAAGCTGAGAAGGAACAAAAGGAATTATTCGATCAATAATCCAGAGTTAGTTACGTTATGAACACACTTAAGATTTCGGAGCATTATCCATGTAGCATATACGTTGGCAATCATACAGCCGTAGAAGACTCAGGTATAAGTTAAAATAAAGAAATTGAGTCCAGGTCATAGACAAAGGATTAAATTATCAGAAGATTGTATCATGAATATTCCATAGCGCCCATGAAAGACTAAAGTAATAACTAATACCTTGAGCCACAGATCAGAAGATAGCTTAAGCCTACATAAAGGCTGATTAGAAGGAAGAGAAAACTAAAGAGTTACAACAACGAAGTAAATCAAAAGTCTGATTATTGGACCCAGAAAATTATAGAAATCGTGATTGAGAACATTGCAGGATCACTCTTAATATCAGAGGTATAAGAGAGATAGTACAGTAGCCATATTCTATAATGGTCTACGATAAAGTCGGTTAGAAGAGTACCAGCCTCATAAGAAGTCAATATGAAGCTCCCACCGGAGTGTGTATGCACTAGAGGTGCAAGTATTATAATAAAGCTTCAAGTCGCGGATGTGAATTATACCTATGTGGAAGGGAGGTCATGAAAGAGATAAAAGATGTGATGCGAGATTTTAAGGTAAGTAAGGTAAATGTGAACAACGTATAAGATACTTAAAGGTAGAAGATCGTGAATAGTCCATGCTTCGGATAGAAGGCTAGAAGCACTGGGATTCAATATCCAAGAACGATAGCAGCATCGTCAGTGGCGTACCTTCCAGCCTATGGTTTCTAAGTACCGAGAGATCTAGTCAAGAGAGTAAAGAAGAGTATAAGACAATGCGATGTCTCGCTCGATGTTCCAGAAATAACGTAAGGAAATCTATGGTGCAAGCAAGTTGAAAAGAGGTTGTGAGTAGTATAAATAGATACGTACAAGTCGCAAGCTAAAGTATAGTAAAGTGACAAGGATTTGTGACATGAATAAGGATAAGAAAGGGCGAGTGAAAATGTGACGAGAATGGATAAGTCCTCAGGATTAAGTCCATGAAAACAAGAGAGTTGATGATTTCTCTAAGTTATAGAAAGATCAGTATAGCCTGAATGAACTCAAAGGAGTCTAAGACTAATAACATCTAAAAGAGATGGAATGTTGCCCTGATAGTAAAATGAGGGTATATTTGTGATAAATGAAGGATGACGTTTGGACCTTCGATTGAGTGATGATTTGAAGGGATTTCATGAATTGTACAGGATTAAATACCCACGTAAGTGAGTCACATTGGGATGTTATAAAGTACAGTTATTGAAGTACAGTATCGCCCCTAGGTGGATCAATCTAATTACTCCAGATGTCCCTAATGAGACGTGAGCCCTAGCGGTAGTGTTACATAAGAGGCCAAGTTATCGGTACTAAGATGAATCAACAATGGATGGACAAAGGTCACAAAGTATGAGATGATATTAGGCCGTCATTATTAAGATGAACAGTAATGAGGGGGCATTAAAGGACTTAGCTTATTGCATATAGGATAAGCAACGAAAGTAACCTGGAGTTCGGTAGCAGCCCTCAATAACGATAAATCAAAGTAAGAGTTATGGAAGTAAAGTCATACGCATGGATAAACAGATCTATGACAGAAGGTAGCAACAATTACGAGATTGGAAGGATTCCGACTACAAGTCGTGGTGTGAGAAAGAAGCTTAAAGGGGGAATGCCCTGACCCTTAAAATTATTCACAGAACAGTTGCTTAGATGGCAAGGAAAGTACTAAAGTATTCAGAGGACATAAGTTATGAAAATGATAAGTATATCAGTCAACATTCGGTTACGAATGTTCTAAAGGGGGGAATGATGTTACATCCCGCATTTTCGTACGATAAAGTTTCGTCGTAAGTTAATCGACGCAAGTTCGGGAATGAAATTATTTCATGATTATAATCATTATGCTATTTTAAACAAGTGATGAGTAAATTGGTGAAGGTTAGAGGGTAAGCAAATCAAAGAAAGTGAATTTTCATCAAAGTTTGACATGTTGGGATAAAATACTGCCCGAGCTAAAATACCCGGTATTTATGGACTAGTACCATACAAGGTACCATATGGCTATGATAGTAAGGTATATAAAGTGTATCAAAAGTGATTAGTATTTTATGTAATTTGAAATAATTCTTAACTATATGGGTAATTGGTTAATTATTGGACTAGTGGGGGAATTAATGAACTGATTAAGAAAAAAGGTGATAATTGGATAAGTGAGAAGGCATTCGTGGCAGCATCCCTCAAAATCCCATGATGACTCTTTAAGTCATTGTAGTATGTGGCAACATTAAAGATATGAAACTTGGCATTCATTTAAGAAAGAAAAGCCACAATAAGTCTTAGAAATGTAAGAATCTTATCCATTCTTAAGAATGTAAGTTGGATCTGATAAGAATTCAAGGATTCCTAACGTATGGAATTCATATGAATTCTTTACAAGGATTAGATCTACGTGATTTTGCTTCAGCAAATTGTTTTGTCTGAAATTATAATGCGTAATAGCAACGGAATTTTGCGATTCTAAGGGGAGTACGGTGCAATCTTTTCCAAGAACATCATACAGATTTTTCCCTACTCCAAGTATGTTAAGGCAAAGATTTTCCTTCATTTTGGCATGATCTCGTAATTACATATGTTTGATAATGAGGCATAAAGAAAAGTTTATACTCCCGAATTTATATACATTATCCTAGTCTCCTAAGTTACAGTATTCTCCTTATCGGGACTTTATATTCAATTGAGTATTGTCTTCTTCCAGTCAAGAGAGCAGAGAGTCTATATATATAGTATTACAGTAATTTCATTACCATCGAGCTATAATCGATGGGTAGGCCCCTATTGGGCAACCTCTGATTAGATGGTAAGTCATATACCGAGCCTACTGTGGCCGAGCGCCTATGAGCGAGCCCAGTTGGTCGAGATACAGAGCCTAGTATGGCCGAGCACCTATGAGCGAGCCTACTACGGCATAGCCGTTATATATATATATATACCGAGCCTTATAAGGCCGAACAACTATTTTACTTACTTTATTGAGAGAGTGGAGTCAGTATCAGCAGGTAAGCATATCTTCAGATTATCATTGACTTCCAGTTGCTTTCAGTTATTATATAATCAGTTCAGTTTCAGCTTTCAGTATAGTGCCTTACATACTCGGTACATTATTTTGTACTGACATCCCTTTTGCCTGGGGACACTGCGTTTCATGCCCGCAAGTCTCGATAGACATGTCGAGAGTCCTCCAAGTAGCCAATCAGCTCAGCAGAAGATATTGGTGCACTCCATTTGCTCCGGAGTTACTTGTTTGGTCAGTATGATTTAGATGTGTATGGTTTGGTATGGCGGGGCTCTGTTCCGACCTTTATGACAATTATGTACTCTTAGAGGCTTGTAGACATATGTCGTGTACGTGAAAGATTGTACGGCCTTGTCGGCCTATGTTTTGAGTTTATAAATGATGATTTTGGCCTATTAGGCCCGTATTTCACGTGTATATGATAATGCAATAAGAAAGATACGTTACGTTGGTACTCGGTTGAGTAAGGTACAGGGTGCCCATC
Source organism: Nicotiana tabacum (assembly GCF_000715075.1). Lineage (NCBI taxonomy): Eukaryota > Viridiplantae > Streptophyta > Magnoliopsida > Solanales > Solanaceae > Nicotiana > Nicotiana tabacum. The sequence goes on along the minus strand of NC_134092.1, from coordinate 91,179,948 downwards.
ACGGCCCATCGGTTTGGGTCGTGACATAATTAGTATTCCTTCTTTGTTTTTTTCCTTTTCTACTATGAGAAGCTAGACTTTTACTAGGATTGTGACCCAACCCTAGTGTGTAAACCTTATGGGTTTTTAATTGAATACTTGCTTATGATCGTGTGCTTGTTATTTAGCCTTGTTCATGCTTTAATTTTAGTATTAATAATTGCAAACATTGATTCATGCCTTTTTGACTTGGTCTTTACTTGAGAAAGAGGGACCTAGTCTAGGAAAACTTGGCTAACAATAAATTGGGCTAGTTGATGATTTGACTAGCCTAATTAAAGGGTTTGAACTAGAGACAGAGAAAACCCGACTTGAGCTCATATCAACTTTTTAGCTTGATATCCATTTGGGCTTGAGAAAGCTAAATTGGGTAAAATCACTCTATGACCGAGAGATATTAAGTGGGTAACTTAGAGTTGTGAGCTATAATACACCCCAATCAATAAAACAAGTGTTAACGTACTTAACCCATTAGGCGAACACCTAGGTGAATGTCACATCTCTAGTCCTTTTACCCATTTGATAAAAACAACAAAAATAATTACTTGCTTTCTAGTTTCTTCTCATTAGTTTACAATTGTTAGTGTTAATTTAGAGGTAGAAAATAAATCCCTTGTTTGGAAGTGCAATTGAGTTATTTCATTTACTCTCATCAAGTGTACACCCGAACACCCATATTAAACTCCCTGTGGAAATCAACCCCGACTCTTGTTGGGTACTATTATTCCAACGACTTTTTCCACTCACTATTGAGTGCGGATTGGATGTTGATCAATTTTTGGTGCCATTGCCGGGGGGTTAAAATGATATTAGCTATATATTTGAGTGTGTTTTTGGAATATCTTCTTTGCCTTCCGTGTTACTAATTTGTTTAAGAAATTATAGGTACAACCATGGCGAATAATGAACTCTGAAGTTTGCCTTTGGGGGAATTGGATGGCGAGGAGGAACAAGTAGATGAGGTACCTCAAGTGCCAGAACGAAGAGGCCGGGGTCCACAAGATAATGTGCCCGTTCCACCCCCACCTCCACCATATCCACCACAAGCAGCTCCATACCGTATATTGCCTAACGAAGGTTATGCTATTGCAATATTCTTTCCCCATATTAGGGCGGGCAACTTTCAAATCACCAATGTGATGCTCACCTTGATTGAGCAACGAGGTTTCTTTACCGGTGCTCCAACTCAAAATGCTTACAAACATTTGAAAGGCTTTGCGGATACATATTGGGGGAGCAAGCAAACTAATGTTTTCGAGGATGCATTGAGGCTCAAGATGTTTCCCTTCTCTCTACGAGGGAAAGCTTTAGATTGGTTGGAATGATTGCCAAACCATTCAATTCACACTTGGGATGAGTTGGCGGCCAAGTTCATTGCTAAGTGTTTCTCTCCCAGGCATATGGCTACACTTCGAGATGAGATCTTGGTATTCAAGTAAGAGCCGAATGAGCCACTACACGAAATATGGGAGCGCTATAGAATAATGGTTAAGGAATGTCCCAACAACAATATGATGGAAAACATGATACAACAAACCTTTTATCGTGGGATTAACACAACCAACCAATGTGTAGTGAATCAACTAGCCAGTGGGAACTTTATGACTATGCCTTATGCGGAGGCGTGCGAAATCTTGGATGAGATGGCAGAAATGTTGCCGGCTTGGCAATCCCAGGCCAATGTTCCACAAGGTAATCCGAATATGATCCACCTTCATAAAGAATTACAAGACCATAGGCAAGCCATTGCCGAATTGACCACTATCATGACTCAACTAGCAAAGGCTCAACTAAATCAAGTGCAAGTTCCTAAGCAAGTTCATGCTATGAAGGGAGTGAATGTTTTGGTAAACAAGAGTAGGACCAAGGGTCAACAAGTGCAAACCCGAGTGGAGAATTATGTAAAAGATGATAGCGCTTTTGATCAAGATGATTCTCACAATGAGCAAGAAGAAGAAGTGCAATATATGAACAATTTTCAAGGGCAAAGAAACAACTTCCAAGGCCCAAACCAACAACAATGGCGACCACAAAACAATCATGGCAATTGGAATTCTAACAATCAAGGGAATTGGCAAAATAATAACAGTCAAGAAAATTAGAGTGGAAATAACCAAGGAAATTGGGGAGACAACAATCAAGGTGGTTGGGGTAACAATCAAGGCAGCTGGAGGTCGGGTTTGCAAAGACCCCAATGTATCAACAACTGAGCAACCCACCTCCTTATCCTTCCTATGGTTCAAGTTCTTCAAACAATGAGATGGGACGCATTGAGAATATGTTCAAGCAAATGATGGAAAAATATGTCGACTCGGATGCCCAACTTGCCTCACACAATACATCAATCCGCAACTTAGAAGTTCAAATAGGGCAAATCTCTCAAGCTCTAAATTCTCATCCTAATGGGGCACTACCAAGTGACCCGGTGGTAAACCCAAAGGGTGGTAACAATATGAGGCATGCCATGGCGGTTATCACAAGAAGTGGAAGAGGCGGGAATGCACCCACCTCAAGTGGAAGGTGAATTATTGATGATGAGCAAGTAATGCAAGAAGAAGAGATCCCGAACAATGTTGTTCAACCAAATGAGAAAGCTCGGATTGATATTGATGATAGTGTGGAAGAGGCTCAAGAGGAGGTGAACTCATCTAGGGAACACATTATTGACATACTGGAGCCAGTAGTGCAAAAGGAAAAGGCACCATTGCCTAAGCCTCCACCTCCATACCCTCAAAGACTTGCTAAGCAAAATGGTCAAAACCAATTCAAGAAGTTCATTCAAATGATGAAGAGTCTTTCAATCAATGTGCCATTGGTTGAAGTTTTGGAATAAATGCCCGATTATGCAAAGTTTATGAAAGATCTTGTGACAAAGAAGTGGTCAATGAATTTTGAGACTATCAAAGTCACTCATCAAGTGAGTGCAATTGTTCATTCAATGGCTCCTAGTTGGAGGATCCCAGTGCTTTCATGATTCCTTGTACAATTGGAAGTGCCGAGTTTGCTAAAGCTCTTTGTGATCTTGGGGCAAGTATAAATTTAATGTCCTATTCGATTTTCAAAACTTTGGGTATTGGGCAACCAAGACCCACTTCTATGAGATCGTACCATGAAAAGGCCATTGGGTGTGATTGAAAATATTTTGGTCCGGGTTGATAAATTCATTCTTCCGCCGGACTTTATCGTTCTAGATTGTGAGGTTGATTATGAAGTGTCAATTATTCTTGGGATACCTTTCCTTGCTACGGGTAAGGCTTTTTGTGATGTTGAAGCCAGAGAACTCACTTTCCGAGTTGGTGATGAAAAAGTAGTATTCCATGTGTGTAAGTCCATGCGGCAACCAAATAGCAATGAGATGTGTTCTTTTGTGGATTTGGTGACCGATGTCATTGTTGATGATACAAGTGCTATAATCAATGTTGGCCATATTTTGGAGGCCACCTTGCTCAACTTTGATGATGATGAGATGGATGACTTCATGGAATATGTGAACTCTTTGCAAGGAATGAGGTCGTACAACTATGCACACTGGAAATTGTCCTTGGATCTTGAAAATAGGACGACTCCTCTAAAGCCTTCTATTGAAGAGCCACCTACCTTGGAGTTGAAGCCATTGCCTCCATATATTTGGTATGAATTTCTTGGCCCTTGTTCTACTTTACCAGTTATTCTTTCCTCTTATTTGACTAACGTGCAGGTAGATTCCACATTGGCAGTGTTACAAAAGGTGGACACTGGCGGATATTCGGGGGATAAGCTCCGCCTTTTGCATGCATAAGATCAAGTTGGAGGATGGAGCCAAACCATCTATTGAACATCAAAGGAGACTCAATGAGGCTATGCAAGAAGTTGTCAAGAAGGAGATTATCAAGTAGTTGGATGCCGGGGTTGTCTACCCCATCTCCGATAGTTTGTGGACATCTCTGGTTCAATGTGTCCCAAAGAAGGGGGGCATACGGTGGTCACCAATGACACGAATGAATTGATTCCTATAAGAACGGTGACCGGTTAGAGGGTGTGTATGGATTATCACAGTTCAACAAAGTAATAAGGAAGGATTATTTTCCACTTCCTTTATTAGATCAAATGCTCGATAGATTGGCCGGCTGTGCTTCCTATTGCTTTCTTGATGGGAACTCGGGCTACAACAAAATTCTCATTGCTCCGGAAGATAAATAGAAAACAACCTTTACATGTCCCTATGGTACTTTTGCTTTTAAGCGGATGCCATTTGGTTTGTGCAATGCAACGACGACTATTCAATGGTGTATGATAGCTATTTTCATGGACATGGTGGAATACTACCTTGAAGTTTTCATGGATGACTTCTCGTTGGTTGGGTATTCTTTTGATGATTGTCTCGCAAATTTGGACAAAGTGTTGGCTAGATGTGAAAAAAATCAACTTGGCACTCAATTGGGAGAATTACCATTTCATAGTTGAGGAAGGTATTGTCCTTGGACCTAAAATCTCAAGGAATGGAACTGAAGTTGACAAGGCAAAGATTGAGGTATTTTCTAAACTTCCACCCCCAACTTCGGTGACAGGTGTGCAGAGTTTCTTAGGCCATGCGGGTTTTTACAGACGCTTTATTAAAGATTTCTCTAAAGTGATGAACCCGTTGTGCAAGCTCCTTGAGAAGGATGCCAAGTTTTATTTCAATGATGATTGCATGAGAGATTTTGAATTGTTGAAGCTCAAGTTGACAACTACTCCCATCATCACCGCTCCAAATTGGAGTGTGCCATTTGAACTCATGTGTGATGCAAGTGACATAGCGGTTGGGGCTATTTTGGGGCTACGTATCAACAAGATTTTCCATCTGGTCTACTATGCTAGTAAGACCATGAATATTTTCCAAGTCAACTATACCGTTAGGGAGAAAAAGATCCTTGCTATTGTGTTTGTAATTGAGAAGTTTCGCCCGTACTTGATGGGTGCAAAAGTTATTGTGCAGACGATCATGTGACGCTTCGTTATCTTATGAGCAAAAATGACTCCAAAGCTAGGTTGATAAGATGGGTACTCTTGTTACAAGAATTTGATATCGACATCCAAGATAGGAAATGTAGTAAAAACCAAGTGGCGGACCACTTGTCTCATTTGGAGGAGGAGGGGAGGCCGCATGATGGCCTTAAAATTAATGACTCCTTCCCCGATGAGTAACTTTTGGCAATTTCAATGAAAGAGGTTCCACTGTTCGCAGACTTAGCAAATTTTGTTTTTGTGTGGAATCATTCCGGATGAGTTCTCTCCAAGCCAAAGGAAGAAGCTAAAAAGGGATTGTCAATATTATTATTGGGATGGACTATACCTTTTTCGGATTTGTACGGATGGAGTGATTAGGAGGTGTGTACCGGAAGAAGAGCAAGGTGATATTCTTGGAGCTTGTCATTCTTCGCCATATGGTGGTCATCACGGTGGAGCAAGAACGACGACCAAAGTGCTTAGTTGTGGTTTCTATTGGCCTACTCTTTACAAGGATGCTAGTGGGTTAGTGAAAAGATGTGATAAATGTCAACGGGGTGATGGAAACTCAAAGAAAAATGAAATGCCTCTCACAACCATTTTGGAGATTGATATATTTTTATGTTTGGAGCATTGAATTCATGGGACCTTTTGTGAGTTCTTGTGGAAACACCTACATCTTGATCACTGTGGATTATGTGTCCAAATGGGTTGAGGACGTCACTTTACCCAACAACGAGGCAAGGAGTGTAGTGGCCTTCTTGAAGAAGAATATTTTCACAAGATTTGGTACTCCACGTGCAATCATAAGCGATGAGGGGTCACTCTTTTGCAACAAAGCTTTTGAAACTTTACTTAGCAAGTATGGTGTTACACACAAGGTCACGACTTCCTATCACCCACAAGCTAGTGGGCAAGTGGAAGTCTCCAATCGGAAGATAAAGAGTATCTTGTCTAAAACGGTGAATGCTAATCGGACGGATTGGTCCAAGAAACTTGATGATGCATTATGGGCTTATCGGACGACTTACAAAACACCTATTGGAATGTCTCCATACCGGTTGGTGTTCGTAAATGATTGTCATCTTTCGATGGAACTAGAGCACAAGGCAATATAGCTCTAAAGAAGTTGAATCTTGATTAGGATGTAGCCGCTAACTTGAAGGTTGCGTATTTGAATGAATTAGATGAATTCCGGTACCATGCTTATGCGAGTTTATCCTTGTAGAAAGAAAAGATGAAATACTTTCATGACAAATACATTTGGAACAAAGAGTTCAAGGTGGGTGATCTTGTATTTTTGTTTAACTCAAGGTTGAGAATGTTTCCCGGGAAGCTAAAATCCAAGTGGAGTGGTCTTTTTGAAATCGTTGGTGTAACACCTTTTGGTGCATTAGAATTGAAGAATAAAAACAATGAAGTATTCCGAATCAATGGTCACCGGGTGAAGCACTATTTGGGCAAGGTCGGAGATAGCCACGTGGTGGTAGTCATTCACTTCACTTGACTGTATTTTGCGTCGTACCGCGACGTTAAATCAGGCGCTTCTTGGGAGGCAACCCATGTTCGTTTCCTTTTTCTTTTGTAGTTAGGTGTATTTGTATTCTAACTTGATTTGAAGTGTGCTATAGGGATGAGTGTGACTTCCGAGAAAGGTGGAGAAAAATATGGCTAAGTGTTCAAACGATCTGCGACTGCACTTTATTTGTGCGGACCACACATTTCTGTGTGCTGTAGTAGGTGCGAAATCACGGCCGCACATTTCTCATACAGACCGCACAATAGGAATTTTAAAAAAGTGTAAAAGTGTTAACTCTCTAAAGTTTGAGCTTGTCAGTGCGGAGGCTGATCTGCGATCGCACGTGAACTCTACGGTCGCATTCAAAATTGTGCGGACCGCTCAATAAGACCAGAGACAATTGAACTAGGCGATAGAGTGTGGACCACACATGGAATTGTGCGGCCGCATTAACAATTCTTGGTATAAATAGAAGTTTGTAAGTCATTTTACACTTTTCACTTTCTTAACAAACACTATTGCTCTGTTGATTTTCTTGAGAGATTTTCACTGTCCCCACACACAACCACTTGTGCTTAGTCACCCATGGCACTCACTCTATCTAGTATTCTTCATTTCATGTTAATACTTTGTGTTATTAAATACTCCCTCCGTTCCAATTTATGTGAACCTATTTGACTTGGCACAAAGTTTAAGAAAAAATGAAGACTTTTGGAATTTGTGGTCCTAAACAATTCAAAAAAGGGCCGAGAGTATTTGTGTGGTTATAAAAGCTTCTCATTAAGGGTAGAATTGTAAGTTTAAGCAAAATTATTTCCAAATATAGAAAGGGGTCATTATTTTTGGAACGGACCAAAAAGGAGATAAGTTCACATAAACTGGAACGGAGGTAGTATTTGTTTAAAATTTTTAGTTTCTTTTTAGGCCATCTGCTATTAGAGTTCATCCATGTGTTCATGTGGGGTTGATCTGAACTGGGTTGTCATAATACATGATTTACTGGGATTGGGTTAGTGAAATTTCATGTTTATACCATGTTGCAATGTCTATTTGTGCAAGTAACTGAAAAATCTAAGTAGAAAAATTTGACTGTACGTAGTTTTTGAAATCTGTAGCAGCACTTGAATTTGTGCGATCTGCAAATTAGGAATTTTAGGAAACTTAGTGAAGCAAGTGTATCTACAACCACAATTTAAAATGTGCGGATCGTAGATTTCTCCTGCGGCCGCAAAATGACCATCGCACTGTCTTCAGAGAGGCTTCTGAGCCTCTGAAGTTTGAAAGTCTGAAGTGCGACAGCACTAGCAATTGTGTGGAGCACACTTCTATTCTGCGGCCGCACATCAAAATGTTGCGGACCGCAGTTCCTTTCTGTGGCCGCACATAAAAAATGTGCGGACTGCAGAACCCAAGTCCTGCAAACCTGTGTTTTAATCATAACCCCACTATGTCCCCATGTTTCTCCCTTGCCTACATAAGTCTTGAATGTGTTGAATAATGACTTGCAACTAACAAATTTCTTTTTTTTTTGATACAAATAATGGTTCGATAGCAAGGCCGAGGCGACACTACAAAAGGTAGAGGTGAATCTTCTAAGGGTCGAGGTAGAGGTACCTTGCCCCTTGGCCAGTGCAAAACCATCAGAAAGAAAGCCACAACTGGCAGAGGGAAAGGTGCAGACCTCTCCGAGTCTAGTTCCTATGTCCCGTCTAGGGATGTTTTAGAGGGAAACTCAGTCTCTGTTCAGTAGGACCACTCAGTCTAGGCCACAAGGGTGATTCCAGCTCAGGGATGAGCCCTCTTCATCTCACAGCACCTACGAGGGATCGGAGAGTGCTAGACAGACCTCTGAGCCAGTAGCTACATTTGACATAGAGGCACAAACTATATATGAAATCCCCGATGAGGGTAGAGGGGGAGATAGTACATCTACGGGTATGGTGAGATCAAAGAAGAAGGAGATATCAGAGGATAGGTTTGTCAGCTTGGCTGCCTTCACTAATTTTTGTATGTGGTGGCCAGTGAGATATTTGACACTTGAGCAGAAAATCCTATTGAAAGATTTGGATAAATACAATCCGGCGATCTTGAGGCATTTCAAAGCAAGAAATAGTTGGATGTGGTTTACGGAGAGAGTTGAGGATGCGAAGGAGTACCTCATTCGAGATTTATATGCAAATGTTTCTCACATCAAGAAGGGGATGAATGTGACCAAAGTATGCAATGTCAAGGTGAGGTTTCATCAGCATACGCTAAACGCGTACTTGGGATTTGAGGACTTGGAGCCAAACGAGTATCTAGAGAAATTTGCAATAAAGGAAGAAGTGCGACCTTGGTTGGGTGAGATCTTAGAACCACTAGGGCCACCATCACCATGTATTACTACAGGAGTTCCCATTCAGCGGAACACATTGATCTTCAAGGCAAAGGGGTGGCAGACCTTTGTTTGCAACAGACTTGATCCATGCCAGAATGTGACTTATCTCCCTTTTCCTCAGGATGTTCTTATGGCTTCCATCATGGCTGGGTAGCCAATTAGTGGTTGTCATGATGTTGGACAACATTTCATTGATAGCACAACAGACTAGCTCAGCCTACCCTTATCCCAACACTATCACAGAGTACCTCACTGATGCAAAGGTAGAGCCGAGATCATTTGACACCAAGGTGAAGCCGAAAAAGCCATTTGACTAGTATTCATTGATGTATGAGACCAACCCAAAGAAGAGAGCCTAGTCTTCTACTACCACAAGTCAGTCTGATGAGCGGGCAATGGTGGTTACTAAGACAGTTGACATTCCATCCACCTTTGCTGAGCCTTCTTCCAGTACTGCTGCTATGCATCCGCCATCATCCTCAGCTCCTACTATAGCCCCCAGGGCAGCCGCTGCTCCAGCTCTGAGGCTAGTGCATATGCTTATAGCTCCATTATCTGCTCTGCGAGTCTCCCAAACATTAGCGAGTCTCAACAACTGGATGCAGATAACTACTTCAAAGCTGTCTGACTTATCTAATACAGTTGCAGCGCAGTCATCTACACATGCACCACATGTCATCTAGAACTTGCCCCGAATGTGCTTCAAGGCGAAATCCTATGTTTTGCTTGGTTTGAGAAATTATTGTTGGCTTTTCTTGGCCCGTTAGAGCTTTCTATTGCCAACCAATGTCGTTATTTCTAGTAAACCCCCTTTGAGCGTCTAGCCTTTCTCATTTGATAACCATTTTATAAGCCTTTACCCGTTTTGTCGTGATCCTCTCTTGGCACCCGGACCTTTCTTAACACTCTTGTGAAAATAAGTGGCTTAAGGCATAAGTTTGGGGGGAGAGTTGAGGAATTTGAAAAAGGTATCAAGGCACCAAAAAGAGAAAATAAATAATCTCTATGAAAAGAGAAGGTAATAAAAGAAAAAGAGCAAAAAGAAAAATGCAAAAAAGAGAATAAGTGGAAGGGTTGATGGATTCAAAAATAGGTAATGATCCCTAACATAAGCATCAAGGGAGAAAACAAATGAAATGAACAAGAAAGAGTGATGTCAAGTCTCTCTAGCCCCCAATAAAAAGAGAATGCATCTAAGAATTGGTAATGTGAGCCGAGAAATGAAAATGCGGAGTGCTTAAGGAAAGGTGTAACCACTTACACATATGGAATCCTACCGTAATCCAAAATCCTTCATTATAACCCAAAAGAAGTCTTACTTGATTTCGAACCGAGTGAGCTTACATTAGTGGTAATCTACATGAGAGGCAAGCCTATGGTACTTGAAGCCGTACTTATGACATTCTCTTGTGAGAGAAGAGTGATCCTTTCATGAATCTTAAGATTGAGTGATAACTTTTGAAGTGAGCTTGGCAAATGGAAGGTAGATGAGAAAGAGTTTGGGGTCCACCATGACCTACATGATAGAACAAGAGTCCTTGATGAGTAAAGTCAATTCTTGAAGCTCAAATGTCACACTAGAACTATATGTGCATGATACTTGACTTGTCACCTTGTTGATAATGCATGAGTAGTGTGGGTAATTGTTGGTCCCAACTGAGCATGAATGGCTTACCATTGACTCGCTGAAATGACCTTTCACTTTGAGTAGGTGGGAACTAATCTATTTGCTTGAGGACAAGCAAAGACTTAAATTTGGGGGAGTTGATAGGTGTGGATTTTAACCACTTATTAGTCCCCTTTTACTTTTGTTTTAGTCCGAAATTGTTGATTTATGTTTCCAATACTAATGAAAGTGTGCAAATTGAAGGAATGTTAGAAATTTGTGCTCTTATGAAGAAATCCGACTAAAAAAGGAGTGTTACGACTCACAAGGAAATAAGGGGAAAATTATACTAGAAGTGAGGTCCGTAGAAATACTTCTACGGACCGCAGAAGCAAGTGTAGACCGCATAATTCTCTCTGTGGCGGCATAACTGATGAAGAAGCCCAAAAGTAATTAAAGCAAAAGTGTACTCCACACACAATTTGTGATGCCGCAGAACATGGTCCGTACATTGCTTGAGTCTGCAGGGGAATAGATTCTGTAGCCGCACAATTTGGTTTGTGGCTGCAATTCAGCTTCTGCGGCCGCACAATTCATGTGCGGTCCGCAAAACCTCCCGAAGGGCATTTTTATCAGCGAATTTTGAGCCACTATAAATAGACGGGAATCATATTTTTAGGTCAAGTTTTGAAGTTTTCTCAGCTGTAGCTGTTGTAGTTTTCCATTTTAGGAAATTTGTGATCATTTTGGGATAAAAATATCATAGTTTATTATTTTAATTTTATATGATGTGTTTAATTCGTATTACTTCTTTGTTTTCTTCCTTTTCTACTATGATTAACTAGACTTTTACTAGGGTTGTGACCCAACCCTAGTGTGTAAACCTTATGGGTATTAAATTTAATGCTTGTTTATGATTGAGTGTCTGTTATTTAGCCTTGTTCATGCTTTAATTTTTGAATTAATGGTTGCAAACATTGATTCATGCCTTCTTAACTTGGTCTTTACTTGAGAAAGAGGGACCTAGTCTAGGAAAACTTGGCTAACAAGAAATTGGACTAGTTGAGGATTTGACTAGCCTAATTAAAGGGTTTGAACTAGAGATAGGGAAAACCCGACTTAAGCTCATATCAACTTTTTAGCTTGATACCCATTTGGGCTTGAGAAAGCGAAATTGGGAAAAATCACTCTATGACTGTCACGACCCAAACTGATGGGCTGCGACGGGCACCCGGTACCTTACTCAACCGAGTGCCAACGTAATCGTATCTTTCTTACTACATCATCATAGGTAAGTGGGCCAAAAGGGGCATCATGAGATAAACAGAGTAAACATGAGGGAATACCCGGCATAGAATGACCCAGCCTTATATAGAAACTCATACCTGTGACATACGAGCCTATAAGGCCAATGTGATCCATTATATACTTAAAACATAGTCTGAGAAGGCCATGCAAGTATCCGTATACATGACATTTGTCTACAAGCCTCTAAGATTACATACTTATCATAAAGGTTGGGACATGGCCCCGCCATACCAAACAATACATGTCTAAATCATACTGACCAAACAAGAAACTCCGAAGCAAATAAAGCGCACCAACATCTTCTGCTGAGTTGATAGCCTACTTGGAGGACTCTTGACCTATCTATCGGGACCTGCGGGCATGAAACGCAGTGTCCCCAGGCAAAAGGGACATTATTACAAATAATGTACCGAGTATGTAAGGAATGAAAACCAGTAAATAATAGACATGAGAGAAACATGAAGTAAAAGACTCAGCATGTAAGTCTGAACAACTCTGTGAATCATTAATATTTACAACGTCATGCATATGCGTATAAATGTCATACCATGATTAGGTATATGCATTCATAACATCATCAAGACTCTGAGGGCATCCCATCATATCATCTCGGCCACTGTGGGCAAATCATCAACGTATACCAGTTGATCAGGTGGTGGTGCGTATATAATGCCATAACCTTTTTCCATATCCCATATATATATAATATACGCGTATATAATGCCATCTGGTCATGGGTCAATATACATATATAAATGCATGAAATGCATTTGAAATACATTAATAAAATCTCTCGGTACGTCATAAGACCATTATGCCTCTGATTAATACCATGAAATAAACTTTATCGTATTACATATTTTCTAAGACCCATGAATAGAAGATAGAATAATAGGACACATGGGGCATCAAGAATATAGACATCCCTAGTATTTCTATGAATAGAGTCATTTATGAAAGTTGCGTATTTTTCTCGTTTCATTTGTATCATTTGGACCATGCCAAAAGGAAAGAAGGGATAGCCTTAACATACCTGAACCGATTTTCTTGACAATCCCTTTAACCCCCGTTGATTGCGACAACACGTAACGGCGGATCGAAGTAGGAAAAAATCCGTATGATATTCTTGAGAAAGATTGCACCTTACTCCCTTAGAATCGCAAAATCCCGTTGCTATTACGCAGTATAATTTCGTATGAATTCCTTTGGTAATGCAAGAACTCCCATTGCTATTTCAATATGGAGTCTCGTATGGATTTCAAAATGCCTCACCTTTTCGTCCTTGGATTTTTCCTTTCTATAACTCCCCCCCCCCCACAAATGAATTTTTGATATCAATTGAAGATAAAGTGTAAGGAATTTTGGTTGAATCCTTAATGAAGATCCGTTGCCTAACACTTTGATATAAGACCGCTTTTTAAATTAGAGAGATTTTATGCCTTAAATGGTGTGGGACCCACATACTAATGACTAAGCCACATAATCTACTCAATTGTGCCACCTTTCAATTATAATATAAAAGTCACAATCTTGGAATGGGGGCTGCCACGTTAAGGCTTATTCAAAGTCTTAATTAAGCACCCACTAATCCTTAATTAATTAGGTAATCTCCAATTACCCACATAATTAAAAATTATCTCAAATGACTTAAAATACTACTTACTTTTAACACACCTTATACACCTTACTATCATGGTCATGTGGTACCTTTTAGGCAATCACCCTACTGTCCTTCATCAACATATACCCAATGCCAACCTGCGAAGCATCACAATAAATTGTATTATGACCCCAATCATGAAAGCAAAACCAACACTGGAGATGTAATCGAAGCTCTCTTGAGCTTCTGAAAGCGCTCCTCAAACTCATCCGATCACCTGAATGGAGCACCCTTCTAATTCAACATAGTCAATAGGGCTGCAATAGATGAAAATTCCTCTACGAAGCGATGATAGTAGCCAGCCAAACCCAAGAAGCTCCTACTCTCTGTAGCGGTAGAAGATCTAGGCCAACATTGAACTGCCTCAATATTCTTTGGGTCCATCTTGATCCCATCCCACATGACCCAAGATTGCCACCGAGTCCAACAAAAACTCGCAACTTGGAGAACTTAGCATATCGCTTCTTCTCCCTCAAAGTTTGAAGCATGATCCTCAAATGCTGCTCATGCTCATTCTTACTATGGGAATACACCAATATATGATCAATGAACACAATGATGAAAGAATCAAAATAAGGATGGAACACACTATTCATCAAATGTATGAAGGTTGTTGGGGCATGTGCCAAACCAAACGACATCACCAAGAAATTATAATGCCCATAACGAGTTCGGAAAGCAGTCTTAGGGATGTTCGAAGCCTAATCTTCAACAGGTGATACTCTGACCGAAAGTAAATCTTCAAGAACACCCTGGTAACCTGAAGCTGATCGAATAAATCATCAATGCATGACAGTGGATACTTGTTCGTGATAGTCACATTGTTCAACTACTGATATGTAACACCCCGAAAAATTCCGAAGTATTTAAGTGTAAAGCTCCGTAAAATTTCACAAATGAATTTAAGGTTTCGTGGTGCCGGAGTAGGTATACGTGTTTGAGGATTTTCGAAATTCTTTGGGTTGAACAATGAACCGGAAAGTAAAGGAAATGTTTTGGCAGAAAAATGCGTTTCTGCTGTCCATTATGCAGCCGCAAAACCACTCTGCGGGCCGCAGAAGTGAGGCAGGAGAAGGTCAGTCTGGAAGCAATTATGCGGTCGACTATGCGACCACATAACTGTTCTGCGGTGCATTATGCAACCGCATAACAATTATGCGGACCACATAGTGACCGCAGATACAAACAAATTTTTTGGTCGTTTTTGTCAGCAATTATGCGACCGATATGCGGTCCGCATATTGATTATGTGATCGCATATGCGATCGAAGAACCTATTTCGGAGCTTCATTTTTGGGTTTTTACAACCCGACCCAACTTCGTTAAATACACACAAAGGGTCATTTTTGAGCAAAAATTCTGATGTTTTAGAGAGAAGGGGGAGTGCTTTAGAGAGAGGAAACCCTAGGCTAATTATTCATCAAGTCTTGCTCAAATCTTGGAAGATTAACAAGGAAATCTCACAAGTTCTTCATCTAAGAGGTAAGGTGCCATACCGTAGTTTTCAATTTCGCATTTAGGAAGAAGATGGTTGATTAGGAGTATAATTCTTGGGGTATGAGAGTATTATTTATACATGCATGTATCAATAAGATTTATGGAGAGATTGTTGAGTTTAAATAAGTAAGGATTGGGTTGTGGAGTGAAGGAAATCTTGTAGAAGAACCTTGTAGTTAAATTTGCACACCTAGTGTTTGATAAAATGCTCAAATAAGCTGAGACCATGAATATTTTCCTAATAATGGTTCAATTTTGTTATGTCTCAAAATAGATTGGGATTGCTAGAATTTTTGAAACGTTGTAGTAATTAAAGGAAAGCTCAAAGCAAGGTATGTTGTCTAAACTACTCTCTTAGAATTGAATTGAATGATGTTCTCATAAGTTTCAAGTATGGTTGTCTCAAGTTCCTTATTCTATGTTCCGGGTTGTTCCCAATAAATTCGATTGTCCTGAATGAGCAAAGTGTCGAGAATTAAGTATTCAAAACATGTTTCGAATATTCCTAACACGTTATGTTATCCTTTGGGAATGTGTTCAATAATGATATGTGTATTAAAATGTTATGTCTTTGAGTTATGTTTCAAATGAAGGTTATGATTCCAAATTGTGTGAGGAAACTCAATATGCTTAAGACTCTTAATTTCTCATATGTGTACCTAAAGCCTTGATTGGAAATGTCTTACTGTTGATAACCTATAAAGATGTGAAAGAAATATGAAATGCGATGATTGATATAAGTGAAAGTTATACTTGTGGTCAATGGAGCTAATGAAATGAAATGATGTGGGAAAGGTTATGAAATGAGCCTCGATTCAACTATTCCGAATTGACTTCAAAAATAGAATTGCCTAAAAGCTTATAAACTCAAGTCATGCTCATATGTGGCTGTTTTAACAGACATTATGATTTGTGAGTATTTTCAATGTGTTTTGTGTTCTTACATATTCATGAGTGAAAATTGAGTATTGCCCTTTGTGGGGGAACATGTGCCAAGAATAAATGGTGTGTTATTTGCTGATGATTTTAACTTGCGCATGAATTTCCAATCATTTTACTCCATTTCTCGGAAAGAAATCTATTGTCCTTAAATTGTTCATTTCTACTGAACATAAAGTTGTGATTTCCGGAATATTATGTGTATGTTGATATTTATGATAATGATACATGAGAGGGAATAAATGAAAGTGTGAAATATCAAATATGGCCACCGTGCCTTGAATAAAGAATCTTGTGAATGGCCAAAAGAGCCAAGGAAATATTGTTGTTGTTATTAGTTGAAAATACAAGTGGAGATTTATACAATGTGAAAGATGATGAGGTAAATACATTTGCACCTATGTTATTTTTGTGAATTATTTCCCTTATTTGGGATGAGATTGATGTGCTAAAATTATTCCTCTTAATTGAAATTGAGATTTTGGTTGATGTCTTCAAATGAGACAGCCTAGCCGATCGGGTCGTGATCGGACTTCGTGCTAAAATTACGGTGATATTGGTATTGATATTAATTGTGGTTGATTCTCTAAGGAGATAGCCTAGCCGATCGGGTCGTGATCGGACTCCGTGCTAAAATTACGGTGGTATTGGTATTGATATTAATTGTGGTTGATTCTCTAAGGATATAGCCTAGCCGATCGGGTCGTGATCGGACTCCGTGCTAAAATTACGGGGGTATTGGTATTGATAGTAATTGTGATTGATATCTCTAATGAGATAGCCTAGCCGGTCGGGTCGTGATCGGATTCTGTGCTAAAAGTACGCTGGCATTGGTATTGTGAACATCAGTATAGTGAATATTGGTATTGTGAACATTGGTATTGTGAACATCGGTATTGTGAACACTGGTATTGTGAACATTGGTAGTGAACATTGATATTGTGAACATCGGTATTGTGAACACTGGTATTGTGAACATTGGTATTGTAAATATCGGTATTGTGAACATTGGTATTGTGAACACTGGTATTGTAAACATTGGTATTGTGAACATTGGTATTGTTAACAATGGTATATCGGTGCTAAAGATCTCCCAATCAAAAATAATATTATCATCATCATTTGATTATCACTTCACAATGTTATCTTCATATTTTGGAAATGATTATGTTTTAACTTGGCATTTGAATATCATTGATTGTGACTTGTTGTTTCTATGGATTTACCTTTCTTATATTGGCATTCTATTTTGAAAGAGGACAGCTAGCTTTACATACTAGTACTATTCCATATGTACTAACGTCCCTTTTGCCGGGGGCACTGCATCTTCAATGGATGCAGGTGATTCAGCAGTGGGCAACTTTGGTCCTCGTTAGCAGTTACTCCCTATTCAGCAGGTTTTGGTGAGCCCTACTCTATTTGGGCCCGATGTCACTTGATGTTACACTTTTTGTCTTGAGGTATAGCCGGGGCCTTATTGCCGGCACTTTCATACTATTCCTTTGTCATATTGAGAGGCTCCGTAGACAGGTTGTGGGTGGTGTATGCTGTTGGGAATTGAACTAGAATTGTTGCTACTTGGAAAATATGTTTTTCATTATATCTATAAACTTGTAATACTTTGGAAATTATAAACGAAGTTGCTAATGGAATGAATGGAGGTTGTTAATGAAATCTTCTCAGTGCTTGATTAATGGAGTACATCTCCTACTAATTCATGAATGAGTTTGGGTAGAATGAAATCTAACAGGCTTGCTCAGCTGGGTTTACTTGGTTGAGTGCCGGTCGCACTCTCCGAGTTTGGGGCGTGACACGATATTCAATACATATTCTCATAGAACCATCCTTCTTCTTAACAAACAACACTGGTGCATCCCAAGGTGAAACACAAGGCCTGATGAACCCCTTATCTAGCAACTCTTGCAATTGCTCCTTCAATTCTTTCAACTCCACTGGAGCCATATGATGCAAATGAATAAAAATAGGTTATGTCTGGTGCCAAATCAACGCGAAGATCAATATCCCTATCGGGTGGCATGCCCGATAGGTCTGCAAAAAACACATCCAGAAACTCTCTCACTACTTGAACTTACTTAACAGTAGGAGTACATGAACTAACATCTTAGACAAAATCTAGATACACCAAATATCCCTTCTCAACTATCCATTGAGCCTTCAAAAATGAGATCACTATATTAGGAGTGCAACCAAGAGAACCCTTCCACTCCAACCTCGGTAACCTCGGCATCACCAATGACACAGTCTTAGCATAATAATCAAGAATAACACGATATAGAGATAACCAATTCATACCCAATGTCACATCAAAATCCAACACATCTAATAATATGAAGTTTGCATTTTTCTCAAAAACATAAATAGTGACAACACATGACCGATAAACTCGATCCACCAAATTAGAATCAACAACATGTGTAGACACGTATACATGAGCATCAAGAGAACCATGAGTCATATCTAGACAAGAAGAAAAGTATGATGACATACATGAATAAGTAGAACAAGGATCAAAAAATATTGAAGCATTCTTGTGGAACATAGAAACAATATCTGTAATCACTACATCAGAAGCAACAGACACTGTCCTCCTTGGAAACGTGTAGCATCTGGCCTGACCTCCACTGAACAGAGCTCCTCATCTAGGGTGACCATATCCTAGATGACCTCTACCCCGAACTGGCTGAGCGGGTGGTGTAGCAACCAATACGAGAATCGTAGTCTGACCTCCCTACTACACTGGACCTCTGCAAAGGCGAGAGCAATATTGACATGCCCCAACTAGAAAAGCCCGGTATTGACGAACCCTTAACAGATAGAGCGCGATAAGAACTCCATGCTGGGAGTGCACTGCATAAAGACTACACATAAGCTCCTAGATTAGGTGGTGGTGAATGGTAAACTGGCACGCTAGAATAGCCTCTCCCAAATTGGCATTGACCTCTAGATGAGGCACCACTGTAGGTACCTGAATGTTCGGACATCTTGTCCTTGCCCTGTATCATCACCCTAGTCTCAATGTGGATGCACTCTACTCAACGTGCAATCTCAACCACTTGGTGAAAATGAGTCCCGGTCTAGTCTCTATACCATAGCAAGGTGAATACTAAGGTAAAGACCCTCAATGAATCTTCTCACTCTCTCATTCTCTGTGGGAATCAAATCAATAGCATGATGGGACAATTTGGTAAACCTCATCTTATACTCAGTAACTTACATATGACCCTACTATAATTACTTAAACTGCCTCCTCAGGCTCCTCTCTCCTGGTACGCGCCACAAACTACTCCAAAATGACTCTGGAGAACTAAGCCCATGTATGAGGAGGTGATCCTGCTCGTCGACCCAACTCATAAACCATTACCACCTCTTGGTCGGACCTTGTATCTAGAAGGCAGTGAAGTAAACTCCATTAGACTCGACTAGTCCCAAATTAAGCATAATTTCATGAAAACCATCCATGAATCCCTGAGCATCCTCTGAAGGTATACCACTAAAGTGATAAAGATGCAACTTGGTGAAATTATCTAACCTCTTCAGCTCATCAGTTGACATCGCGGGCCTATTCTCAGGCTGCGCAGCAATAGAAGTCTCAACTCCCCCGATCGGTAACATTGCGGGAGTTTGATAACCACGGGCCACCTACTCTAGGGTACGAGTAGCTGGAGTCTGCGCTCTGCCCCCTGCCTGGGAAATCACTAGCATAGTAGGAAATGCCCCAGCCTGAACCAAACTCTCGAACAAACCAACCATGCAGATCAAGGCATCCTGAACAACTAGCAAAATAAATAAATCATGGGGAACCTGAGCTAGCACATCTGGCTCAATATAATTATGAACCTGCTCCTCAACATGAGTTACTAGTGGCTCCACAACAGCTACACAAGCAGAGGGCTCCAACTGCGGTGCGTGCTCCGCCCCTACCTCGCCCTCGGCCCTTGCCTCTCACGACCCTAGCACAGGGTATCGACACCTGCTCAGTTGTACCCGATGATCGTGTCCTCTTCATCTGTAAGAGAATAAAAGAGAAACGATTCAGACTTAGGAATAATCAAATCTGGACGATAGAGAATGAAATAAAGATAGGTTTTCTAACAGCCATGTAGCCTCTCGAAGATAACTACAAACGTCTCTGTACGGATCCACACGACTCTATTAGACTTGCTCATGACTCATGAGACCTAAGAAAGCTAGTGCTCTAATACTAACTTATCATGACCCAAATTTTCACTGAAGCCGTAACAGCACCTAGCACCACTTGCTAGGCAAGCCGATAATCAATAAACAAAACAAAACTCAAATAACAGTATTAAATAGTCTAAACCTCGTAATAATCATAAATAACTGAATTCAATAGCACTGATACACCTAAAACCATCCCGTGATATGGTTCCATCGAGTACATGAGCAATACATAATTTAACTACAGAGTCTGATCTTAAAATATAGAACTGTTTGAGAAATAGAACAACAATAACATAAACTAAGAAAGATGGAACTTCTAGGCCTGCAAACGGAAACAACAGCTACCTCGAAATCTCCAAGAAGTGGTACTGATGCCTCTCCCTAGCAATCACCTCTCTCGGTAGCACCTGGATCTGCACATAAAGTATAAATTGTAGTATGAGTACAACCAATCTCATGTACTCAATAAGTAACAAGCTTAACCTCGCGCTAAAAGCAATGACGTGCTCGGCAAAGTCTAATACTTATTCTAATAACCAATGATAATAATAACGATATAATAACAACAAAAGAAAATTAACTCAAGTAATATAAAATTTAATCGTTTTCACAAATAGAAGGAAAATAAGTCAAGAATAATAGTTAAGGCATAAATTCTTCCACATAAATCATCTAAACATTATTTTTGTCAATTTAACTGTGATACCACGCTCAAGACATCATATAGGGACATCAAGTATCAATAAGCACGAGGAAAGAAACATAACCAGGTACCTGCATGACAAGTATTCATGCTAGAATTAACGATAACACGGTCAAATTATCAAGTATATCAAATCGCAACACGCGTACAGTGCCTGGCATATTTTCCCTTCAATAATCACACACAACAACACTCAGCACTGTATGGGTGCCTGACACAAGTCCCTCATCCAAGCACATATATGACCTTGTGCTTGCGCCTACGGTTAATACCTGTCTCCGAAAGGGCTAGTCCTTTCCCAAGCGTTGATCGTACCTAAGTCAATAACCAATATCACTTAGCCCAATATGAGTCCTAGCATAACAGGTGGCTTGGCGTACATGTCACCTCACTATCAGTATCACCTCAGCTCAATAGCCTAAGATCAGTCATCAACTACTCAAGTCTCAAATGAACATATCTCACAATACTCAGCTCAAATCGTGTCACACACATAAGGGCATCAACATCATATGAGATAACATATAATGAATGCACAGAGATAGATAAAATACGGGAATGTAACTTCATGACTGAGGATATGTTTACAATTAAGGAAAACAACTCAATATAGCAAGAATAGCCATATCATGTCTCAAACAGATAATTACATAGACTAGACATGATTTCTAGCATGAATAATAGCTCAAGTAGTCATACAAGTAGAGAAAACACGAAAATAACTGATCATGATAGCAAAACAAGGCACATAATAGCCTAAAGTCTACCTGAATCATGAATAATCCCGGTGCGTCCACATATGCCCGTTACCTAGTACATGTGTCACCCCCAACATATCTCAAATAAAATAGCCAATGGAGAAAATTACCTTCAAACCAAGTTTAGGCATGTTACTTACCTCAAAGCGCGGGAATCAACACTCCAAAAAGCCCTTCCCACATGAATCGTCTTCCAAACGGCTTGAATCTAGTCAAAACAACTCAATAACATCAAACAACTACTATAAAAATCGATTCCAAGTAATAAGCTCCGATATTTATAATTTACAAAAAGCCAACAATGCTCGCTTCTCGAAACCCGACAAAAGTCACAAATCCCGACTACTTATTCGAATACGAGTCCAAATATACAAGTTTTATCCAAGTCCGATTATGAATAGAGAGTTTCAAAATCACCAAATTCCTCCTTCAAATCCCATAATCTATATGTACTTATCCATGAGAAACAAGATATAATGTTAAAATCAAGTAGTAATCACTTACCCTCTTTGACTTGTATGAAAATTCCCTTCTAAAATCACCCGTCTCCAAGTCTAGGGCTCAATATATGAAATAATAGGTCTCTGTCCCGAAATTACACAACTTAAAACACTGCCCAATGGTGCCCTTCGCGAATGCGACTAATACCTTGCATTCGAGAATCATAAAAGTTTCATAGCCTCCAGTTACCCTTCGTGAACATGGTCAAACCCCAGCTCTCCCCAATCCTAAGAGAATGCGATCATACACTCGTGAACGCGAAGGCTTAGCCCCAGCTCTCCCAATCCTGTCATCCTCCTACGTGAACGTGATGCCTTGGTTGCGAACGCGAAGACCATTGCTTACAAAGCTTTACAAACTTTATACACCAATGGCGAACACGAAGAACAAAAACCCCTCTACCTTAATTACCTTCCACGATCGCGAGACCACTCCACGATCGCGATGAACCACTGACACCAGCAACTTCAACAGTTCCAAACTTTACCAAAATGATCCGAAATCCATCTGAAACACTCCCGAGCCCGTTGAGACCCCATCATGTCATACCAACCAGTCCCAAAATATAACACGGACCTGCTCAAGGTCTCAAATCACAAAAAGTAATATCAAAACTATAAATCGTACCTCAATTCAAGCTTAATAAACTAATCAACTTCCAACTTCCAAAATTCATGTCGAGCCACGTCTAATCAACTCGAAATAACCCCAAAATTTGAACACAAATCCCAAATAACATAGTGAACCTATTCCAAGTCCCGAAACAATAATCCGAACCCAATAGCCTCAAAGTCAACTTCCGGTCGAACCTATGAACTTTCCAAACTTTCAAATTTCCCACTTTCGCCACTTAGAGCCAAATCAACCTAAGAATCTCCAAATCCAAATATGTACATAGGCCTAAGTCCAAAATTACCATATGAACTTATTGAAATCATGAAATCACCAATCTTAACGTCGTTTAAACCAAATTCAAATGTAGGTCAACTCTTATAACTTAAGCTTCCAACCATGAAACTAAGTGTTCCAATTCACTCCAAAACCTTTCCGCAACCAAACCAACCCTTCTCGCAAGTCACAAAATAACAAACAAGCATGCAAAAAGCATAAAATAGGGGAATAAGGCTCAAATATACAAAATAACTGGCCGGGTCATTATAATGTCATAGTGCACTAGATACCGATTCCTTTTTATGGCACAAGAGGCTGGGTCATGCCAGTTTTTCAATGTTGAATAAACTGATATCCAAGGACCTAGTGGTTGATTTGCCCAAATCAAAGCTCATAGAATATAAAGCACGTGATGCATGTGCTAAAGGAAAGCAGGTAAGATCATCCTTCAAATAAAAAAAAATGGTAAGTACCTCTTGACCTCTGAAACTACTTCACATGGACTTATGTGGACCAATAAGGGTTCAGAGTAGAGGTGGAAAGAGGTATGTGTTCGTAATTATTGATGACTATTGTAGGTTTACCTCGACTATATTTCTGGCAACAAAGGATGAAACATATGATATATTTATGTGTTTTGTGAAGAAAAAAACAAAGAAAAATGGATAGTCATGTAGCTAGCATTAAATCTAACCATAAAACTGAATTTGTAAATGTTAACTTTCTTGAGTTTTATGTAGTCAATGGAATAGATCATAATTTCTCTGCACCTAGGATAACACATCAAAATGGTGTTGTAGAAAGAAAAAATATAACTTTAGAATATATGGCAAGAACCATATTAATTGCTAGTGAACTACCTAAATCCTTTTTTGCTGAAGCTGTGAACATTGCATGCTACATCATAAATAAGTGTATGATTAGGCCAATAATTGATAAGACTCCCTATGAATTACTTAAGGGCAGAAAACCCAATGTAACTCAACTAAGAGCTTTTGGTAGTAAGTGTTTTGTGCATAATAATGGTAAATAGGCTATAGGGAAGCTTGATGCTAAAAGTGACGAGGGTGTCTTTCTGATTTACTCACCACATAGTAAAGCTTATAAAGTATAAAATAAAATAACTAAATATGTTGAAGAAAGTATATGTGTGATTTTTTATGAATCTAACCATATGGCTGATAAAGGTACATAGATTGTAGTTGATGGAGAGTTTGGTCCTGCGCAAAACAATAAGGAATAATTAAACCAAAGACCTACAAAGGTTACTGATGAGACAGGGCAAGAACCAAGTCCTCTGGAAGGTGAGTAGGATGTACCACAAATAAGGGGAACAAATCAAGAAAATGAAATAGAAGGTATTACACTGGTTCCACTAGTGAGCATGAAGTAAACTATGGCACTAAAGGTGTACAAGAAAGGGCCTGGAAACATTAGATTTCCCATCAACTAACCAATGTGCTAATGCCAGTTGCTTCCGGGATGGTGACTAGATCAAAGTTCAGAAACATGATTGCCTTCATAGCTTATATATCTATGGTTGAGCCTAAGAACATTAAGGAATATCTTGATGATCCAGACTGGATAGTAGTGGCTATGCAGGAGGAACTCAATCAGTTTGAAAGAAATAAAGATTGGCACCTAATTCCTAGCCCAAAAAGCATAACAGTCATTGGAACCAGGTGGGTGTTTAGGAACAAACTGGATGATCAACTAAACATTACTAGAAATAAAGCAAGATTGGTTATGCGGCTACAATCAAGAAGAAGGCATTGACTATGATGAGACATTTGCTCAAGTTGTAAGAATAAAGGCAATTCGAATGCTCATTGCTTTTGCATCATACTTGGGTTTCAAACTGTATCAAATGGATGTGAAGAGTGCATTACTAATGTCACGACCTGGAATTCCTACCGTCAGGACCGTGATGGTGCCTAATATTTCACTTGCTAGGCAAGCCAACGATAGAGATTATTAAGCCAAATTCTTATACGTTTCAATAATTAACAGTAAATAAGCTAAAACAAGGTAGAAAGAAAAGCGCGAAAATCCATAACAACTTTAATGCTTATACACAACTACCCAGAAACTGGTGTCACAATCTACGAACTACTAAGATTTAGATACAAGTAAGGTGTCTGAAGGAAATATAACTGTTTTCGATACAAATGAAACAGAAAAGGAAATGCATAGAAGGGGACGCCAGGGCCTGCGGACGCTAATAGGACTACCTTGGGTCTCCAAACAGATCAAGCCAACAGCTAGACTCAGGGTCAACTCGTTCCGGTACCAAAATCTGCACAGAAAGTGCACAGTACAGTACCAGTACAACCGACCCCATGTATTGGTAAGTGTCGAGTCTAACCTCGGGGAAGTAGTGACGAGGATAGGACAAGACTTCTACAAATAAACTTGTGCAATATATATCAATATATACAACAATAACAACAACTAAAGAATAAAGGCAAGAAATATTGGGAAGGGGATATGTTGAGGGGATTACATGGCAAGGAATCACAACAGGAATGAGAACATGATCAATTGATATATCTTTAACAGAAAAAAAAAGAAGTAAACACAGTAAAGGAAAGTGCATGGCATCACCCTTCGTGCGTTAACACTCTCCTTCACCAAGACAATGAACAATAATAACAGGGAGATAGAAATATCAAGAACAAGTCTTACTTCAACATTCAATTCCACATTACTAACCTCAACTTTGAGTCAATACCAATTTCCGTGAAATATAATAAGAGTTGTTCAACATAACGAATAGCTAGTCTAATCATGAACAATATGATCAAGGAATACCACGATTACAATAATAAGACTCACTCGCATGTTATGACTCGACAACAACGCATAGGTACTTGACAGATCACCTATACGTTGTACTTAACATACAAACACGTAGCAAATAAGCGAATAATGCCTAATCCCTCAAGCCAAGGTTAGCCACGACACTTACCTCGCTCCGAACGCCACTCAGTACTCAATCACATCTTTTCCTATAGAATCCACCTCCAAACCACTCGTATCTACTCAAAAACGACTCAATAATATCAAATATTTCTAAAGGAATCGATTACATTGCATAGATTTAAATTTCCCAAACTTTACTCCAAAATATCAAAAATCGACCCTGGGCCCGCTTGGTCAAAACCAAGATTCGAACCAAAATCCATTTACCCATTCACCCCGAGCCCAAATATGCAATTAGTTTTCGAATCCGACCTCAATTTGAGGTCTAAATCCCAATTTCCCAAAAATCCCTAATTCTACCCAAACCCCCAATTTCTACAATGGAAATCCTAAAATTTAGGTTGGAAATTCATGAAATGTAATGGGTAATTGAAAGAAAATGGTTTAGAATCACTTGCAAACACTTTGGGGAAGAATTTAGCTTGGGAGAATTGTCTCTAGGTCGTTTGGCTTTTGAAAAGTTGAAATAATGGCTTAAGTCCCGTAACGGGACTGTTTAATAGCTAGATAATAGTGTTCATCGCGTTCGCGAGGACACTGTCGCATTCGTGAAGAGCAGAGCTTGCCAACCTTACGTGATCACGAAACTCTTATCGCGTTCACGAAGGCTACGCCCCCTTGGCCTTCGCGTTCACGAGTCCTTGCTCGCGTTCGCGATGAAGAGTGACTGACTTCATCCGCCATGTCCCAAACACTACACGTTCGCATTAAGCTGGTCGCATTCGCAAAGGGTAAAGCCCCATCGCTCCGCGTTCGCAACCCAGACTTCACGTTCGCGAAGAACAAAAACCCAGCCATCCCAGTTTCTACTTCACGTTCGCGAGAGTGCCTTCAAGAACGCGATGAAGAAAACCAGAAGGCACCTAAACTGCAAAAAAACCAAATTTTTCTAAGTGCAAAACACCCCGAAGCCTATCCGAAACTCACCCAAGCCCTCGGGGCTCCAAACCAAACATGCACGCAAGTCCTAAAACATCATACGAACTCACTTGCGCGATCAAATCGCCAAAATAACACCTAGAACTATGAATTGAACACCAAATCGAATGAAATTTTCAAGAAAACTTTAAAACTTATATTTTCACAACCGGACGTCCGAATCACATCAAACCATTTCTGTTTCTCACCAAATTTCACAGACAACTCTTAAATATTATAGTGGACCTTTACCGGACTCCGGAACCAAAATACGGACATGGTATCAACAAGACGAAACATTAGTAAATTCTAAAAATCCTTAAACTTCCAAACTTTTAATTTTTCATCAAAATTCCATATCTCGAGCTAGAGACCTGATTCCGGGCATATGCCCATGTCCCAAATTACGATACGGACCTACCGGGACCATCAAAACACGAATCCGGGTCCGTTTCCTAAAAATGTTGACCGAAGTCAGATTAAATTAAATTTTAAGGCAAAAATTCTCTTTTTATCAGTTTTTAACAAATAAGCCTTCCGGAAGAACACTCGGACTGCGCGCGCAAATCGAGAAAGGCTAAGATGAGGTTTTTGAGACCTCAAAATGCAGAATTAGGTTCTAAAATATAAGATGACCTATCGGGTCATCACATTTGCCACCTCTAAAATAACCGTTCGTCCTCGAACGGACATAGAAAAGTAACTGGGCTGGTGAAAAGATGTGGATATCTACTCCGTATATCCGACTCAGACTGCCAAGTAGCTGCCTCAATGGGCCGACCTCTCCATTGCACTCGAACTGAAGGATAACTCTTTGATCTCAACTGGCGAACCTATCGGGCTAGAATAGCCACCGGCTCTTCCTCGTAAGTCAAATCCTTGTCCAACTGGACAGAGCTGAAATCTAACACATGGGACGGATCGCCGTGATACTTTCGAAGTATGGACACATGGAATATCTGATGAACTGATGATAACCCCGGTGGCAATGCAAGCCTGTAAGCCACCTCTCCCATTCTCTCCAGAATCTCAAAAGGTCCGATATACCTAGGGCTCAACTTGATCTTCTTTCCGAACCTCATTACACCCTTCATGGGTGATACCAGAAGCAACACTCTCTCCCCGACCATGAATGCAACCCCATGAACTCTACGGTCGGCATAACTCTTCTGCCTGAACTGAGCTGTGCGAAGTCTATCCTGAATAATCTTGACCTTTTCCAAGGCATCCTGTACCAAATTTGTACCCAATAACTGAGCCTCCCCCGGCTCAAACTATCCGACCGGCGATCGACATCGTCTACCATATACTGCCTCATAGGGAGCCATCTGAATGCCTGCCTGGTAGCTGTTATTGTAGGTGAACTCTACAAGGGGCAAGAACTGATCCCACGATCCTCCGAAATCTATAACACATGCGCGGAGCATATCCTCCAAGATCTGAATAGTGCGCTCGGAATGTCCGTCTGTCTGAGGATGAAACGATGTGCTCCACTCAACCCGCATGCCCAACTCACGTTGTACTGCTCTCCAGAAGTGCTAGGTGAACTACATACCTCGATCAGAAATGATAGATACGGGCATACCGTGAAGACAGACGATCTCACGGATGTAAATCTCTGCCAACTGCTCTGAAGAATAAGTAACTGCCACATGAATGAAATGAGCTGACTTAGTCAGCATGTCCACAATGACCCAAATGGCATCGAACATCCTCTGAGTCCGTGGGAGTCCAACAATGAAATCCATAGTGATACGCTCCCATTTTCACTCAAGAATCTCTATCTTCTGAAGCAAACCACCAGGTCTCTGATGCCCGTACTTGACTTGCTGACAATTTAGACACCGAGCTACATATGCAACTATATCCTTCTTCATCCTCTTCCACCAATAATGCTGCCGCAAGTCCTGATACATCTTGGCGGCGCCCGGATGAATAGAATACCGGGAACTATAGGCCTTCTCAAGAATTAACTCACGAAGTCCATCCACATTAGGCACACAAACACGACCCTACATCCTCAAAACTCCATCATCTCCGACTGTAACTTGCTAGGCATCACCGTGCTGCACCGTGTCCTTAAGGACAAGCAAATGAGGGTCATCATACTGCCGCTCACTGATGCGCTCAAACAACGAAGACAGAGCGACGATACAAGCTAGAACACGGCTGAGCTCAGAAACATCCAATCTCATGAGCTGATTGGCCAAAGCCTGAATATCTAGTGCAAGCGGTCTCCCACCGACTGGAATATACGCAAGGCTGTCCATACTCACTGACTTGCTACTTAAGGCATCGGCCACCACGTTGGCCTTCTCGGGATGATACAAGATGGTGATATCATAATCTTTCAATAGCTCTAACCACCTCTTCTGCCTCACATTGAGCTCATTTTGTTTGAACAAGTATTGTAAACTCCTATGGTCCGTGAAAACCTTACATGACATGCCAACTCTAAGTCATGGACAGGGTAATTCTTCTCGTGAACCTTCAACTGTCGCGAAGCATATGCAATAACCTTGCCACCCTGCATCAATACCGCACCTAGAGAAATACGAGATGTGTCATAATATACTTTATAAGATCCTGAACCTGAGGGTAACACCAATACCGGTGTCGTAGTCAAAGAAGTCTTGAACTTCTGAAGGCTCGCCTCATACTCGTCCGACTATCTGAACGGGGCACCTTTCTAGGTTAACCTGATCAACGGGGCTGCTATAGATGAGAACCCCTCCACAAACCGACGGTAATAACCCGCCAATCTCAAAAAACTATGGATCTCTGTAGGTGATGTGGGTATAGGCCAGTTCTGAACTGCCTCAATCTTCTTACGATCCACCTGAATTCCCTCTGCTGATACAACGTGACCTAAGAAAGTAATTGAACTCAACCAAAACTTACATTTTGAGAACTTAACATTTAATTGGTTATCTCTTAGAGTTTGAAGAATGATCCGAAGATGTTGCTCATGCTCCTCTCGGCTGTGGGAGTAGATCAAGATATCATCAATAAACACAATCACGAAGGAATCCAAGTAGGGCTTGAACATCCGGTTCATCAAATCCATAAATGTTGTTGGGGCATTTGTCAGCCTAAATGACATCACTAAAAACTCATAATTCCCATACCAAGTCCGAAAAGATGTCTTAGGGACATGGGATGCCCTAATCCTTAACTGATGGTAGCCAGATCGCAAATCAATCTTCGAAAACACCTTGGCATCCTGATGCTAATCAAATAAATCATCAATCCTTGGCAATGGATATTTGTTATTGATGGTGACCTTGTTCAACTGCCGATAATCTATACACATCCTCAACGATCCATCTTTCTTCTTTACAAACAACACAGGTGCACCCCAGGGCGATACACTAGGTCTAATGAAGCCCTTATCAAGCAGATCTTGCAATTGTTCCCTTAATTCTTTCAACTCTAGCGGGGCCATGCGGTATGGCGGAATGGAAATGGGCTGAGTGCCCGGAGCCAAATCAATGCAGAAATCAATATCCCTGTTGGGAGGCATCCCCGACAGATCTGCAGGAAACACCTCTAGAAACTCACGAACAACCGGCACTAAATCCATGGAAGGAACCTCCGTACTAGAATCGCAGACATAAGCCAAATAAGCTAGACACCCCTTCTCGACCATATGCTGAGCCTTCATATAAGAGATAACTCTGCTAGTAGAATGGCCAGGAGTCCCTCTCTACTCTAATCGAGGCAACTCCGGCAAGGCTAAGGTCACTGTCTTGGCGTGACAATCTAATATAGCATGATAAGGTGATAGCCAATCCATACCCAGAATGACATCAAAATCAACCATATCGAGAAGTAGAAGATCTACATGAGTCTCAAGGCTCCCAATGGTGACCACACACAAATAATAAACATGATCTACAACAATAGCCTATCCCACTGGTGTGGACACATACACAGGAGCACTCAAAGAATCACGAGGCATGAACAAATAGGAAGCAAAATAGGATGACACATAGGAGTAAGTAGATCCCGTATCAAATAGAACTGAAGCATCCCTACTGAAAACTGAAATAGTACCTGTAATAACGGCATCAGATGACATAGCGTCAGGCCTAGCTGGAAAAGTATAACACCAGGGCTGCGCCCCACCATCCTGAACTACGTCCCTGGGATAACCTCTAGCTGGCTAGTCTCCACCTCTAACGGCCTGACCTCCATCTCTAACAATCTGTCCCCTACCTCTAGCTGCCTGACCCCTGCCTCTTGTTGGCTGGGCAGGTGGTGTAGCAACTGGTGATGGAACCATGGCACGAGAACCCTGATGTTGTGAGCTGCCCGATGTCCGAGGGAAAAATCTAGTAATGTACCTCGGATGACCACAAGTATAGCAAGACCTCGGCTGCTGTGACTGTTGGCCGTGAAACTGACCATGTCAACTTGAGTAAACACCCTGAAAACTCTGGAGCGGAGGTGCACTAATAGGGTTGGTGGTGCACTGTAGTCTAGCTGGTCGGAATAATGCATCTGAGGGCCACGACCACCTGAGGCACCGTGGGATGCCTGGAGTGCTGAATGAAGCGGCATGGGAGGATGGCCTCTGCCATAAGTATCCCAGCCTCCAGATGAGGCTCCACTAAATCCACCTGAGTGACGAGGCATCTTGTCAGACCCCTGACCACTCCCCTGAGCTAAAACCATCTCGACTCGCCTGGCAACATTGGCAGCCGCCTGAAAGAAAATCTCACTCCTAGTTTCCTTAACCATCTGCAATCTGATAGGCTGAGCAAGTCCATCAATAAACCTCCTCACCCTCTCTCTCTCGGTAGGAAGTAGAATAAGAGCATGATGGGACAAATCCACAAAACGGGTCTCATAATGAGTAACAGTCATACTGCCCTACTGGAGATGCTCGAACTGACGGCGATGCTCCTCTCTCAATGTGATAGGGAGAAACTTCTCTAGGAAGAGCTGAGAAAACTGGTCCCAAGTAAGAGCAGGTGACCCAGCTGGTCTGTTCAATAGATAATCTCTCCACTATTCCTTAGCGGAACCATTCATCTGAAATGCAGCAAAATCAACCTCGTTGGTCTCTACTATATCCATGTTCCGTATAACCTCGTGATAGTTGTCGAGATACTCCTAGGGATCCTCTGAAGGAGCACCACTGAAGTGAACTGGAAAGAGCTTGGTGAACTTGTCCAATCTCCATAATGCCTCAAAAGACATAGCAGACCCATTTTTGGCCTGTGCCGCGACAACCGGCTGAACTACTCTGACTGGCTAAGCTGCTGGAGCCTAATACTAGGGAGCTATCTGCTCCGGAGTGGGAGTAGTGGGAGTCTGGGCTCCTCTTCCATCCTGAGAGATGGCTGGTGCCTTGGGAAATGCGCCAGTCTGGGCCACACTCTCCATAAGGCCCACCAAATGGACCAAAGCGTTCTGAAGTACTGGGGTGGCAATGAACACCTCTGGAACCTCAGCTGGTCCGGCAGGAATAGTCAAGACTGGATCCTCCTTGCCCAACTCTACCTGAGGCTCCACTGCTGGTACTGCTGCACGAGCTCTGGGCTGAGCCCTGCCCCTGCCTCGGCCTCTAGCATGGCCTCGTCCCCTGCCCCTCGTAGGAGCTTCCACTGGGGGCTCTAGCAGCTGCTCAACAGAGGAAGCGGTACATGTTCTCGTCATCTGTGAGAGAATAAGAGTAGAATAGTTCAATCAGTATTGAGAAAACAAAATCGCACAACAAAGAAGAATAGAAGTGAAATTTATTCCTAAACTTCATAGCCTCTAGAAGATAAGCACAGACGTCTTCGTACCGATCCTCCAGACTCTACTTAGATCGCTCATGAATCGTGAGACCTAGGCAACCTAGTTCTCTAATACCAACTTGTCATGACCTGGAATTCCCATCGTGAGGACCGTGATGGCGCCTAACTTTTTACTTGCTAGGCAAGCCAACGATAGAGATTATTAAGCCAAATTCTTATACATTTCAATAATTAACAGTAAATAAGGTATAACAAGGTAGAAAGAAAAGCACGGAAATCCATAACAACTTTAATGCTTATACATAACTACCTAGAAACTGGTGTCACAATCCACGAACTACTAAGATTTAGCTACAAGTAAGGTGTCTGAAGGAAATATAATTATTTTTGATATAAATGAAACAGAAAAGGAAATGCATAGAAGGGGACACCAGGGCCTGCGGATGCTAATAGGACTACCTTGGGTCTCCAAACAGATCAAGCCAGCAGCTAGACTCAGGGTCAACTCGTTCTGGTACCAAAGTCTGCACAGAAAGTGCAGAGTACAGTACCAGTACAACCGACCCCATGTATTGGTAAGTGTCGAGTCTAACCTCGGGGAAGTAGTGACGAGGCTAGGACAAGATTTCTACAAATAAACCTGTGCAATTTATATCAATATATACAACAATAACAACAACTAAAGAAGAAAGGCAAGAAATATTGGGAAGGGGATATGTTGAGGGGATTACATGGCAAGGAATCACAATAGGAATGAGAACATGATCAATATCGATATATATTTAACAGAAAAAAAACAAGTAAACACATTAAAGGAAAGTGCATGGCATCACCCTTCGTACTTTTACTCTCAACTTCACAATAAGAAACAATAGAAACGCCACGGCATCACCCTTCGTGCATTATCACTCACTCACAAAACGTTGCACGGCATCACCCTTCATGCTTTAACACTCTCCCTCACCAAGACAATGAACAATAACAACAGGGAGATAGAAATATCAAGAACAAGTCTTACTTCAATATTCAATTCCACGTTACTAACCTTAACTTTGAGTCAATACCCAATCAATACCAATTTCTGTGAAACATAATAACAGTTGTTCAACATAACGAATAGCTAGTCTAACCATGAACAATATGATCAAGGAATACCACGATTACAATAATAAGACTCACTCGCATGTTATGACTCGACAACAACACATAGGTACTCATCAACCCACCTATACGTTGTACTCAACATACAATCACGTAGCAAATAAGTGAATAATGCATAATCCCTCAAGCCAAGGTTAGCCACGACACTTACCTCGCTCCGAACGCCACTCAATACTCAATCACAGCTTTTCCTCTAGAATCCACCTCCAAACCACTCGTATCTATTCAAAAATGACTCAATAATATCAAATATTTCTAAAGGAATCAATTACATTGTATAGTTTAAATTTCCCAAATTTTCCCCCAAAAAGTCGAAAAATCGACCCCGGGCCCGCTTGGTCAAAACCCGAGGTTCGAACCAAAATCCATTTACCCATTCACCCCCGAGCCCGAATATGCAATTAGTTATGGAATTCGACCTCAATTTGAAGTCTAAATCTCAATTTTCCAAAAATCCCTAGTTCTATCCAAACCCCCAATTTCTACCATGGAAATCCTAGAATTTAGGTTGGAAATTCATGAAATGTAATAGGTAATTGAAAGAAAATGGTTTAGAATCACTTACCAACTCCGTTTCTCACCAAATTTCCCAAACAAGTCTTAAATATTATAGTGAGCCTGTATCGGGCTCCGGAACTAAAATACGGACCTGGTATCAACAAGACCAAACATTAGTCAATTCTAAAATCCTTATAATTCCAAACTTTTAATTTTTCATCAAAATTTCATACCTCGAGCTAGGGACCTCGGAATTCGATTCTGGACATACGCCCAGGTCCCAAGTTACGATAAGGACCTACCGGGACCGTCAAAATATGAATTCGGATTCGTTTGCTAAAAATGTTGACCGAAGTTAACTTAAATTAATTTTTAAGGAAAAAAATCTCTTTTTATCAGTTTTTAACATATAAGCCTTCCGGAAGAACACTCGGTCTGCGCACGCAAATTGAGGAAGGTCAAGATGAGGTTTTTGAGACTTCGAAAAGTAGAATTTGGTTCTAAAATATAGTATTTTCTTATATTAAATTTTTATTAGACAAGAAAGGAATTCCCCTTGTGTATGCGCGCCTCAAAAAGGTATAGTACTCGATTCCATTACATGCATCGGGGGCAATCGAAAAACCTGCTCAACGCCCTACACCCTTCTCTTGAGCGCTTCATTGAGAATTTCTCGAATTGGTAGAAATTCTCATAGGTGAAGCAAATCAAACAAATTTTCAGACAAAGAAGATAAAAAAAGAAATGTCCCCAGAAGCAAGGAGTATGCCCGCGTGTTTCAACGAGAATACCGAAAAAACCTAATTCAGCTCCACGTAAGATTAGCCAAAAACAAGAGATGTTAATTAATCAAAGGTCCAACCCACCAGCCCTTTATGGAGTTAGTGGACCAAGAGAAAAAACCTGAAACCTCAAAATTTGATTTTTGAGGGAAAAATGGTAATTTGACCGAACCTTGACGTATCAGGTCATCACACCTAAATATGTAGATGAAAGAGGAAGTGTTTGTGCACAGCCCCCAAGATTCAAAAGATATGAATTCCAAAATCATGTATATAAATTAGACAAGGCATTGTATAGTTTAAAGCAGGATTCAAGGGCTTGGTATTAAAGACCGCCAAAATTTCTCTTGAAGAATGGGTTCTCATGTGGTAAAATTGACAACACGTTGTTTCTGTTGAGGAGTGGAAAGAACCTGCTAGTCATTCAAATATATGTGAATGACGTCATCTTTGGAGCCACAAACAAAGCCTTATGCAATGAATTTGCCAAACTAATGGGCAGTGAATTTGAAATGAGTATGATGGGAGAATTAAATTTCTTTCTTGGACGTCAAGTTAAGAAGACAACAAAAGGAACCATGATACACCAACAAAAATACATTAAGGAGCTGATCAAGAGGTTTGCCATGGACAATGCAAAGACAATTGATACTCCTATCACTACAGCTACTAGCTTGGATATGGATTGTAAGGCCCCGTAAAAGTTTTCCTAAAAATCCAAATTTCATGATGCCAATCACCGTGGTTTGGACTTTTTGGATTGAACAGTGCATTGGGGAGTTGAAGAAGATGTTGGACAAAAGTAGGCATTTCTGAGGCCCATTCTGCGACCGCAGAACCACTCTGCAGACCGCGGACTGGTCGCAGATTGGGGCAGTTTTCTAGGGCATTTTTTATGTCAATTTCGCGGCCATTATGACACAGCATAATCGTTTCACGGGCCACACTCTAGTCGCATATACTGCCTTGGGATTTTTCAGAGGGAGGTTCTGTGGTGCACTATGCGACCGCAGAACAGGTTTGCGAGCCGCATAGTGACCGCAGACCTGGTCAGTTCCTCTCCAGGTTTGACCCCTAATTTCACGGTCATTTCGCAGACCGCATAACTATTATGCGACCGCAGAACCTATTCCAGAGCTTCATCTTTTGGGATTTTTAAACCCGACCCTATTCCGTTAAAACACACCCCATAGACCACTTTGAGCACATTTCTGATATTGTAGAGTGAGAGGGAGAGTTCTTAGAGTGGGGGAGCAATCTTTAACCATTATCCATAAATTCTTGCTTAATAATTGAGGATTAACAAAGGAAATCTGCACCCTAAAGGTAAGAATCTATGTCCTAGCTCTTAATTTCGAACTTTTGCAAAAATAGGGTAATTAGAGAGGCAATTATTGGGTATGTGGGTTATTGTCTTGCATGCATGTATCCTTGAAGTATGCGCGAAGGTTGTGAGCCAAAAATGGTAGAGAGTGGGTTGGAAAATAATGGAATCTTCCACAAAAGAGCCTTAGAACCTTAATGTACACCTAGTGTTTGATAAAATGCTCAAATGAGCTATAACCATGATCATCTTCCTAATTTTTGGTTCAACTTGTTATATTTCTAAAATAATTTGAAGTTGCTAAGAATTCCGTATCATTTTAGAGTTTGAGAAGCTCAATTGAGGTATGTTGGCTAAAACCCCTTCTTCTTAGAATCGAATCCCACGGTGTTCATGTAATTGGAGTAAGTCCTTGATCATTATTGAATTGGCTATTCCTAATGTGGTTGTGTTTAAGGATGTTTGTTCAATGTTTATTATAAATGCTTCATCATGTCGTCTTGCCATTTTAGAATATGTTCAAAATGTGGAATATATGTTAGGAATGTTAAAACGACATGTCAAGACTGAAATAAAGGTTGTTATGCCAAATTGTATGAAATGCCTTCTATGTGCCTAAGATTTCCCAAATTGCTCATATATGAATTAATGTCTTGAATGGGAAGCCCTATTGATGTTGATAATGATAATGATATTTGAATGTGGAAAAGGGAACTGGAACTATGAAATATGGCCATGTGCCAAGAATGACTTTGTAATTGTTAAGAAGTACGATGTGAGATGATTGACTGAAAAAAAGGTAATGTCTCAAATGAGATGGCCTAGCCGATCGGGCCGAGATTGGACTCCGTGTAAGAAGACGGTGGTATTCTGGATGAAATTATAAAAATAGTTGATGTCTCAAATGAGATGGCCTAGCCGATCGAGCCGTGATCGGACGCCATGCCGCACACATGGTGGTACTGTGCTGCAAATTATAATAAAATTATGGTAATGTCTCAAATGAGATGACCTAGCCGATCGGGTCGAGATCGGACTCCGTGTTAGAATACGGAGGTATTGTGATTTGTGAAATATCGGTACTAAAGATCACCCAACCTAATAATATAGAAATTTACTTGAAAACGTATATGATCCTTAACTTGTTGTTTTAATATTATTTGAAGCCCCTATTGAATTCTTGATTATTCCTCTTGTATTATTATTCATTCTATTGAGTTGGTGTTTAACTTTACATACTAGTGCTATTCGACGGTACTAACGTCCCTTTTGCCGAGTCGCTGCATCTTTAAATGGATGCAGGTGGTTACATAGCAGACAGTGTTGATCACAGATACTGTTGCATCCTCTTCTCAGCGGACTCGGTGAGCCCCACTTCATTATGGGGTCAAGTATTGTACCTTTTATTTATATTGTGGTCACATTTTGAGGTATAGCCGGGGCCTTGTTGCCGGCACCATCTTTACTCTCTTTTGTATCTTTAGAGGCTCCGTAGACACTATGTGGCTTGTATATGGGTGTTGGGAATGCTAAACAAGTTATGTTGTGTTTGATCACTTGTTCCACTCGAACTATAAGAAATGTGTATTTTGAGACTTAAAGGCGCAATGACTAATGAAACGATTTAGGATTGTATGAATGAGCTTCCTACTGTATAAGTAATGAAATCACGTCTTGTCTTGGCCATGGGTGAATTGGGTAGAAAGTATCTAACAGGCTTGCTCGGCCGGGTTCACTCGGTTGAGCGCCGGTCGCACTTCCCGAGGTTGGGGCGTGACAAACTTAGTATCAGAGCCTAAGATTTTAAAGTGTCCTAGGATGTTTCGGAGCCGTGTCTAGTAGAGTCCTTCTTATCGGTGTGTTGTCGACCACATCTATAAGTTGGAGGCTATTTAGACATTTTGGAATAATACCCTTCTTTAATAATCTGGATCGTGCGATGAAATTAATTGTGCAACTATTCCTCTTCTAACTCGTGCATTCATTTAAATTTCAGTATATGGAACCTAAGAAGAGAGCAAGAACTGGCCAAGGAGCCAATGCCACCTTGGGAGTGGCAGTTGACCCTTTACTTGGTGAGGCGGGTGAATACCCGAGGGGTGAGGATAATTCCCCGACTGCTACACTACCTGATTCCACTACACCTGTTCAGGCCACACCAGTTCCTGCACCTACTGAGGGTGCAGCGGTTCCTCCAAACGATATTCTGATTCCATCTCCAGCCCCAGCTTCCGGTTTTGGTATTTCTGATGTGGATTTTAGGGGAGCTATTCAGATGCTAACACAGATAGTGGCTTCTTAAGCCTAGAGATCAAATGTTGATTCCACTTCGTCTAGCCAACAAGAGGATTCAAGTGGTTCCATGGTGAACAGGTTTCTTCACTTGGATCCTCCGGTGTTCACGGGTGCTAATCCCGAGGAGGATCCACAAGACTTCATTGATGAGATGCATAAGACTCTCCGGGTTATGCGCGCTACTGATACGGAGAGAGTGGAGTTGGCCGCCTATCGCCTGAAAGGGGTGGCATATTCTTGGTTTGAGCTGTGGGAGGACTCTCGGGAGTAGTGGAGCCCTCCAGCGAGATGGAGTGAGTTTGCTGATGCCTTTATAGACTATTTCTTGCCTACCGAGACTAGGGCAGCCCATGCCGCAGAGTTTGAGAATCTTAATCAAGGGAGTAGGAGTGTGTGGGAGTATCACATGGAGTTCTCGTGCCTGTCAAAATATGTTATTCACATGTTGCCTACTATGGAGGCTAGAGTGCGTCAGTTTGTGCAGGGCCTTAGTCCATTAGTTATCAATGAGGCCACTACAGCTGCCTTGAATTCAGACATGATCTATGGGAAGATGGTAGCATTTGCTCAAGCTACAGAGGACCGTAAGTTGAAGAATAGAAGGGAGCGAGAGGGTACCAGCAAGGCCCGGTCCGCGGGCAACTTTGGGGAGTCATTTGGTAGGGGAAGATCAGCTTTCAGGGGAGGGTCATTAGGGCCAACCCAGTCTCATGCTCAGTCTTCAGCCAGTGCACCGCCAACGGGGCACAGTCAGCAGTAGGGGAGTTACTTCAGGCCCAGTCAGGGCAGCAAGGGACCCCACCATCAGGGCCTATCAGGAGGGAGATTCCCGCAGCAACGGAGGCCTCCATGCCACAGGTGTGGGAAGATGCACTCGGGGATCTGCTACATGGACTTACCTATATGTTACGGGTGCAGATTGAGTGGTAATATTCAGAGGGAGTGTCGTTTATCCCGCCAAGGTGCGGACAGGGGCACAACACATCCATCTAGTTCTGCAGTTGCTACATCTTCAGTACACCATCCAGCATGAGGCACTCCAGCACCAGCAGGGCATGGTGCAGCTATGGGTGGTGCGCAGAGTTCAGGAGGACTTAGCTGATTCTATGCTATGAGTGGTCGCCAGAGTGCAGAGGCTTCTCCAGATGTCGTCACAGGTCTATTGACTGTCCATACTCATGATATATATGCTCTTATTGATCCCGGTTCCACCTTATCCTATGTTACCCCTTATGTTGCTATGGAATTTTGGATAGAATCGGAATAACTTCCTGAGTCGTTCTCTGTATCTACTCCGGTTAGCGAGTCCATTATGGCCGCACGGGTTTATAGGGGTTGTATTGTCATGGTGCGTGGTTGTGACACCGTGGCCGATCTCATTGAATTAGGGATGGTTGATTTTGATGTAATTATGGGAACGGATTAGCCTTATTCATGTTTTGTTAAGCTCGACTGCCGAACTAGAATTGTGAGGTTTGAATTTCCTAATGAGTCAGTCGTTGAGTGGAAGGGGGATAATGTTGTGCCGAAGGGTAGGTTTATTTCTTACCTTAAGGCCAAGAAGATGATTAACAAGGGGTGTATCTATCATTTGGTCCGGGTTACGAATACCAATGCTGAGGTGCCTACACTCGAGTATGTGCCAGTTGTGAATGAATTTCCAGGGGTCTTTCCTGATGAACTCCTTGGTATTCCGCCAGATAGGGAGATTGATTTTGGGGTTGATGTGATGCCAGGCACGCTGCCTATATCTATTCCACCATACAGGATGGCACCAGCAGAATTGAAGGAGCTAAAGGAGCAATTAAAGGATTTGTTAGAGAAGGGTTTCATCCGACCGAGTGTGTCAACATGGGGCGCACCGGTTCTCTTTGTACGGAAGAAAGATGGATCGCTGAGGATGCGTATTGACTACCGGCAGCTCAACATGGTCACAATCAAAAACAAGAATAGATGATTTGTTTGATCAGTTACAGGGTGCTAGATACTTCTCCAAAATTGATTTACGATCCGGGTATCACCAATTGAAGATTAGGGAGCAGAATATTTCGAAAACAGATTTCAGAACCCGGTATGGGTACTTTGAATTTCTGGTAATGTCTTTTGGATTAACAAATACCCCAGCGGTTTTCATGGATCTTATGAATCAGGTTTTCAAGCCTTTCCTCGACTCCTTTGTGATAGTGTTCATTGACGATATTCTTGTGTATTCACGAGGTCAGGAGGACCATGCCGATCATCTTAGGGCAGTTTTGCAGACTTTTCATCACCACCATTTGTATGTGAAGTTTTCAAAGTATGAATTTTGGCTCAAATCTGTCACATTCTTGGGTCATGTTGTCTCTAGAGAAGGAATTAAGGTTGATACTCAAAAGATTTCAGCAGCAAAGAATTGTCCTAGACCTACAACGCCAACTGAAATTCACAGTTTCTTAGGCTTAGCAGGGTATTACAGGAAGTTTGTGGAGGGGTTCTCTACTCTTGCCTCTCCATTGACTAAATTGACTCAGAAAGAGGGTAAGTCCAATTGTCCGATGCTTGTGAAAGGAGCTACAAGGAGTTGAAATCAAGATTGACTACGGCGCCGGTGTTGACCCTGCCAGAGGGTACATAAGGGTTTTGTGGTATATTGTGATGCTTCACGGATCGGGCTTGGGTGTGTATTAATGCAACACGGCAAGGTTATAGCCTATGCTTCTAGACAACTCAAAAATCATGAAACGAATTATCCAACTCATGACTTAGAACTTGTGGCGGTGGTTTTTGCATTGAAAATTTGGTCACTATTTGTATGGGGTCCATATGGAGGTATTCACGTACCACAAGAGTCTTCAATATATTTTCAAACAAAAGGAGCTGAATTTGAGCAGAGAAGATGGCTTGAGTTACTCAAGGATTACGACATCAATATTCTATATCATCCGGGGAAAGCCAATGTTGTAGTGGATGCTCTTAGCCGGAAATCTATGGGTAGTTTAGCACACTTGGAGGTATATCATAGGCCATTGGCCAAGGAAGTCCATCGATTGGCTAGTTTGAGAGTTCGTCTTACGGACTCTAATGAAGGAGGGGTAATTGTGCAAAATAGGGCCGAATCATCGCTTGTTGTGGAAGTCAAAGAAAAGCAATACAACGATCCATTTTTTGTGCAATTGAAGGAGGGGATTCAAAAACATAAAACTATGGCTCTTACTCTTGGCATGGATGACGGTACACTAAGGTACCAAGGGCGACTATGTGTTCTGAATGTAGATGGTCTCCGGGAAAGAATCATGATCGAGGCTCACGCTTCTAGGTATTTCGCGCATCCAGGTTCTACAAAGATGTACCACGATCTCAAGGAAGTCTATTGGTGGAATGATATGAAAGGGAATGTGGCGGACTTTGTGGCAAGGTGTCCGAACTGCCAGCAAGTAAAGGCCAAACACCAACGGCCTGGTGGGTTGGCACAAAATATAGAAATTCCAATGTGAAAGTGAGAAATGATTAATATGGACTTTGTGATACGATTACCTCGCACTCCGTGCAAGTTTGACTCAATTTGGGTGATTATGGATCGGCTCACGAAATCAGCTCATTTCTTCCCAGTTAAATCTACCGACACAACGGATTAGTATACTCAATTGTATATCAAGGAAATAGTCAGGCTACATGGTACTCCAGTTTCTATCATTTCCGATCGAGGGGCTCAGTTCACGGCAAAATTTTGGAAGAAATTTCAGCAAGGTTTGGGTACTCAGGTGAATCTTAGTACATGTTACGACCCAAAATCCCACCACAAGCGTTGTGATGGCACCTAGTCTCTAAGACTAGGTAAGCTGATTTCCATTACATTTTTGAAGCCTTTTTTTTTATTTTATAAAAACTAACATCTGAAATAAATAAAATACACAACCTCCCAAGACTGGTAGTACTGACTCATGAACTCTAACTGAATATATAGAATGATCACGAGGACCGAATATACAATACTGGTTGATTACAAGTTAACAGTACAATGAAATGAAAAGACTCCAAGGGATTGCGACGACCAAACAGATGTACCTTGAATCTTTACGATCCCGCTTTAACTCCGCTCAAATCCATTATCTTCAATACCTGGCTCTGCACAAAAATGTGCAGAAGTGTAATATGAGTACGCCACGGTCGGTACCCAGTAAGTATTAAGACTAACTTCAATGGAGTAGAGACGAGGTACAGTCAAGACATTCACTAGCCTAATAATCTATGCATACAAAATAATAGAAAATAAATAATAATAAGGGCAGGATAAAGCAACCAGTTATATGCACAACAGACAACAAGAATACAATTAATAACACTCAACAATTAATAAATACAATTACACCCAATTAAATCAAGTTTTTCAAATAAATGTCTTTCACATATAATTCTTCCAGATAACTCTTTTACATATAATTTTCTGAAATAATTATTTTTCAAATATAATTCTTTCAATAAATCTTTTCACATATAATTTCCTCGAATAAATATCCTTCAAATACAATTCTTTCATATAATACTTTCTAACTAAAAATCTTTTCAAATAAATATTTTGAATATAATTCTTTCAATTAAAAAGTCACCATGTGACACCTCATTTCATAATCATAAAAATACGGGTCTCAGTCCATTTTCATATTTTTTGTAAACACGGGTCTCAGCCCAT
Organism: Nicotiana tabacum; assembly: GCF_000715075.1. NCBI lineage: Eukaryota > Viridiplantae > Streptophyta > Magnoliopsida > Solanales > Solanaceae > Nicotiana > Nicotiana tabacum. The sequence goes on along the minus strand of NC_134092.1, from coordinate 91,136,603 downwards.
TTTCATATTTTCACGGCACCTCGTGCCCATAATTAAATCATCATATTTCTCCGGCACCTCGTACCCTCATTTCATCTCACAACTGCACGGACAATTCGCGTGCCAAAATTCATTACCATTTTATCACAGCACCTCGTGCCCACATTTCATACCACAACTGCACGGACAATTCACGTGTCAAATATCATCATTATTTACTCACGGCATCGCGTGCCCACATTTCAATTTTTAATCCGTCTGGCAATAGCCACAGGTTCTCAATTTCAACATAAAACAGATTGTTATCAATTTACTATCAACAAGACCAATTGCACCAGGCATAAAAATAAACACAATAAAAATCACAACATCACATAAAAATCATCAACACCACAACCTCACATCATCACATATCGTCCCTGATAATAGCCACCCTTATCGCTCCTATTGCCACCCTTATCACTCCTATAGCGACCCTTATCGCTCCGCCCAGACAATATCAATAGCTACCCTTATTGCTCATATAGCCACCCTTATCGCTCCGCCCAGACAATATTCCAACAAACACAATAACAGTGAAATGCCACCCTTATAACCAAATAATATCAACGGTGAAATGCCACCCTTATCTCCCCAAAATAACAACTCACACAACACAACAATTTACACGGATAAATGTCACAACAACATAACAAAAATCAATTCATATCACAATTTGCCCAATGGCCACAACCAAATTCCAAAGCTACAACCAAGTCAATTAATTTCACAACAAATAGCCAAAAGCTCCACACAATGTGTACAACACCCAAAAAAAATTATTAGAGATAGAAATTACTCAACATAAAGCAAAGTCTCCATAAAAATCAAATTTTCAATAATTATATAAACACCTCTTCTTAAGCTCATTTAATTAATTGTTTGTAGAGGGGGAAATCCAAAATGAAATTAAATTCCAATAATTATCAAACCAGCAAATTCACGAAATTTCATAAATAATCAAATAACAATCACATCACATTGTCATATAACAACAGAGTCAACAACAAGGATTTAGGCACGACAAGTAGATGATTAAATATATGCCAATAATTATCCAATTTACTACACAATATGCTCAAGACTTTAACTCAATAAAATTTGCACATATAAACCAAGTACGTACTCGTCACCTCGCGTACATGGTTTTCAATTACACAAATTGCACATAAGACTCAATGCCTAAGGGAAAATTCTCCCACTCGAGGTTAAGCAAGACACTTACCTTTTTTTGAAGTTAGGCCGATATTCTAAAATAGCCTTCTTGCTTGAATTGACCTCCGGACAGCTCAAATCTATCCAATTTAATTTTATAACTTCATTAAAATTCATCGGAAATAATTCCGGATAATAATACGTCGACTTAAAAATTTATTTCAAAAAGTCAACAAAAGTCAACGTGGGACTCGCCTCTAGGAGCCCGACATTATTTTCATGAAATCCCAACACCCATTCCGATATGAGTTCAACATACCAATTTTATCGAATTCCAATAATAACTCGACCTCCAAATCTTAAATTTTCGTTTTTGGAAGATTTTACAAAAATCTAGATTTTCCTCCATTAAATCCGAATTAAATGATGGATTCAAAGACATAATCATGGAAATTAATCAAAACTGGATAAGAATCACTTACCCCAAACACCCACGTAAGAATCACTCCAAAAATTGCCTTCTACCGAGCTCCAAATTTGATTTTGAGTTATGAACTCAAACTCCCGTTTTTGGGACTTTTAATTCTGCCCAGATAGGCCTTCTTTGCGTTCGCGACCTCTGTCTCGCGTTTGCGAAGGCCAAAAACTCGCTGCCTAAAATTCTTCTTTGCGTTCGCGTTACCAGCATCGCGTTCGTGAAGGCCTGCCATGCATATCATCGCATTCGCATTCAAGCTCTCACGTTCGCGATGCACTCAGGTCCTACTGCTTCGCGTTCGCGATTGAAGCTTTGCGTTCGCAAAGGCTGATGACTCCAGGCCCAATCCCCCCCTTCCTTCTCTGCGCGCGACGAGCCCCTCACATTCATGTAGGTTCCTCAGTCATACCTTCGCGTTCGCAAGCCCTCCTTCGTGTTCGTGAAGGCCAAATCCCAGCAGCCTCAAAACTCCTCTTCGCGTTCGCGAAGAAGGAAGTCAGATACTAGAAAGAGCAATACAGAAACAGCCCAAAATGATCCGAAACCACCCCGAAACACACCCGAGGCCCCCGGGACCTCAACCAAATTCACCAACACGTCCTAAAACATCATACAAACTTAGTCGAATTCTAAAATCACCTCAAACAACATCAAAATGATGAATCACACCCCAAATCAAAATCTTTGAACTTTCAAATTCTATAACTTGTGCCGAAACACATCAAATCAATCCGGAATGACTTTAAATTTTGCACACAAGTCATAATTGACATTATGGACCTACTCCAACTTCCGAAATCGGATTCCGACCCCGATATCAAAAAGTCCACTTCAGGTCCAATTCTCCAAAAATTTGACCTTCGCCATTTCAAGCCTAAATTGGCTACAGACCTCAAATTCACAGTCTGGACAAGCTCCTAAGTCCAAAATCACCCAACAGAGCTAACGAAACCGATGGAACTCCATTCCAAAGTGGTCTTCACACAGTTCTGACTACGGTCAAAATCCTAAGACTTAAACTTTCGTCTTAGGGACTAAGTGTCCCAAATCACTCTGAATCATCCGTATATCAAACTTGACCACACACGCGGGTCATAATACATATTACGAGGCTGCTCGAGACCTTAAGTCACTGAACATGGCGTAAATTCTTAAAATGACAAATTGGGTCGTTACAGTACAGCCTTCCATCCACAGACCGACGGGCAAGCAGAGCGAGCTATTGAGATGCTTGAGGACATGTTGCGTGCTTGTGTTCTTGACTTCAAGGGTAGCTGGGATAATCATTTGCCACTCATAGAGTTTTCTTATACCAACAACTTCCATGCTAGTATTCAGATGGCACTATTTGAGGCATTATACGGTAGGAGATGTAGATCTCCCATTGGGTGGTTGGAGATTGGGGAAGCTGAGTTGATAGAGCTAGACCTCGTGCACCAGGATATGGAAAAAGTTAAAATCATTAAGGAGTGTTTGAAAACTGCTCAGAGTCGTCAAAAATCCTATTCGGATGTTCGTCGCAGAGACTTAGAGTTCAAAGAAGATGATTAGGTATTTTTGAAGGTTTCCCCCATGAGAGGTATAATGCGGTTCGAAAAGAAAGGGAAATTGAGTCCAAGGTATGCCAAGCCATACAAAATCGTCCAGAGGATCGGTCAGGTGGCGTACAAGCTTGAGCTACCACCCGAGATGTCATTAGCGCACCCGATATTCCATGTATCTATGTTGAATAAGGTAGTTGGAGATCCGTTAGCTATTGTGCCGGTTGGGACCATGGAGGTTAATGAAGAATTTTCATATGAAGAAATTCCAGTTGCCATTCTTGTTAGGCAAGTCCGAAAGTTGAGAAATAAAGAAACTGTCTCCGTGAAAGTACTATGGAAAAACCAACAGGTTGAAGAGGCCACCTGGGAGGTCGAGGAAGAGATGAAGAAGAAGTATCCTTACTTATTTGAATAGTTGTGTAATCCTTTTATGAACTTGTAGCCTATCAATTTGTATCACTTGTTTAGTTAATGTAAAGGTGTTCCTTTTGATTATATGTTATTTACATGAGGCCATGGTTGGTGTTGTTATGAGTCATGTTATGTTATTGGTTTATGAATATGTTTTAAGGATGTCTCTGACAGGTGGATAGGCCTAGTTACAAAGGAAACTCTGGCAAAAGTTTTGAAAATTTAGGGAGTTAGTTAAATTTGGGGTTGCTGGTGTAGGTTATGAAAACTGAGTTGTATAAGGTGCTAATAGTAGACCCTGATCCTCATTCGAGGATGAAGGATCTTAAGTGGGGGAGGATGTAAGGCTCCATAAACCTTTTCCTAAAAACTCGGATTCTGTGATGCCAAAGTAGGCGTAGAGGTTCAGACTTTTTGGATTGAACAGTGCGTTGGGGAGTTGAAGAAGATGTTGGGAAGAAGTAGGCATTTCTGCGGCCCATTCTGCGGCCACAGAACCACTCTGCGGAATAACGACTGGTCTCAGAGTGGGGCAATTTTCTGGGACATGTTTTATGTCAATTTCGCGGTAGCTATGCGACCGCATAACCATTTCGCGGGCCGCACTCTTGTCACATATCCCACCTTGGGATTTTTCGGAGGGAAGTTCTGCGGTGCACTATGCGACCGTAGAACCAATCTGCGGTGCATTATGTGACCGTAGAACAGGTCTGCGGGTCGCATTGTGACCGCAGACCTGGTCAGTTCCTCTCCGATTTTGGCCCCCAATTTCGCGGTCATTATGCGGTCACTTATGCGACCGCAGAACCGGTTACGGGGCTTCATTTTTGGGGTTTTTGAACCCGACCCTATTCCATTAAAACACACCTCATAGACCACTTTGAGAATATTTCTGATATTTTAGAGTGAGAGGGATAGTTCTTAGAGTGGGGGAGCAATCTTTAACCATTATCCATCAATTCTTGCTCAGTCATTGAGGATTAACAAAGGAAGTCTTCACCCTAAAGGTAAGAATCTATGTCATAACTCTCAATTTCAAAATTTTGCAAAAATGGGGTAATTAGAGAGGCAATTATTGGGTGTGGGGGTTGTTGTCTTGCACGCATGTATCCTTGAAGTATGTGGAAAGGTTGTGAGCTAAAAATAGTAGAGAGTGGGTTGGAAAATGATGGAATCTTCCACAAAAGAGACTTAGAATCTTAATGCACACCTAATGTTTGATAAAATGCTCAAATGAGCTAAAACCATGATCATCTTCCTAATTTTTTGTTCAACTTGTTATATTTCTAAAATAGATTGAAGTTGCTAAGAATTCCGGATCATTTTAGAGTTTGAGAATCTCAATTGAGGTATGTTGGCAAAACCCCCTTCTTCTTAGAATCGAATGCCACAGTGTTCATGTAATTGGAGTAAGTCCTTAATCATTATTGAATTGGCTATTCCTAATGTGGTTGTGTTTAAGGATGTTTGTTCAATGTTTATTCTAAATACTTCATCATGTCATCTTGCCATTTGAGAATATGTTCAAAATGTGGAATATGTATTAAGAATGTTAAAACTTTATGTCAAGACTGAAATAAAGGTTGTTATGCCAAATTGTATGAAAGGCCTCTATGTGCCTAAGATTTCCCAAATTGCTCATATGTGAATTAATGTCTTGAATGGGAAGCCCTATTGATGTTGATAATGATAATGATATTTGAATGTGGAAAAGGGAACTGGAACTATGAAATACGGCCAAGTGCCAAGAATGACTTTGTAATTGTTAAGAAGTACGATATGAGATGATTGACTGAAAAAGGTAATGTCTCAAATGAGATGGCCTAGCCGATTGGGCCGAGATCGGACTCCGTGTAAGAAGACGGTGGTATTGTGGATGAAATTGTAAAAATGCTTGATGTCTCAAATGATATAGCCTAGCCGATCGGGCCGTGATCGGACGCCATGCCACACACATAGTGGTACTGTGCTGGAAATTATAATGAAATTGTGGTAATGTCTCAAATGAGCCGATCGGGTCGAGATCGGACTCCGTGTAAGAATACAGAGATATTGTGAATTGTGGAACATCCGTACTAAAGATAACCCAACCTAATAATATGGAAATTGACTTGGAAACGTATATGATCCTTAACTTGTTGTTTTAATATTATTTAAAGCCCCTATTGAATTTTTAACTGTTCCTCTTGTATTATTATTCATTCTATTGAGTTGGTGTTTAGCTTTACATACTAGTGCTATTCGATAGTACAAACGTCACTTTTTCCAGGGGCGTTGCATATTTAAATAGATGCAGGTGGTTACGTAGCAGACAGTATTGATCGCAGATAGTGTTACATCCTCTTCTCAGCGGACTCGGTAAGCCTCATTCCATTCCGGGGTCAAGTATTGAACCTTTTGTTTATATTGTGGTCATATTTTAAGGTATAGCCGGGGCCTTGTTGCCAGCACCATCTTTACTCTCTTTTGTATCTTTAGAGGCTCCGTAGACACTATGTGGATTGTATATGGGGTGTTGGGAATGCTAAACAAGTTATGTTGTGTTTGATAACTTGTTCCACTCGAACTATAAGAAATGAGTATTTTGAGACTTAAAGGCGCAATGACTAATGAAACGATTTAGGATTGTATGAATGAGCTTCCTACTATATAAGTAATGAAATCACGTCTTGTCTTGGTCATGGGTGAATTGGGTAGAAAGTATCTAACAGGCTTGCTCGGCCGGCTTCACTCGGTTGAGCGTCGGTCGCGCTTCTCGAGGTTGGGGCATGACATGGATAAACCTGGCAACTCCGTTGGTGAATAGAAATATAGAGGTATGGTTGGGTATTTGCTCTACTTAACTACAAGCAGGCCAGATATTGTATATAGTGTGGGGTTTTGTGCAAGATTTCAGCCAAGTCCCAAAGAATCGCACCTGAAGGTTGTCAAAAGGATCTTGAGGTATCATAAAGGTACTCAAGACCTGGTTTTTTAGTATCCAACTAAAGTCTCCTTTGATTTGAGTGGATAGAAGATGCTAACTATGCTGGATATTTTAATAGATTGGAAGAGCACATCAGGGATGGCTTATTTTCTTGGATCATGTTTGATTTCATGGGCATCAAAGAAACAAAACCATGTGGCTTTATCAACTACAGAAGCTAGGTATATTGTAGCTGCCTCATGTTGTGACCAACTATTATGGATTAAGCAATAACTAGAATACTATAGATTAATGATTGAACGAGTTCCCATATTCTGCGATAACACAAGTGCTATGAACATAGCAAAGAACCCACAAAAGAACTAAACATATTGATATGAGGTACCACTTTCTAAGAGATAATGTTGAGAAGGGTCATATCTCTAGGGAGTTCTGCAAGACAGAGGAGCAGATTACAGATATATTTACCAAAGCTTTGAGCAGGGACCACTTTAAAAGAAACTACTTGGAGCTTGGATTGATCAAAATGGATTAGGACATTCTTGACTTCCCTCAATGATTGGCTATGTTTTAATAAATTATCTAGTGAGTCAATGTGAATAATAATGTCCAACTTAGTCTTATACTGTAATAGGTGTGCACACATGGCATTGATTCTAGGGCATGGATGATTAATTAATGACAAAAACCTGGATCAGAAAAAAATATTGTTAACCTGGTTGTGTGACACTCACGTATATACCCATTTCCAATTGATTGTGATTAACTGTTAAACTACCACATCATTAAATATAGGTTCCCACTCATATTGTTTATATTTTATGGCTCATTCCATCTAACTCATGAAATTAGAAGTAGATCAGGTTCCAAAATAAAAATTGTCAGTCGTAGGGCAATCATGACTACCTTTAGTCTGCATGAAATCAGGACCGATTTGCTAAACTTTCCAGAACACATCTTTTCCGCCCAATTAAAGTCTCTAACAGCATTTTTAAATTTCAAAGACTAACATTTATCCTCTTTCTCTCTTAGAACCGGATTAGGAGAAATTAGGGTGAAAAATTAAAGCCGAAAAACTATCAAATCAATCTCTATAAGACCTTCTCTCTTGCCCATTCCCTCTCATTCGATCAGATTGCTCAAGAAATACTTAAGAAAGAACTAAAAACCTAACTTGTTCAATCCTTCAAAAAATCTTGAATTATCAACAATGTTGAACTCACCAAGCCAAGTCACCTCTAAAATTCCTAAACCAAATCCTACACCTAACCCTACTACACCTTCCTCCATACCCACTCCAATCGAGTATGCCAAAATCAATCTTCTCCACCAAAATCCCCAAAAGTCTTCGCTGAATTGGTTGACTATTCTGAAGAAGAAGAAGAAGAAGAAGAAGAAGAAGAAGAAGAAGAAGAAGAAGAAGAAGAAGAAGAAGAAGAAGAAGAAGAAGAAGAAGAAGAAGAAAGTGAAGGTTCTGAGGGTGAGAACCTAGCAGTGAAGGAGTCACAAACTGAGAGGGAAGGAGATGATGAACAGGAGAAGGAGGTTGGTACTGAACAAATAGAAATAAATGTTGGTATGGAATCAGTGATTCAAAGGGAAAAGGAAGTGATAGAAGAGGTGGTAGGAGAGAAGGTGAGTAAGGTAGGTGATGTAGAAACTCAAGTGGAAGAAGACATAGTCGATGAAGAGTTGGAAGAAAAAGAGGGCTAACAAAAAATTGATGATGTGAGTAGGGGAACTAAAGAAAAAATGTCAGAACCTAGGGAGGAAGATATAAAGGGGAGTGGTAATATTGTAGTAGAAGCACCAGAAGCCCCTGGACAACAACCAGGTCCTTCTGTTGCTGGTGAGGGAGAAATGGCTGGAGTAGGAGATGTTGAAGAAACTACTGACAAAGAAATTGATCAGGTTCAAGAACCTGGTTATTTGAATGCTAGTCCTAAAAAATTAGAATCTTTTGAATGGACAGACACCGAGGAAGAAGGAGAAAAGGTAGGAGAGACAAAAGTAAGAAAATAGAGTAGTGACAGTGATGATGAAGCACTGGCAAATACGATTGTTGGAATGAGGGAAAAGAAACAAAGTGATGAAAGGAGAACCTCTAGGAGAGTGAAAGTTATAGCAAAGAAGGCAGTGTTGCCTCAACGATCTATCACTCTTGTGGGGGTGATCCACGTCCAATCCGTACTCAATAATGAGTGGGAATGGTTATTGCAATTATAATACCCAACTAGAGTCGGGGCCGAATTCCTCAGGGAGTTAATAAAGGGTGTTAAGGTAGATACTTGACGAAAGTATGTGAAACAACCAAATTACGCCTCCAAACAAAGGGTGATTGTTTTTCAAATTAATAGTATGAGATTAAACTAATTTAAAATAACTAGAAATGGAATAATAGTTTTTGGTATTTTTAATCAATTGGGAAAAAGCCTAGGGGTGTAACCTTCACTTAGGTGCAAACCTAATGGATAAACTATGTTAATACTTGTTTTGTGGATCGGGGTGTATTATAACTCTCAATTCTCAAGTATCAACTCAATACCTCTCGGTTTTAGAGTGGTTATGCCCAAATTGGCTTTATCAAGTCCAATTGGGTAGCAATCCAAACAATTGATATGAGTCCAAGTCGGGTTTTCCCTATCTCTAGTTCAAACCCTTTAATCGAACTAGCCAAAGCCTTAACTAGCTCAATTCCTTGTTAGCCAAGTTTTTCTAGACTAGGTTCCTCTTTCTCAAGCAAGAACTAAGTCAAATAGGACGATTCAATATTTATAACCATCAATTCTAGAAATAATGCATAAATTAGGCTAAATAATAAACACCCAATCATAAACAAGAATTAAGATTAATAACCCATAAGATTTACATACTAGGGTTGGGTCATAACCCTAGATAAAAACTAGCTACTCATGCTAGAAAGCAAAGAAAACAAAGTAGAAGAAGTAATTATAGCTATAAACTATAATTAAATGATAAAACTAATGAGTTTCCTCTAATATTTGTTACTACTTTCCCAAAAGAGTAAAATATAACCGCTACAGCTCTTTAGATTACAAAACTTGCCCTAAAAAGTATTTCCCGTCTATTTATAGTGACCAGAGATTCACTGACAAAAATTCCCTTCGGGAGGTTCTGCGGCCGCACAATTCCATGTGCAGTGCGCACTTTTATTTTTCTCATGAGGTTGGAGGAATTCTGCACCCGCATAATTACATCTGCGGCTTCACTTTAGCATCTGCGGCCGCACTTTTTAACTGCGCACCGCACTTTGACGAGGCTTCATACTTGGTCTTTTTGTACCTTCTCTAAACTTTTCAAATCTTGTCAGTGCGACTAGCTTTTGTGACTGCACAATTTGATATGCGGACCACGCTTCTTCAAATTCCTTTGAGGCTTCAGGTTTCCTTCTGCGGCCGCATATTGATTTCAGTGGACCGCATATTCTTTTGTGGCTGCACTTTGTTCTGCATTTCTCCTTCTTGACGTTTTGAGCTGGAATACTCCTTTTTGAGTTAGATTTCTTCGTTTAGCTCCAATCCTCCAACATGCCTGCAATTCACATGATTTCATTAGTTTTGGGAACAAACATCAATACTTTCAGTCTAAAACTAAAGAAAGAAGGTACTAATAAGTTGTTAAAATCCACACTTATCAGGGGGAAACTCCAAACACTAGAGGGAAGACTAGGGATGCACTTGAAAAGGCATTAGAGGAGAGTAAGAAAATAAGAAAGATAGAGAGGAGTTCATGCTAGTTGGTGAGTCTGATGTGGAAGAAGTTGATCTGGTGAGTGGAGAGGAGGATGAAGAATAAGAAGGATAGGAGGAGTAAGAATAAGTCCCTCTTCAAAGAAGAGGAAAGAAAAATGTTGAATCCTCTTCAGCCACACCCAAGAAGAGGTCTTCAAGAAAGAGAAAGTCAACAACTTCAGAGTCTGAAGTGAAAGGGACCAGTTCCAAATACAGGAAGAAGACTCAGAGGAAAATTTCCATTATGGGCAGAGAGGAATGGTTTGATGGGTTGATCATGCTAAAAGGGTCGAGTAATTGACCCAGTTATCGTAACTTTGTTTGGAATGAAGGAGTTGATGGAGAAGCTTGTGATCAGGGGTAGACGCATTTGTTTCTGTTCCCACTCCTAGTCATGTATGGTGAGGCAATGGTTCACTTTTACAAGAACTGCAGAGTGCTGGATGATGGAACAATGAGCGTTGAAGTAAAGGGAGTGGAGCTAGTTCTTGCGGCAAAATTATTGGTCGAAATATTGAAAGTACCAATGGAGGGGTTTGACACTTATGTGACGCATGAGTGGCCTGAGTTGGGAGGGACAAAAGATACTATGTACTTGACTTCCAAGTACACCCAAGAAAGAGAAAAACTGATTGCAAGGAAGGTAAGAACGGGAAAGATGAAACTGGTTCACAAGCTCTTATTCAAATTTCTGAACAAGTGCTTGCTACCTCGATCTGAAAGAAGGCATGAGGTCACTTACCTGGACTTGGCGGTGATAAAAATCCTAGAAAAAAATATACTCCCTCTGTTTTAATTTAGATTACACATATTCCTTATTATTCTGTTCTAAAAAGAATGACACATTTCTCATATTGGAAATAATTTAACCTTATACTCTTCATTCTACCCATTTTACACTTAATGAGAAGATTTTATAATCACAAAAATCTCATGGCCCCACAAAGCTTTTACCCCTTAAACTCTTAAGACCACAAGTTTCAAAAGTTCTTTTTTTCTCTTAAAATTTGTGCCGAGTCAAACTACCTCATCTAAATTGAAACGGAGGGAGTACTAATTAACCTGCCTTCACTGATGCTTAAGCACATGGAAAAGGCACCTAATCAAGAGAAGGGAACTCATGCTCTATCCTATGTATTCTTATTGACAATGGTGTTTTAGTACTTTGGGGTTCCGTTGAGAGGTCATAAGAAGGAAACTAAAATGGACGTGTTTGATGAGGAGCCCTTGAATGAAAGTGGTTGTGTTGCAAGACACCATGCCCGAAAAGTAAGAGCTTTGTCACAAACCTTCTGGAGGAGTTGGGTGCTGCCAATAAGCAAAAGGAGAAGATAAGAGAGGAAATTGCCTCACCAAAAGAGGAAAATAGAAGGCTGAAAGAGGAGATGAAGAAAGAGCAGGAGGCTCTTCTCCTAGGATTGATAGGCTTCTCGGGCTTATTCCTGGTGGATCCTCTTCCAGCAAAGAACCCGGTCTCTAATCCTCTTAGGTATCCTAGTTTGTCCTTAGCTAGTCTCTAACCTTGTCCCCTCTATGACTAGTTTCTAGATGTTTTTTGTTTTTTTTGTTGTTGGCAATTTGACGGGTTAATATAATTTCCTTATTTTGGCCTGAATGTTGTGTTTTGTCTAGGAAAATTTTATTGGATTAACTATATGTGTTCCTGATGATATGTATATGTTAGTGTAGCATAGCCATGAGTTTTACATTGCTATATTCTTTCGTTGACTCTACTGATGTTTTGTTTTTTCGATCATGCCAAAAGGGAAAAGTTAAGCGTGTGCATATTCACTGATCATTAAACCTGATTCTTTCATTGACACTTGGACTAATAAAGGAGGATGTTGTTGAGTTTTTCTGTTTGCATGTCTTATATTGAATTATGCCTAGATATCTACAGGGTTGTGATGAATTGAAGGCGAGTTCCTTATACTTGTGCAAATATGGACAAACTAAAGAAGAGTGTTGTTAATGAAACTGGTTCTGATGCTGAAGACTGATGAAAATTTGAGCAAGTTGTTGCCTGATTTGCACATGAGTTTGTCATCATCAAAAGGGGGGAATTTATTGACCTGAGTGTAGGATTATGTTTTGGTGATTAACAAACCATAGCAAAGAACTAGGTTTTATGTTCTAAGTTGATGTGCTACTAGACTGGTATGCAGATAAGAGATATGAATGACAAGTGAACCACTTTTATTGCAGAACAATGGCAGTATACTGATTAGACATGGAATGTTAGAATACCCATGCAAGTTAAATTCCTCAGAAAGTCATGTTCGTGCCTAAAAGGAATATGTCAATTGGATGAGCTCGTGGTCAAAAAGAATTTTTTATTTTAGGGAAAGACATGCGTGGAAAGATAATGTTGAAGAGTGTCACGATCCAAAATTTAACTAGTCGTGATGGCACCTAACCCAACCCGCTAGGTAAGCCAAGTAACATTCAACACAACTATTATGAGAATAATAAGAGTAAATGAGAATTTCTATACAAACTCCCAAGAATTGGTAGTACAAGTCATGAGTTTCTAAGACTTAAAATTTACAAAGTTTGTGCTAAATACATACACCATCTGTCCAAAATATACATAAATAGAATTTCAAAATCTAAAGCTACCAAAGACAAGTGGCAGCTATCACCATAATGCAAGTACATATTAATGCCAACTCTCACCATACACAGCAACATCAGCTCCAAGATCTGTATGCTAGGTGCAAAAGTGCAGTATAGGTACAACCGAACCCATATACTCAATAATTAACAAATCTAACCTCAGGTTGAAAGAAGTGACGAGCTCGGAAGAAGGTCAGTGTCCCTCACCAATAGCCAATATCAATTCATAACAGTATAGTGAAGATAGTAAAGGTGTATAACTCAAGAGATATAATGCTCATCTCGTTCACAGATACGGGAAAGTAGACATGCCTTTCAAGTATAACAGTCCAAGTCCAAATATTACCACTGAAATCAACTAAATATGAGTTTATCAAAAGGACTGTACTTTTCCCGATTATAACATCAGATAAGACTTGTCATTACTAGTTAGCATGAGGAAAATGCATCTCTATGCCTATATGTCAAACATACATGTCAAGTTATAAAATGTCATATCACTCACTGCCTAGCATGAGAAAGGTACATCTATATGCCTACATGTCGCATATACATGTCAAGTAATCAAATGTCATATCAATGTCTAGCATGAAGAAGGTATATCTTTATGCCTATATGTCAAATATACATGTCAAGAACTCAGTCTCATAGTGAAATAGATAAGTACACACAATCTTAGCACACTCCAGGTGCCTGGCTCAAATTCCCCACTTGATCACACACAATAAATATATGTCAAATCAACAGTACCACCGTGGATCCATCATAATAATCACACTTAGCACTGTACGGGTGCCTGGCATAACTGCCTATCATCAAGCATGTGTATATAATATTGTGCCTATGCCCACTGCTAGTATGTAAGACTCCGGAGGGGAGGATCCTACCCAAGCGCTAATCATAATCACATAGCCCAAATAGTGGGCCTGGTGCATGCGTAGCCTCAAATCAGTACATCTTAGCCCAATGTGGGGCTTGGCATACAGGTCACTTCAATATCAATATAATCGTTGTGGCGTACAACCCGATCCATATATCAATATCAATACGGCTCTATGGACCATATCAGTCATCAATTAGCTCAAGTCTCTATATGTAGACGTCTCACAGAAACACAATCCAACAATATAACACGAAATATCACAATATGCCTCAAATATGGTTCAAACTCGAGTCACGTATAAGGACACCAATAGCATGTGCGACAATATATCAAAAGTGCACATAGACAGAGATATAACATGCGGATATAACTATCATGACTGTACAGTGTGCCTACAGCTAAGGCAAATAGCTCAACATGGCGAAAGTAGCCCTATCATATCTTCAACAATTGAACAGGTAGCCTAGACATGATTTCTAGCATGAATAATATCTCGTGGAGTCACATAAATGGAGAAAACATGATATAAATGAAGCATGATAGAAAAACAAGGCATATAATAGCCTAAGAACTACCCGGATCATGAATACCTCGATGCACGCACTTGTGCCCTTCACCTAGCACATGTGTCACCCCAAAACTATCTCAAATATCATAGTTCCTAGGTATATTTACCATCAAATCCAAGATTAGATATGTTATTTACCTTAAGCAAGTCAAATCAAATATCGAGCAAGCCAACCGATACTCTAGAAACGCCATCCCGCACAAATCAATCTCCAAACGGCTCAAACTAGCTAAAAGAACCTCAGAAACATAAAATAATACCATAGAAAACAAACCCAAATGATAAAGATCGAATATTTAATCAATTATGCAAAATCAACCAAAAAGTCAAACTCGGGCTCGTACCTCGAAACCCAAAAAAACTCAGAAATTCCAACAAACCATTCGAATACGAGTCCAACCATACTAATTTTACTCAAATATGACTTTGAATCGATGTTCAAAACTTAATTAATTACTTTAGGAAAGTTTAGACAAAACCCCCCAATTTCTCTAGTAGAATCATAAATCAAATGCCAAAATCGAAGATAGAATCATGAAATATAATCAAATCCGAGTAGAAAATACTTATCCCAACCCATGTGGTAAAAATTCTCTCCAAAATCGCCCATAACCGAGCTCCCAATCTCCAAATGTGATAAAATGAACCAAAACCTCGATTTATAACTTATGCCCAGCTCTTTCGCATTTGCGAATCAATAGCCGCTTCTGCGATAAAAGTTTCGCTTCGGCGAAAAAACACTAAAGCTCGACCTCTCGCACCTGCAGAAACATTTCTGCTTCTGTGACATCGGAGGTGCGAGACACCATCCACTCTTGCGCTCCTTCTCATTTCTGCACCCTAAGCCATCGCTTTTGCGCTACCGCAAATGCGCCCACGATCCCGCTTCTGTGGAGTCCCTAAACTCAGTCCCATTTTGTTTTTGTGACTACTCTCCCACATTTGCGGACACAGCGCATGTGCCAAGAGCTTTGCAGGTGCGATCACATGACCAGATCCTACCAACAACCTACATCAACCAACATGATCCCAAATGATCTGAACCACATCCGACACTCACCCGAGCCCCTTGGGACCCCATCTGAACATACCAACAAGTTCTAAAATATAACACGGACCTACTCAAGTCCTCAAATAACACATAACAACAACAAAACTACGAATCGCATTTCAAATCAAACTTAATGAACTTTCAACTTCCAAAACTCGTGCTGAATCATATAAAATCAACTCGGAATGACCTTAAATTTTTCACACAAGATCCAAATGACATAACAAATATATTCCAACTCTCATAACCACAATATGAGCCTGATAACATCGAAATCAACTTTCGGTCAAACCTATAAACTTGTCAAATCTTCAAATTGCCAATTTTCGCCAATTAGCGCCAAAATCTTGTAGAAACATCCAAATATAAATTTGGGCATAAACCCAAATCCAACATCACCATACAGACCTTATGAAACCATCACAACTCTGATCCGAGGTAAATACGCAAAAGTCAAACTTGGTCAATTCTTCTAACTTAAAGCTTCCTAGTTAAGAATTATTCTTCCAAATCAATCCGAAACCACTCGAAAATCAAAACCGACCATACACGCAAGTCATAATACAACATATGAAGCAACTCATAAACTCAAACCACTAATGCTCAAAACGAACGGCCGGATCATTACAAAGAGTTGGAAACAAATAAGGAAACCAAAGCAAAATAGGATAGGTTTTCCTTAACCAAAATATTCTAGGTTTTGGAGCATTAATTGAAAAAGATCTTAGACAAACTTTACAACTGTAAAAGGAGACCTTTTTCCGCAGTTCAAGACTACTGCTATTGAGAGAAATCGTATAGAATCACTTCTGAATAGCAACCACAACAAAAAGATACTTCTGGAGACTCAATATAATCGACTGAATAACCAATTTTTGAAGATGAAGCTGCTCAAGTTATTTGGTTGTTAGGTTAAGTCAGGTGTTCTAAACTATAACCTATTTATTTTTTGAGAAGTGTAATCAATAGGTTAGTGTAGAAACTTTGAGTTTTGTTAGCTTCCTAGACTAGAGTTAGTTTGGGAATGGGTTACTATAATTGAGTTGATTGTAGGAGTTAGGGTACTTGAGTTATTCCCCTTGGTTAAAGAGTTGTAACCTAAAACTGTTTTTTGAAGTTTCATGAAGTTTTGAGAAAAATTCTACTGGGTAGGTCATAGTTTTTACTCCCTTGAGTAAGGAAGTTTTTCTGCGTAAAAATCTCTGTGTTGATTAATTTTCTGCAATTATTTATATTTATGTCTGTTTACATAGTTCAAAGCACCAGGTCCTTTGAAATCGCGAAAAATCGGGTAAAATACAATTCAACCCCCCTTCTTATGTCTAGGTGCGTTTTAAAATAATACCTTAGCTAGATTGTGGATGTTTGGAGGCCATAGTGAAAGGAAGAGGTGTTCTTGAAGGTTGAAGCTTATTTTGGAGAAGTTAAGTATCCTGACTAAACTTGACTTGAATAATTTTTTCTAAAATGAACTTATGTGCTACTTGCTACGTGTTTGGGGGTAACATATATGCAAGGTAATTAATGAGCATATATATAGGTACCAAGGTTTATCCATGCTCAGGGTAGTTGTTAGGCTTTTTATGTCTTATTTGGTATATGCTTCATATCTGTCATGTAATCACCTTGTGCCATAACTATATGTGCATCTTCACATGTTAATATCATATTATAAGCATCTCTCATATGCTAGTTCAACATAATAGGATATTGGATTATCATGACTGATTGTTGTATGATTATTTTATAATAAGATAAAATGAAATAATTAATAATTTGATTAAGGTTTATATTATAAAGAATAGAATAAGAAATAACCGTTTGGTTCATTTTTCGATACAAAACACAAGAAAACTTTGTAAATTGAGCATTATATTTGCTGCAACACAACAACGTTTTCCCTTTCAAACGCACTGCAAACTCGTGCCTTTTTCTTATTTCTTTTTTAACATACTAGTTTCTGAACAAGTGCATTACACGTATATCCATGCTAATCAATACAAATAGTTTATAATCGCAGTACAAATATTTTCAGAATATTTTCACCATACTAATCAATACAAGTAATTTACAACAATACAAACATTATTAATATGTGTTCATCAGAATATGCATGCGATGAGTTACACTAAATTTGAAGTGAGCAAATATAAGCTCAGTTTGATGAATAGTGGCCTATTTGACCGACTTAATTGTTAATTAAAATATAATTAGATATTATTTAAACAAATAAATGTAGTAACATAAATACAATTGTCATACTAAATATTCAACTTTGACATTTTCTTTTTTTCGCATTTTTATATTTCAACGACATATAGTTTACATGTGATATAAGAAACCTCGGCTATGGTTTATGTCTTGTCTTTAAGAAAGTATAGCCTTCTTCATTTTACAATCGCATACATATCAAGAAGTTGTTTTGGAATAAAAGTAATAACTTGTAAAAGCCGTAGAGAAATTTGATCAGCATGTCTTCTTTAGGATGTGTAATATATCATTATCAGTTTTAGGAAAAGCTGCAATACAATAGCACATGGTTATTTGTGATAGAAATATTTAATAATGATAGACATATAAACGTTTTATTAATATCATAGTTGCACATACATGCACTCTTTGTCTGATCATAATTATGACTTATGACTCCTTTAATCTGTAAATTTGACAAATTAGATAAATTATATAAATATAACTCAATAACAAAATATAGCATGATAATCATGTATTATATCTAACATCCATTAGGTACCATGTAGGCTAATATTTCAAGAATTATCCGTTAGTCATTTACTTGAATCATTAATCTTTGGGCTACAGATTGGATCTTTCATGAGAGTACTTATGTAACGACCCGATCGGTCGTTTCGAGTATTTGCACTTCATTAGGTGGCTTAAGGTCGTAAGTAACTTCATAAGATGTATTGTGACTTTCGTATGTGGTCGGTTTCGGTATTCGAGGTGTTAGAAATTTATTTGGAAGAATAATTTTTGAATAGGAAGCTTTAACTTGAAAGAGTTGACCAGGTTTGACTTTTGTGTATTTGACTTCAGATCAGAATTTTTATGGTTCTGTTAGGTCCAGATGGTGATTTCAGACCTGGGCATATGCCCGGATTTGCATTTAGATATTTCTACAAGGTTTTGACACTATTCATCGAAAGTTGGAAATTTGAAGGTTGGAATTTTTATAAGTTTGACCGAGAATTGACTTCGGTATTATCGGATTCGAATTATTGTTCCGACAGTTGGAATAGTATTTTCATATGATTTGGAATTTGTGTGCAAAATTTGAGGTCATTCCGAGTTGATTTGATATGGTTCGGCACGAGTTTAGGAAGTTGGAAGTTCAAAAGTTCATTAAGTTCGATTTGATGTGCGATTCATGATTTTTGTGTTGTTATGCATGATTCAAGGCCTCGAGTAGGTCCGATTATATTTTGGGACTTGTTGGTATATTTGGACGGAGTCTCGAGGGGCTCGGGTGTATTTTGGATGAGTTGCCGACCGTGTTTTGGATTCATTGCATTGCTGAAGTTTCAGGCCTCTGGTGTTACCGCACTACGGTGGGTTAGTCGTAGGTGCGACCATTTGTGGCGAAGATGCGTTGTAAGGTAAAGCTTGTTGGGAGCGCAGGTGCAATGTTATTGTCGCATCTGCGAGTCCGCAGGTGCGGACCTGAGGGCGCAAAAGCGAGACGGTTGGGAGTTAAGCTTTGCGCATCTGAGAAATTGGGGGGGTTTTCTAAACTTTCCTAATGTGAATTTTTGAGTTTTGAACATCGATACGGAGTCGGATTTGAGTAAAATTAGTATGGTTGGACTCATAATTGAATGGGTTATCGAATATTTTAGATTTTGTCGGATTCTGAGGTACGGGCCCGGGTTTCACTTTTTGGTTGACTTTGAGTATTTGATTAAAGATTCAACCTTTATCATTTGGGTTGGTTTCCCTTGGTATTATTTGATAATTTTGAGTTGCTTTTGACTAGTTTTGAGTTGTTCAGAGGTTGATTTGCACGGGATGGCATTTCTAGAATATTGTTTGACTTGCTCGGTTTTTGATTTGGCTTGTTCGAGGTAAGTAATATATTTAAACTTGGATTTGAAGGTATTTAACCCTAGTAACTATGTTATAAGAGATGTATTGGAGTGGCGCATATGCTAGGTGACGAGCATGTGGGCGTGCATCAGGGTAATCACGGTTCAAGTTGACTATTAGACTATGACCGAACTTGTTTTTCTGTTCTATTTTGTTACATCCATGTTCTCCCTACTTGTTTGATTATCTGAGATGTGAATCATGTTTGAAGACATGTGTAGGCTATGTGATTATTTGGTTGAGACCTAATGAGACTATTTCTTTTGTTTTGAGTTATTTGATTTAACTATAATTATACACTCAGTCATGATTCTTCATTTGCATATCATATCTCAGTCTCTGTTCATCATTCATCGTTACATCACATGTTATGATTGTTTTTCCATACGTGGAGTTGTTGGGCTGAGTTGTTGGCCTTATTATTATTATTATTATTATTATTATTATTATTATTATTATTATTATTATTATTATTATTATTATTATTATTATTATTATTATTATTATTATTGTGGATCGGGTTGCACGCCGCAGCAGGCCTTATTGGCTTTATTATTATTGTGGATCGGGCTGCACGCCGTGGCAAGCCTTATTGGCTTTTGATTAATGCATGGGCAGGATCTGCCCCTCCAAAGTCTGATATACCAGCAGTGAGTGCAGACACAGTACTATATACACGTGCTTTGGTGAGGGGTTTATGAGCCAAGCACCCGTACAGTGCTAAGTGAATATGTGTGTGATGAGGTGGACATTTGAGATAGACAGCTTGAGTATGTTGAGGGTGAGAGTACTTGGGAATATCACCGGAAAATCATTCATTTGACATGCATACTTGGCATGTAGGCATAGAGATGCATTCTTCTCATGTTGGGCGGTATTGTGATATTCATGATTTGACATGTACATTTGACATGTAGGCATAAAGATGTATATTCCTCATGCTAGACGATATATAATAAATGATTTGACATGTATAATGACATGTAGGTATAGAGATATACCTTCCTCATGCTATCTGGTAATGAAATGTCTTATCCGTTGTTGAAAGTTTGGGAAAAATCACAGTTTCTCTGATATACTCATATTTTGGTGATTCCGATGAAAGATTTGGACTTTACTGTTATACCTACAAAGCATCTCTATTTTTCCGTAACTGTGAACAAGTTGAGCATAATATCTTTTGAGTTATTACTTTTACTGCCATCATTATATTATCACGAGGTTGTTATTGGCTATTAGTGTTGGACTCTGATCGTTTTCTGAGCTCGTCACTGCTTTCAACCTAAGGTTAGGTTTGTTACTTATTGAGTACATGGGGTCGGTTGTACTCATACTACACTTCTGCACATTGCATGCAGATCTCGTAGCTGATGTTGCTATATATTGCGGGAGTTGGCATTGAAGCGTACCTGATTTCTGGACATAGCTACCACTTGTCCTTGGTAGTTTTAGATTTGTATTCTGTTATGTATATTTCAAACAGATGTTATAGATATTATTTCATACCATCTTTGTAAATCTAAAGTCTTAGTGACTCTTGACTTGTACTACCAACCTTAGGACTATATGTCCCAATTCACTCTGAGACTTCCCCAAAACAAAACCAACCACCCCGGCAAGTCACTTTACCACAATTACACATAAGTAAGGCATCAAATAGGGGAAACGAAGCTAAAGTACTCAAAACAACAGGCTGGGTTGTTACATTATCCCCCTCTTAAACAAACCATCGTCCTTGAACATGTCTATAATTGTACCTGGAGTCTCAAATATGCGAGAATATCTGCTCTGCATCTTCCTCTCGGTCTCCTAAGTAGCCTCCTCAACCAGATTCCCTCTCTAATGAACCTTCACCAAAGCTATATTCTCGACCTCATCTTCCAAAGTATGCAGATCCAAAATGGCTACCGGCTCCACATTTATAAGTCAAATCCCCATTTAAATGCACCATGTTGATGTCCAAAACATGTGACAGATCACCATAATACTTTCGAAGCATGGAAACATGAAGCACTAGGTGAACTCCAAATAGACTAGGTGGTAAGGCAAGTTTGTAGGCCACCTCTCCAACTCTCTCAAGGACCTTAAAAGGACCAATATACCCAGGGCTCAGCTTGCCATTCTTCCCGAACCTCATCACACCCTTCATGGGTAAAACTCTAAGTAGAACCCTCTCCCCCACCATATATGTAACATCGCGAGCCTCCCTGTCAGCATAACTCTTCTGCCTGGATTGTGATGTAGGAAGACATTCCTGAATCAACTTTACCTTTTCCAAAGCATCACGGACCAAATCAGTGTCCAGAAACCTAGCCTCCCAAAGCTCAAACCAACCAACCGGAGAATGACATCGCCTCTCATATAAGGCCTCGTAAGGAGCCATCTAGATACTCGACTGATAGCTATTGTTATAGTAGAACTCTCCGAACAGTAGGAACAGATCCCATAAACCCCCCAAAATCAATAACGCAGGCATGTAACATATCCTCCAATATTTGAATAGTGCGCTCGAACTGCCCGTCCATGTGGGGATGGAATGTTGTACTCAGCTCTACCTGTGTACCCAAATCTCGCTGCATTGCTCTCTAAAAATATGATGTGAATTGAGTTCCCCCATCCGAGATAATAGACGCGGGAACACCATGGCGAACAATCTCATGAATATAAATCTGAGCCAGTTGCTCTGAAGAGAAGGTAGTCAAAGTGGAATGAAGTGTGCAGACTTGGACAATCTTTTCACAATAACCCATACTGCATCAAATCTCTTCAAGGTTCGTGGAAGCCCAACTACATAATCTATCGTGATACGCTCCCACTTCCACTCTGAAATATCAAACCTCCAAAGCAAACCACCTGGTTGTTGATGTGCATACTCCACCTGCTGACAGTTCAAACACCGATCTACATACTCAACAATATCTTTCTGCGTCCTCTTCCACCATAGTGCTACCACAAATCCTGATATATCTTTGTGGAGCCCAGATGAACGGAATACCTCAAACTGTGGGCCTACTCAAGTATCAACTCTTGCAGCCCATCCATATTTGGAACACAGATCCAACCCTACATCCTCAATACCCCCATCATCTCTAATAGTAACCTCTTTAGCATCACTGTGTTGCACTGTGTCCTTTAAGACAAGCAAGTGGGGATCATTATACTAGCGCGCCTTAATGTGCTTGAACAAAGAAGACCATGAAACCACATAAGAAAGGGCTAGGCTCCGAAATATCAAACATCACAAATCGATTGGCCAAAGCCTGAAAATCCATTGATAACGGTCTCTCCCCAACTGGAATGTAAGCAAGACTTCCTATTTTCTCAGCCTTCCTACTCAGCATCGGCCACCACATTGGCCTGACCATGATGATAAAGAAAGGTGATATCATAATCCTTTAGTAGCTTTAACCACATTTGCTGCCTCAAGTTCAAATCATTTTGCTTGAATAAGTGTTGTAGACTCATGTGGTCTGTGAACACCTCACATGACACATCGTAGAGATAGTGCCTCTAAATCTTCAAAGAGTGAACAATGGCTGCCAACTCCAAATCATGTACAAGGTAGATCTTCTCATGGGTCTGCAACTGACGCGAAGCATAGGCAATAACTCTACCCTCCTGCATCAACACACATCCAATACCAATCCATAAAGCATCACAATAAAATGTATAAGAACCCGATCCCAAAGGCAAAACCAAAATTAGAGTTGTAGTCAAGGCAGTCTTGAGCTTCTGAAAGCTCTCCCCACACTCATCAAACCACCTGAATGTGGCACCTTTCTAGGTCAATCTAGTCAAAGGTGCAGCAATGGACGAAAAACCCTCCATAAAATGGCGATAATATCCGTCTAAACTAAGGAAACTCTGAATCTCAGTAGCATAAGACAGTCTTGACCAACTCTGAAATGCCTCAATCTTCTTTGGATCCTCCTTAATCCCCTCAGTGGACACCACGTGCCCCAAAAATGCCACCGTATCAATCCAAAACTCATACATGGAGAATTTAGCATATAGCTTCTTCTCCATAAATGTTTGGAGCACAATCCTCAGATGCTACTCATGATCCTCCTAATTGCGCGAATACGCCAATATATCGTCAATGATTACTATAATGAAGGAATCAAGATATGGTTGGAACGCGATATTTATCAAGTGCATGAAAGTTGTTGGGGGATTGGTTAGCCCAAAAGGCATCACCAAAAACCCATAGTGACCATAGCGGGTCCTGAAAGCCATCTTTAGAATATCTTGTAATGACCCGACAAGTCATTTTGAGCTTTAGCATTCCATTGGGTGGTTTGAGAATTTGAGTAGCTTCATATTATGTGCTATAACTTATGTGTATGGTTGGTTTCATTTTTTGAGCAGTTCGGGATTGATTTGGAAGAATGATTCTCATTTTAGAAGCTTTAAGTTAGAAGAGTTGACCAAGGCTTGACTTTTGGGTAAACGGACTCAAAATCAGGTTTTAATCATTCTGATAGGTTCGTATAATGATTTTGGACTTGTACTTATGTTCGAATTTGGTTTTGGAGGTTCCTAGAAGAATTCGACACTATTTATCGAAAGTTGGCAATTTGAAGAACTTAAGAGTTCATAAGTTTGAGCAAGCGTTGACTTTGATGTTATTGGACTCCAATTGGTGTTTCGAGACTTTGGATAGGTCTATATAGTTGAATTGAACTTATATGAAAAGTTTGAAAGTAATCCGAAGTGTTTAAGTGTGATTCCAACACTCTTTTGAAAGAATGAAGATTTAACAACTTAAGAGAAATTCTATTCGGTTTGAGCCTCGATTCTTTGTTGTGATTTTTCTGTGGGTGTTTTGAGGCTATATATGGTATTTGAATGGTTTAGGCTATTTAGACTCTTTTCATGCCTTTAATTGAATTGTCATAACATGTTATATATTTCATTGTTAATCTACTCTTACATACTTTATTTGCCATTGTTAATACTTGCTCTATCTCTTACTTGTTATTTTTCTCTTACATGCTTTAATTGAAGTTATTGTCTTCCTTATTATCTTGTTAATTCCTTAATCGTTGAATTACCTTACTTGAAGTTGTTATTTTATGGAATATCTTCTTGTTGAGTTATTGGTGTTGAAGTTGTGAAAGTCGTTATCACATTGAGGGAAAGTTGTTAATTATTGAGATATCTTTCTTGTTGAGCTATTCACCTTTATTTTATTATTATTGAGATTCTTGTTCATATTGTGGTTGAATCGTGGATTATAAGTTGTGGAAACTTTGGTACTAATGATTTTTGGCGAGTTATGGCATATGAACACTTGTGGTGCAGGTTGTTATTGTGTTGTGATATTGATGCGCATGCGGCGGTATAATCATAGGGGTTAATGTGCATGCAGCGGTATAGGGTGGGATTTATGTGTGTGTTGCTAGTAAGGGAATTACTTGTAGCCACGCGGCGACATAAGGTGGGATAAAGTGCATGTAGCTATTTCGGGGAAAAAATATTTTCAAAATTTTCTAAATGTAAGGCTCACGCGGCGGTATAAGGAAAGATTGTAAAATGACTTGTGAAATGTGATTTCGAGGCTATACCTCGGTTGTGATTCTTGTTGTACATTCTTTGTTGGGACAACTTGTTAATTTGAACGGTTATTGCTCTTCCTTCAATCATTTATCCGTATTTTGATTGTGTTTGGTTGTTCGTTGTTATCTTGGTATTGGAATAATTGTGATTGCTTGTGTGAGCCATGCATTCTACGTGATTTATTGTATTGCTTTAATATGCCAATCTTTTCCTCCATTATAATTTAGTAAATTGATTGTCAATGTGAATTTAATTGCGTGGAGTTATTATATCATATTTTGTTGAGTTATTTGTAACATAACGATTTGAATAATAGAATTATTAACATGCTTTATTCTACGTGTTTCTTAAGATAAAACTCATTATCTCATTCGGTGCCTTATTATTTTAAATGGTTATCGTCCTTTTACTATAATTCGGTTCTCAAATTATACTCAACATCTTGTTGATTGGTTACCTTACTTAAAATTGTTATCACATTTCTCTTTTAATAAATTCTATATTTAATTCATTAATTTAACTGATATTTTGCTTTGTTTAAATATGACATTTTACTCAATTTTATTGATTTCTAAACTAAGCCCATATGATACTCTATTTTGTATAAATTGTTTTTTATTTTACTTTAATTAATTTCTAAAATAAACTCATTATTTCATTTGATGCCATACTTTATTCAAGATTGTTATTATGCTATATGGTTATTAAATATAACTCTCGATCATTTACATGGTAGCACGTGGGCCTTACCGTGTGAAGGTAATTGTTATTATGGGCACGAGGTGCCATACGTGTAAGATTTGGAAATTATGGTCCATGATTTGTGATTTACGAGGTGTGGTGCCCCAGGCTAATTCTTGTTTTAGGCCCATGCATTGGGACCGATTTGATTATTTGAGTTGTTATTGGTTCCTCCTTATTTGAGTTCATTCATATCTCATCGGTGGTATGATTATGTGGCTTCTCTATTACCCGTTTACTACTTGCTGCCATTTGCATTTCTATTATTTCATTATTGGTTGTAAATCAATAATCTTTCCAATGTTAGCCTTACATTGATGTTCTTTCCATTGTTAGCTTCATGCATATCTTGTACAGGTTTCTATGTCTAGTAGGTGCCTTGACCTGGCCTCGTCACTACTTTATCGAGGTTAGGCTTGATACTTACTGGGTACCGTTGTGGTGTACTAATACTACGCTTCTGCACATTTTTGTGCAGATCCAGGTATTTCTGATCGTGATATTAAGAGTTACATCTGCGCGGTGGAGACTTCAAGGTATACCTGCTTGACGCTCGCAGGCCTCGGAGTCATCATCTTACTTCTTTATGCTACTATTAAATTGTAAATCGAAACAATATAGTATTTAGAAATTCTAGTGTATTTCAGTAGAGCTTATGACTCTGTACTACCGGTTTTGGAAAATGTATAACTATTGGCCATTGCAGTTATGTATGTCATTTATTGGTTTATGATTTAATGATTAAATAGTTAAATTCTATTATTAACTCAGCATGTGTTAGGCTTACCTAGTCTTAGAGACTAGGTGCCATGACGACACCCTAAAGTGGGAATTTTGGATCCTAACATATCTGAATCTCGAATCTTCAACTAATGATACACTGATATCAAATCAATCTTTAAGAACACTCTAGCATAGCACCCTGAAGTTGATCAAATAAGTCATCAATGCGCAATAGGGGATACTTATTCTTAATAGTAACCTTGTTTAGTTGCCTGTAGTCAATACACATCCTCATAGTACCATCCTTCTTCTTCACAAATAGAACCGGTGTATACCAAGGCGACACTCTAGGCCTGATGAAGCCCTTATCAAGTAACTCTTTCAATTGCTCCTTTAATTCCTTCAACTCCACTGGTGCCATACAATATAGTAGAATATAGATGGGTTGAGTGCCCGCACCAGGTCAACACTAAAATCAATATCCTGTCGGGTGGTATGCCCGGCCGGTCTACAGGAAACACATCTGGGAAGTCCCTCACTATCGGAATTGACTCAATGTTAGGAGTATCAGCACTAACGTCCATCACAAAGGCTAGATACGACAAACACTCCTTTTCAACCATTCTCTGAGCCTTTAAAAATGAAATCACTCTACCGGGAACATGATCCAGGGAGCCCCTCCACTCCAACCTCAGCATACCCGACATCGCCCATATCACGGTTTTAGCGTGACAATCCAGAATAGCGTGATATTATGACAACCAATTCATGCCCAAAATCATGTCGAAACAAACCATGCTAAGTAGTAAAAGATCAATTCTTCTCTCATATCCTCCAATAGTCACCACACACAACCGATATACATGGTCCACCATAATAAAATCACCCACTAGTATAGATACATATACATACATAACTAAAGAATAACGAGGCATATCCAAATAATGAGCAAATTATGATGACACATATGAATAAGTGGAACCAGATTCAAATAACACTAAAGCATCCCTGTGGCACACTGAAACAATACCTGTGATCATAGCGTCGGAAGTAACTACCTCTGGCATGGTTGGAAATGCGTAGCAATGGGCCTGACCACCACTTGATCGGCTCCCCCTCTAGGGCAGCCTCGAACTGCCTGAGTCCCACCCCTAGCTGGTTGTATGGGTGGTGTAGCTGTTGGTGCTGATATCATAGGTTGTTCCCTGCTCAGCAATCTGGGGTAACCCCTCTTGAGATGACTCAAGTCCCTGCACTCAAAGTAACCCCTCTTCTGATGAAGCTGATAACCCTAAAAATTCGAGTAACTGCCTATGGAACCCTATGTATATATAGCACAACAAGAACTATGTGCCAGCAACACACTGAATGATGAATGATTTAAGCGAGCACTATATGAATTGTGGCTAACGAAAAAACCATGAGGAACATGACGAGCTGCCTGAGCGGGCCTAAGAGGGTGACCTTTACTGTAATGTGATTGGCCTCCAGATGAGGCATTGCTGAAACCACCTGAACCACCAGGCCTCTTGTCCTTCTCCTCCTCATGCTCAAGCCTACGAACCTGCTCCAAGTATCTAGCAATCTCGACCAACTGGTCAAACCTAGCATCTGTCGTAACCTCTCGAATCATACTGTAACGTAAACTGTAGTTGAGTCCATCAATGAACCTCCTAATCCTCTCCCTCTCAGTGGGAACTGATCCACGTCTAATCGAAACTCAGTAGTAAGTGAAAATGGTCGTTGGAAGAATAGTACCCAACAAGAGTCGAGGTCGATTTCCACAGGGAATTTAATATGGGTGTTAGGGTGTACACTTGATGAAAGTAAATGAAATAACTCAATTGCGCTTCCAGACAAGGGATTTTGTTTTCTACCTCTAAATTAATACTAAAAATTGTAAACTAATGAGAAGAAGCTAGAAAGTAAGTAATTATTTTTGTTTCTTTTATCAAATGGGTAAAAGGCCTAGGGATGTGACCTTCACCAAGGTGTTCGCCTAATGGGTTAAGTACATTAATACTGGCGCAGATTCAGTCTCGGTTGTGGTTTCATTTGAGTTTCTTACCAGCCCAATTGCTTCATTGTCATGCCCCGAACCTGGGGGCGAGACCGGCACCCGGTGCCTCACCTATCCTTGCGTACCAACTTGCGATTAAGGGACTCTGAACATATAATGTCACACTTTGGCCATGGGCCACATTGTAAGACAATTTGCGAACGCTGACTAAACATCAATATAAAGCTGGGCCGACAAGGCCGTCATAACTACTACAGCTGGCAAACCAACAAAATATACATACAAGGCTTAGCCCAACATACTGCGCTAACTGACAGGATATGTCTACAAGCCTCTACTGATAAATGTACTATGATCGCTCGTACACTGATCATAGGCCGATAAGGCCATACAATCTTTCATATATGACTCTATTCATAGAAATACTAGGGGTGTCTATATTCTTGATTCCCCGTGTGTCATATTATTCTATCATCTGTTCATGGGTCTCAAAAAATACGTAAGTTGATAAAGTTTCATGATATTAATCAGAGTCATAATGGTATTATGACGTACTGAGAGATTTTATTAACGTATTTCATATGCATTTTATGCATTTATACATGTACATTGACCCATGACCAGATGGCGTTATATACACATATATTATATGTATATGGGATATGGAAAAAGGTTACGGCGTTATATACGCACCACTACCTGATCAGCTGGTATACGTTGATGATTTGCCCACAGTGGCCGAGATGATATGATGGGATGCCCTCAGAGGCTTGATAATGTTATGAATGCATATACCTAATCATGGTATGACATTTATACGCATATGCATGACGTTGTAAATATTAATGATTCACAGAGTTGTTCAGACTTACATGCTGAGTCTTTTACTTCATGTTTCTCTCATGTCTATTATTTACTGGTTTTCATTCCTTACATACTCGGTACATTATTTGTAATAATGTCCCTTTTGCCTGGGGACACTGCGTTTCATGCCCGCAGGTCCCGATAGATAGGTCAAGAGTCCTCCAAGTAGGCTATCAACTCAGCAGAAGATGTTGGTGCGCTTTATTTGCTTCGGAGTTTCTTGTTTGGTCAGTATGATTTAGACGTGTATTGTTTGGTATGGCGGGGCCATATCCTAACCTTTATGATAAGTATGTACTCTTAGAGGCTTGTAGACAGATGTCATATATACGGATACCTACATGGCTTTGTCGGCCTATGTTTTAAGTATATAATGGATCACGTTGGCCTTATAGGCCCGTATGTCACAGGTATGAGTTTCTATATAAGGCTGGGTCATTTTATGTCGGGTATTCCCTCATGTTTACTCTGTTTATCTCATGACGCCCCTTCTGGACCACTCACCTATGATGATGTAATAAGAAAGATACGATTACGTTGGTACTCGGTTGAATAAGGTACCAGGTGCCCTTCGCGGCCCATCAGTTTGGGTCGTGACAAAAGAGGTATCAGAGCAGTTTTGTCCTAGGGAGTCTACAAGTCGTGTCTAGAAGAGTCTTGTTTATGGGTGTGTTGTGTACCACACTTATAAGCAGGAGGCTACAGGGCATTTAGGACTATCACTCTTTCTTCTTACTCTAGATCGTGTGATAGAGCTCAGTTGTAAGAACTCAATTTCTTAAAATCTATATTATTCATAATACAATGATGCCTACATCCAGAAAAAACGGTTGGTAAGAGATATAGTTGTAGAAGAGTTGAGTCAGAGGAACTCAATTTTTGCATCATGCTTATGATGGATAAATATGAGGTATTCAGCAGATCATGTGTTTACTAAGATATGTAAGCTTCTTGATAAGGATCCCTAAGGCAATAATGTCTATCCACTCTTACAGTAAAAAGGAATAAGAGAATCGGAAGGTAGACACAAGTTTCAGCAAGTAAAAGAAGCAAGATGAAAAAGGGTATGAGCTACCCAACTAATGAAGATTATCGTAGAGGAATATAAGCCTTTTGAGTTACCTTCAACAATAACAGAGGTATGTACAATTGGCCACACCCATCTCATTGATGCCCTATGGGGGCTAATAGAAGTAGTATAAGAGAAGGACGGGATATCAGGATCCGACTGGGGTTAGAGTAACCCAAAATGGTGAATGAATTGTTTGTGTTAGTTCATACTTCTGAAGGATAGCACAAACGTGGTAAAAGATCTCCTTGTGAGACACCCAGATGGTGCACTCTAGAATAGTACGGCTAGATATGAGTACTACAAAGATAGGTATTGGAAGCCTTGAAGGGATAAATATTACCTTAGTGTGGCTCCCGTCCCTTGTAGAGAAAGAATTTTAGGCAAACCGAAGAGCCAGTAGATAGAGAAAGGGGAGCTAAAAGCAAAAGAATGTCTTGTTCGAGTTTTCAGAATAAAGTGATAGACATAAATGTTAGCGGGAAATAAGAAGAGAGTTAATGAAGCATTATGAGTAAGATGTGATACATGGATGACAATGGTAGATCCAAAAGATAACAGTATTACAGAGTCTATAGTCAAGTGAAGGAAAAGACGAGAGGTGACAGGCCTTGAGACAACAAAAGAGTATAAGCCATAAAGTCACATCCTCATTTCGAGAAATAAGTTCGTGACTCTAACGTGATTACCAGAAGGAAAAGTTAGACCCCAGAGTAATAGAAATCAGTATGGATTGGTGAACAAGATAAACTAAACATGAATTAGGGACTGAATAATTTAATAATGGTCAACATCATGAGAATTTCAAATTTCATTCTGGCGATAACAGAATGGACAACAGAAGAAGATTCATGAGAAATTTAGAGAATGGTCATTCAGGAAGACACTTCCCTAAATCAAGCAATGTGAGCAAAGTTAAGCTTAAGGGACTATATGTGCCAGTTATACTATGTGTCACCCTCGCGGGTAAGGAAATTAGTTATCCTTGGTGCAGAAGAATTACCGCAAGGCGGGTAAGGGTCATCGATGATGTGAAAAGATGCCAAAGATAAAGAGGTAAAACATCTATATGTAGATCAACATAGCACTAAATCATAGTAGTCCCCAAAAGGGGGGAATATGGAGTAATATGGAATTAAGTCAGAATTAAGTGGTTCTAGTAACTATGGAATGGAAAAGGAAGAATACGATAAAAATGAGAAAGGGATGAGATTGCATTTATTCAAATCCTACAGATATGCTACGATTCCAGAACATTATGCAAGCACGATGTTAAGGAGAGGAAGTAAGGGTTCCAGTCCGGGATGTTTTTGATAAATAAGGAGCCAGTACGAGAGGTAAGTTAAGACAAAAGGAATAACTCAAGAAGACTACACGGAATATTGATATGAGAATGGGCCAACGAGTAGATAGTAATTGATCCAGAAAGAGCCTAGTTATGGCCAAATAAGAGGACACAGACAAATCAACAGATTGCGCAAAGTGAACATAGTAAACCCCAACATGGGGAATTCAGTCTCGCAGATATGACATTGTGATCCTTGAGATATATTCATATAGGAATTGGGGTAGTTAAAGGTAAACAAAAGAGAATACCACTGGGAAGACAGTCAAAATATTAGTTCAGAAGCAACCCTACAAGCACATGGGCGTGGAAATAAGTAACTACGGATAATTATAGGCGGGGAAGAACATCAAAAATTCCGTCAAGTATACTATGTGATAAGCTTGCAACTTTACAAGAGTCAAAGGGTCCTCCCTAAGTACTACAATGAAAGGCTAGCTGAGGAAATAAAGAAGAAGGCTTCAACCTAAGCATAATAACGTGAAGAAGGAATGGTCATGTAAAAATAGTCTCACTACAACATTGCATGCACTCTATGAGAAAGTGGCACCTACCATGGCTAATGAACGGGAAGTAAAAGAAAAAGTAGGATTCAAGATCATATGAGTTGCACAAAAATTCCGGCATTCGTGGGAACTAAGATAAGCTAAGTATGCACGTAACAAGGGGGCAGAAAGACCAGGAAAAGTAATTGCTTACATTTAAAGAAAGTTGAGACGGAACGAAAGGAATTATTGGATCAATGATCCAGATTTAGTTACATTATGAATGCACTTAAGATTTCGGAGTATTATCTATGCAGCATATATGTTGACAATCATACAGTCGTAGAAGACTCCAGTATAAGTCAAAAAGAAAAATTGAGTGCAGGTCATAGGCAAAGGATTGAATTGTTAGAATATTGTATCATGGATATTCCATAGTATTCATGAAAGGCTAAAGTAATAACAAATACCATGAGCTGCATATCGGAAGATAGCTTAAGCCTACATAGAGGATGATCATAGGGAAGAGAAAACTAAAAAGTTACGTCAACTAAGTAAATCAGGAGTCTGATTATTGGACCCGAAAAATTTCAGGAATCGTGATTGAGAACATAGCAGAATCACTCGTAATATCAGAGGTATAGGAGAGATAGTACATCATCCATATTCTATAATGTCTCTACGATAAAGCCAATTAGAAGAGTACTAGCCTCATAAGAAGTCAGTATGGAGCTCCCACCGGATTGTGTATGCACCAGAGGTGCAAGTATTATAATAGAGCTTCAAGTTGTAGAGGTGAATTACACTGTCATGACCCGAACCGATGGGCCGTGACGGGCACCCGGTACCTTACTCAACCGAGTACCAACGTAACGTATCTTTCTTATTACATCATCATATACACATGACATACGGGCCTAATAGGCCAACATGATCATTTATAAACTCAAAACATAGGCCGACAAGGCCGTACAATCTTTCACATACACGACATATGTCTACAAGCCTCTAAGATTACATAATTGTCATAAAGGTCGGGACAAAGCTCTGCCTTACCAAACCATACACATCTAAATCATACTGACCAAACAAGCAACTCCGAAGCAAATGGAGTGCACCAATATCTTCTGCTGAGTTGATCACCTACTTGGAGGACTCTCGACCTATTTATTGAGACATGCAGGCATGAAACGCAGCGTCCCCATGCAAAAGGGACATCAGTACAAATAATGTACCGAGTATGTAAGGAATGAAAATCAGTAAATAATAGACATGAGAAAAACATGGAGTAAAAGACTCGACATGTACGTCTGCATAGCTCTGTGAACCATTTTATTTTTTATAATGTCATGCATATGCATATAAATGCCATACCATGCAAAGGTATATGTGTTCATAATATCATCAAGCCTCTGAGGGCATCCCATCATATCATTTCGGCCACTGTGGGCAAATCATCAATGTATACCAGTTGATCAGCTGGTGGTGCGTATATAACGCCATAACTTTTTCCCATATCCAATATACATATAATATACAAGTATATAACGCCATCTGGTCATGGGTCAATGTACATGTATAAATGCATGAAATGCATAAGAAATATGTTAATAAGATTTTCTCGGAATGTCATAAAAATAATATGCCTGTCGGATAAATTTTATCAAATATGTATTTTTCTGAGACCCATGAACAGAAGATATAATAATAATTCACACGGTGAATCAAGTATACAAACACCCCTAATATTTCTATGAATAGAGTCATTTATGGAAATTGTGCATTTGCTCATTTTGTTTGTATCGTATTGATCATGCCAAAAAGAAAGAAGGGATAGCCTTAACATACCTGGAGTAGGGAAAAATCCGTACAATATTCTTGAGAAGGATTGCACTGTACTCCCTTAGAATTACAAAATCCCGTTGTTAATGTGCTAAGAAATCTCATTTATTGAAGAAATTACGTTGTAGTATTTTGTGAGAATTTCTACGAATTTGTAGCAATTTGTAACAAATCACCTTGCTAATCTCCAAAACCTCACGTCTGATTTGTAGTCTTTAAGAATGAAATGGTCTTTGTATTTAAAATCCTAGAAAGTAAAGTTAGCATCTGATTGTTAATTGTTAATGTTGTAGTATGAAGTTTTCAAATTTTTCCTCACTTTTGTTCTTTATGTAGCCTTTCTGAGTATATCATGATTTTGTCAAAATGGATTGATATCCATGGAAGACAAGTTTAATGACTAATATGACTCCACCTTCTACGTGTAAATAGCTTAATAAGGCAAGAGTCACTTACTCCACTTGCTAAATTGACTAAATGAATTAATGTCCATGTGCCTACTAATTGAATGGACTAAAGGCATGAGTCACAATTTGTTTAAGGAAAAAGCTGCCACGTGGGGGTGGAGTGGGGATTTTAATCTTATCCTATAATCAATTAATTAATTAATTAATTAATTAGTCCGCTACCCGATAATTAACCAATTACCCGCATAATTAAAAATTATCTCAAATTACTTAAAATTCTACTTATTTTTAATACACTTTATACATCATACTATTATGGTCATGGAGTACCTTGTGTGACACTAGTCTATAAACACCGGGTATTTTGGCTCGGACCGTATTATATCCCAAATTGACAACCTTTAACGAAACTTATTTTCTTCTATTTGCTTACCTTCTCTCATTCACGAATTTACTCATCATCTGTTTGAAATAGTATAATGCTTATAATCTCAAGAAATTCTCATCCCCGAGTCTACGTCAATTAATTGAAGACGAAACTTTAACATACGAAAATGTGGGATGTAACATCATTCCCCCCTGGAACATTCGTCCTTGAATGTTGATTGATGCCCTTATCATTCTCATAACCCATAGCTCTTGCGAATACTCCAATACTCTTCTTGCCATCTTGGAAACTGTTCTGTGAATAAATCCAAAGGCCAGGGTATCCCCTCCCCTTTAGGCCTTCTTCTCACACCATGACTTATGGTCGGAATCCTTCCAGTCTCGTAATTGTTAAAACCTTCTATCATGCGGCATGTAGGACTCTGACCTTGTAAGTGCGCTTATGCATCTCTTCTCTCCTTTTTCCTCCAGCTTTTAGCCCATCTCTAGGCCTCACTTTGTAAACATATACAGAGCTTGACAAGATGTCCCTCTGGGCATCTATAAGCATATTGAAGTTCTTCACCCAGTACCTTGTCGAACTTACGAATATTGCTATATCTTGTTTTATAGACCCGGTTATCCATCCATATGACTTTACTACATCTAAGTAGGTCATAATATACCATAACTCTTACCTTGATTTATCGTTACTGAGGTCTGCTACCAAACTTCAGGTTGCGTTTGTTGCTTATCCCATATATATAAATCTATGTCTTTTGATGCTTCCTCATTACTGTTCATCTTAAGAATGGCGGCCTAATCTCATCTCATACTTTATAACTTTCATCCATCCATTGTTGATTCACATCAATATTGATCTATAATCTACCCCTGATAACTTAACCTTTTATGTAACACTGCCGCTAGGGTTCACGTTTCATCGGGGAACATCTGAAATGATTAGACTGATCCACCTGGGGCGATACCATGCTTTCATGACCATATCTCACAGCATTACAATGTGATTTACCTTGCGTGGGTATTTTAATCATGTCCAATTCATGAGATCCCTTTCTTTTCTTCGTCAGATCATTACTCAATCGAAGGCCCAAACGTCATCCTTTATCTATCACAATTACACCCTCATTCTATTACCAGAGCAGCATTCCATTTCTTCTAAATGTTATTAGTCTTAGACTCATTTGAGTTCATTCAGGCTATAGTGAGCTTTGTATAACTTAGAGAAACCATCACTCTTCTTGTTTTCACGGGCTTAATCTTGAGGACTTATCCATTTTTATTACCTTCTCACTTGCTTTTTCTTATCCTTACTCCTGTCTTCCTAAAACTTTGTCGCTTCACCATACAATAGCTTGCAACCTACACATATCTATTTATATTACTTGCAACCTTTCAACTTGCTTGCATCATAGACTTCCTTGTGTCATTTTGGAACATCAAGCGAGACATCACATCGTCTCTAACTCTTCTTTACTCTCTTAGTTAGGCTATTCGATACCTAGACCATAGGCTGGAAGATATGCTACTGATGATGCCGCTATTATTCCTAGATATTGAATCCCTGCGCTTCTAGCCTTTTATCCGATGTATGGACTATTCATGATCTTCTGCCTTTGAGTATCTCGTACGTTGTTCACCTTTACCTTACTTACCTTAAAATCTCACATCGTATCTTCTATCTCTTTCATGACCTCCCTTCCATCTAGGTGTAATTCATGTCCATAACTTGAAGCTCTATTATAATACTTGCACCTCTGGTGCATAAACAATCCGGTGGGAGCTTCATACTGACTTCTTATGAGGCTGGTGCTCTTCAGTTGGCTCCATCATAGAGCCGTTATAAAATATGGCTATTGTACCATCTCTCTTATACCTCTGCTATTTAAGAGTGATCCTGAGGTCTATAATTATCTTGGTTCACTCCTGTTTTACTTAGTCGATGTAACTCTTTAGTTTCCATTTCTTTCTAATCAGCCTTTATATAGGCTTAAGCTATCTTCCGACCTGTGGCTCCTGGTATTAGTTATTACTTTAGCCTTTCATGGGCGTTGAGGGATATCCATGATACAATCCTCTAACAATTCAATCCTTCATCTATGACCTGGGCTCAATTCTTTCTTTTTATGTATACCAGAATCTTCTACGGCTGCATATGCTGTAGGTATAAAACTCCAAACTCTTAAGTGCGCTCATAACATCACCAACTCGAGATCATTGATCGAACAATTCCTTTCGTTCCTTATTAGCTTTATTTAACGTAAGCTATTACTTTTCCTGGTCTTTCTGCCCTCTTGTTGCGTGCATACTTAGCTTATCTTAGTTCCCACGCATGCCAGAGTTTTCGTGCAATTCATATGATCTCGAATATTACTTCTGATTTTACTTTCCCTTCATTAGCCACGGTAGGTGCCATTTTCTTATGGAGTGCATACAATGTTGTTGTGAGACTATTGTTATAAGATCATTCGCTCCTTAGGTCACTGAGCTTAGGTTGAAGCCTTCTTCCTTACTTTCTCAACTAGTCTTTCATTGTAGTATTTAGAGAGGACCCTCCGACTCTCATCGTATACCCGATAGAATATTTGATGTTCGTACTCACATATAATTATCCTTAGTTACTTTCCTCCATGCTCATGTGCTCGTACGGTATCTTCTGAACTGAAGTTTTGATTGTTTTCCCAGTGGGGCTCTCTTTTATTTCCATAACACTCATACGGTATCTTTAACTACCCCAAATATTATCTGAATATTTCTCAAGGTCGCGATGTCATATCTGCGAGACTGAATTCCCCATGTTGGGGTTCACTCTGTTTATCTTGCACGATCTATTAATTTGTCTGTATCCTCTTGTCTAGCAATAACTAGGCTTTTTCTGAATCAACTACTAACTAATCATCGGCCCATTCTCAAATTAATATTCCGCGTAATCTTTCTTGGGTTATTTCCTTTGCATTAACTTACATCTCGCACTGGCTCCTTATTTATCAATAACATCTCGGGCAGAAACCTTTACTTCCTCTCCTTGAAGTCGTTCTTGCATAATGTTCTGGAATCATAGCATATTTGTGGGGTTTGAATAGTGCAATCTCATTCCTTTCTCATTTTTATCGCATTCCTCCTTTATCATTCCATAATTACTAGAACTACTTAATTCTGACTTAATGCCACATCACTCCATATTCCCTCCTTTAGGGGAGTACTGAGATTTAGTGCTATGAAGATCTACATATAGATGTTTTACCTCTTCATCTTTATCATCTTTTCACATCATTGATGATCCTTACTCGCCTTGCGGTAATCCTTCTGCACCGAGGATGACGAAATTCCTCGCTCGCGAGGGTGACACTTAGTGTAACTGGCACATACAGTCCCTTAAGCTAAACTTTACTCACCTTGCTTACTTTGGGGAAGCGTCTTCCTAAATGACCATTCTCTGAATTTCTCATGAATCTCCTTCTGTTGTCCATTCTATTATCACCGGAACGAAATCTAAAACTCTCATGATGCCGACTATTATCCAATCACTCAGTCCCTAATTCATGTTTAGCCTATCTTGTTCACCAACCCATACTGATTCCTATTATTCTAGGGTCTAACTTTTCCTTCCGGTAGTTGCGTTGGAGTCACGAACTTATATCTCGAAGTGAGGATATGACTTTATGGCTATACTCTTTTGTTGTCTTAAGGTCTGTCACCTCTCGTCTCTTCCTTCACTTGACTATAGATTCTGTAATATTGTCATCTTTTGATCTACTGTTGTCATCCATGTATCATATCTTACTCTTAATGTTTCATTAGCTCTCTTCTTATTTACTGCTAACATTTATGTCTATCACTTTATTCTGAAAACGTCAACAAGATATTCTTTTGCATTTAGCTCCCCTTTGCTCTATCCACTGGCTCTTCGGGTTGCCTAGCATTATCTCTCTACTAGGGACGGGAGCCATACTAAGATATTATTTATTCCTTCCAGGATTCCAGTGCCTGTACTTGGACATTCTAGTATTCATATCTAGCTATACTATCCTAGAGTGCACCATCTGGGTGTCTCACAAGGAGACTTGTTAGCACATTTGCAATATCCTTTGGAAATGTCAACTAACGCAAACAATCAATTCACCATTTTGGGTTACTCTAACCCCAGCCGTATTCTGATATCCCGTCCTTTTCTTAATCTACACCTGTTAGCCCCCAATAATGTATAACTGAGATGGGTGTGGACAATTATACATACCTCTGTTACTGTTGAGGGTAACACACAATGCTTATATTTTCTTGCCGGAACTGTAATACTGATAATCTTCCTTAACTGGGTGCCTCGTACCCTTCTTCACCTTGCTTTTTTTACTTGCTGAAACTTATGTCTTCCCTCCTTATTCCTTTTTACCGTAAGAGTGGATTGGCATTCTTGCCTTAGGGATCCTTATCAAGAAGCTTACACATCTTAGCATACACATGATTTGTTGAATACCTCATATTTATCCATCATAAGCATGATGCAAAAATCGAGTTCCTCTGACTCAACTCTTCCACAGCTATATCTCTTACCAACCGTCTTTTTGGATGTAGGCATCGTCGTATTATGAATAAGATAGAGGTAGGAAATTGAGTTCTTACAATTGAGCTCTATGACAGGATCTAGAGTAAGAAGAAAGAGTGACAGTCCTAAATGCCATATAGCCTCCTGCTTATAAGTGTGGTGCACAACACACCCATAAACAAGACTCTACTAGACACGACTTGTAGACTCCCTAGGATAGAACTGCTCTGATACCACTTTTGTCGCGACCCATCGGTTCGGGTCGTGACATATACCTATGTGGAAGGGAGGTTAGGAAAGGAATAGAAGATGTGATGCGAGATTTTAAGATAAGTAAGGTAAAGGTGAACAACGTATGAGATACTCAAGTGCAGAAGGTTGTGAATAGTCCATACTTCGTATAAAAATCTAGAAGCACGGGGATTCAGTATCCAGGAATGATAGCAGTGCCGTCAGTGGCATGTCTTCCAGCTTATGGTTTCTAGGTATTGAGAAGTCTAATTAAGAAAGTAAAGAAGAGTTAGAGACGATGTGATGTCTCGCTTGATGTTCCAGAATAACATAAGGAAATCTATGGTGCAAGCAAGTTGAAGGAAGGTTGCAAACTAAAGTTTTAGGAATAACATAAATGGAACATAAATGGATATGTGTAAATCGCAAACTAAAGTATAGTAGAGCGACAAGGTTTTAGGAAGACAGGAGTAAGGATAAGAAGGGCGAGTGATAAGGTAACAAGAATGTATAAGTCCTCGGGATTAAGCCCACAAAAACGAGAGAGCTGATGGTTTCGCAAAGTTATATAAAGCTCAGTATAGCCTGAATGAACTCAAATAAGTCTAAGACTAGTAGTATTTAGAAGAGATGGAATGTTGCCATGATAGTAGAATGAGGGTTTAATTGTGACAGATAAAGGATGATGTTTGGGCCTTCAATTGAGTAATGATTTCATAAATTGTATGGGATTGAAATACCCACATGAGGAAAATCACATTGGGATGCTATGAAATATGGTTATGAATGTATAGTATCGCCCCTAGGTGGATCGGTCTAATCACTTCAAATGTTCCCCAATGAGACGTGAGCCTTAACGGCAGTGTTACATAAGAGGTCAAATTACTAGTGGTAAGTTATAGATCAACATTAAGGTGAATCAACAATAGATAGATAAAAGTTCAACAGTATGAGGTGAGATCAGGCTGTCATTCTTAAGATGAACAGTAATGAGGAAACATTAAAAGCCATAGATTTATACATATGAGATAAGCAACGAGAATAACCTGGAGTTTGGTAGCAGACCTCGGTAACGATAAATCGAAGTAAGAGTTATGGTATAGTATGGCCTACTTAAATGTAGTAAGACAAATGAAGCCCAGAGGAACAACTTGTCATAATTTTGTATATGTTCACAAAGTGAGGCCTAGAGATTGGCTAAAAGCTGGAGGAAAGAGGAGACAAAAGTCGCATAGGCGCACATACAAGGTTAGAGTCATACAAGCTGCATGATAAAAGGTAGCAATAGTTACGAGATTGAAAGAATTCTGACCATAAGTCATTGTATGAGAAATAATCCAAAAGGGGGGAATGCCCGGGCCTTTGGATTTATTCATAGAACAGTTGCCTAGATGGCAAGAAGAGTACTAAAGTATTCGCAAGGACTATAGGTTATGATAATGATAAGGGCATCAGTCAACATTCGATGATGAATATTCCAAAGGGGGGAATGATGTTACACCCCATGTTTTCATACGTGAAAGTACGCCATAAGTAAATTGATGAAAACTCGGAAATGAGATGTTACATCCCGCATTTTCGTACGTTAAAGTTTAGTCATAAGTTAATCGACGTAAGTTCAGGAATGAGATTACTTTGGGATTATAAGTATTACGCTATTTCAAACAAGTGATAAGTAAATTCTTGAAGGTGAGAGGGTAAGCGGATCGAAGAAAATAAGTTCCATCGAAGTTTGGCAATTTGGGATAAAATACGGTCCAAGCTACGGTACACTTAGTCTTAAATTCCCTAATTCTAGATTGTCTATTATTTCCCTGAAAATCACCAACTGCTCTTCTAACATGAGTAATCTCAGTTGAAAATAAATCAAGCCCACTTTTAACAATTAAATTATAAACATGACATGCACACCTAACATGAAATATTTCGTCAAGTGGTGGTTTCAAATACAGTCTTAATATTGAAATAGTGGCATTATTGTTAGAAGCATTATCAAAAGACATACACAATACTTTTTTTATTAAGATTATAAAATTTAACAACTTCGCAAATAGTAGTATTTATAAAATAGCAGTATGACTTTGATCTTCATCATATTTAAAAGTGATAATACGTTTTTGCATACAATTATTATTATCTATACAATGACATGTAATTGTCAAATAATTATTTCCATTAACAGCATGGCCAATATCAGAAGTTAGAGAAACTATACAAGGAAGGTGTTCAAACAAATAACATATGTATGTCTGATATTGTCCATGAAGTCTAAAGATATCAGATCTACAAGTACTTCTAGGGATACCTTTAAATAAAGGATTATATATCCTTTGAATATACATAATAAGATATAATGAAGAAGCAAAAGAAAAGGGTTGACAACCCAAAATAATCATTTTTTCTAACCCCTCACGATCCTTCATTTTGTCATATTTCATAAGTCCTTCAGTACTAGGGTGTAGAGTTCCTTGATTTTCATTTAAATCAGAGCCCCATTCTATAGGATGAGTAATTCTTAGATGTCTACTAAGTGTCCCAGTCCCCTCCTAAACTTCCTCCAGTCTTATATTTAAAATCATCTTTACAAATTTTGCATCTAACTCTATCAGAATTCTCTATTTCCTCACAATATTTCCAAACTTTACTTCTCCTTCTCCGATTACTAGTCGGGGCCACATGTAGTCTACTACTAGTGCCATGACCACCACCCCTACTACCAACTCCAACACTACTAGGTGTAAGTGGTGTCTCATCTTCAATTTCTAATTCATTATCTTCTATACCGAAATCTTCCTATAATTGTTCATAATCTATATTATTATCAGGTGATATTTCAGAAACATGTGTAAAGTTATTTAAATTACTACTAGAAGTTGAAGTAGTACCTCTTTTTCTATTTTTCCGATTACCCCGATTAGCAACCTTATTACAAACTCTTTTTATAGCATTAAACATATTGTGAAAATTTAACTACTAACAAAAATTAAATATGCAAATAAAATAGTAAATAAGAGAAAGAGTTGGAGGGAGTGCACCGAATTTCTTGATAAATTGAACACTTGATGATTTTTGAAGTCTTGAATATTTGAAATTGAATTTCGCAACTCCATTGTTACCACGAAGAAACGTCAAGTTTTCAAAGTTCAAACTTCAAACTTCAAATAATACCATAAATTAAATTCCAAAAAAAATGAGAGCTAAATAGTTTATTGCAATTTAGGTGAAGAATGAGAGAATAACAATTGAGAATTTGAGTTTGAGAAATGAGAGATGAGTGAAGAAATGAAGAAGAGGGGGGTTGTGATAGTTTTTCAAAGGACTAAATTAGTAATTACTAAAAGTGTTATTTTTTAAAAATAATGCCAAAAAGGGGAAATTCTTGCAAAATATCCATTGGACAACGGTCAAATTGGATGTTGATCATTGCCAACAGTCAAGTTAATTTAAAAATAAAATCCTGAAATAGCCGTTGGACCGGTCCGGGCCGGTCCGGTTAACCGGTTCACCAGTGAATTGACTTTATTGGTTTAGACCGGTCCGGTTAACTGAAATTTCGAAGCTAGCCGGCTGAACCCCTTACCCCCGGAACCCAGCCCTGCCCGTACCCCTACCTACCGGTCCGGTTTAATACTGATCTGGGTCGGATCGGAACCGGGTCAACCCGACCCGTTAAACACCCATATGATATAATGATAGATGTGAGTTAGAATCACTTACTCCAAGGCGTTTGATGAAAGGTCATGCTCAAAATTGCCCAAAATTAAGCTCACAAGTCTCCAAAATGGTAGAAAATAATCTGAAATCACGATATGAGTCTATTTATAGAAATATGAAATTTTGCCTTGTGCTTATGGGCATGCATTGCACGCCTAAGTCTCCTTCACGCATAAAAT
This sequence comes from Nicotiana tabacum, assembly GCF_000715075.1. Lineage (NCBI taxonomy): Eukaryota > Viridiplantae > Streptophyta > Magnoliopsida > Solanales > Solanaceae > Nicotiana > Nicotiana tabacum. The sequence goes on along the minus strand of NC_134092.1, from coordinate 91,092,991 downwards.
TTTGGCATGATTTTGCAAGAACATATCTCCTAATCTATAATGAATCTAGAAAAGAACCAAAAATGAAAGTCGTCTCTCTTTTAGTCTAGTTTCCAGCCGTTCAAACTGTTTGTCATTTAGATATTTATATAAAATGTTATGCCCATTTTACAAAAGAGTAACTAAGTAAAATCTGGGCACGCGATGGGCGCGTGAAGCACACCTATTTCCCAACCCTGCAATTTTTCGCAACTTGCCAAAAGCTCTCTAGTTGTCCTGAAACTCGCTCGAGTCACCCAGGACCCATAAACCAACCTAATACGTCCAAATACCCCACACAAGCCTATCCAACAGCTCGAAATGAAGCGACACACTACAAACCAAAACAACGACTCAATTCAACCTAAATAGTCTTTAAAGTTCTACCTTTCATGCAATTTGCTGAATGTTTTGGATCTCCTTGGTTCCTAATCTGAACATATGTACAAGTCCAACTACATCATATGAACTTGTTAGAAGCTTCAAACCAAGATTTTAAGCACATTATTCCAAATTGTTGACTTTGTTCAACTCTATGAACCTCAAGGCTTCTAGTTTGGAGTCAAGTGTTCCAAAATACTTTTGAACCCTTCGGAAACCTAATGATCCATACCTGCAAGTCACAAATTACAAATGAACCTAGAAAAAGTTCAAATAAGGAAAGGGGTGCTAAACTCAAAATGACCGAACTGGTCTTTATAGACATAGCCTAAGATGTTTTGACCTCTACAAAATTGTACAAGTTGAGTCTTACAAAAAAAAAATAAAGATTTGGTTAATTTGAGTTTAAAAAGTGAGGTGATGGACACGACTGAAATACATTGGGGATGTAGAGGGAAGAGACATTAAAATGGAGGGGTCTGAGGGGAAAGATGTCACGACCCAAAACTCATTATAGATCGTGATGTCGCCCAACGTCGCCGTTAGGGAAGCAAACAGTGAAATGCCAATTTAATTATTATTTTGAAACCATGAATCTTAATAGATGGAGAGATCAATGCATTAAATATCGTAGATATGTACAATTTAATTAAAATATAAAGTAAAAGTGTGTCAATGTAAAGCAAACCATAAACAAATTCTAGAACACTCTCAAAATCCGATGTCACAAGTGCATGAGCATCTACTAGGAAGTACAATAACAATACAAATCTGTCTGAAATTATGATAGACAGGATAACATAAATGTATATAAAAGAGACTCTATGTGGTGCGGATCGTAACATGGAATGCAGCTCACCGTAAAATCCTCTGTAACCGCTGTGCCCTTGCACCCCAAAGACCACCAGTAATATATATACCTGCATAATAAGTACAGAAGTGTAGCATGAGTACATAAATCAACGCGTACCCATTAAGTATCTAGCCTAACCCAGGAGAAGTAGTGACGAGAGATCGATATTGACACTTACTAGTGGTCCAATAAATCAAATATAATGAAGTAAACAAGTATGAAACATGGTAAGTAAACAAGGAGCACAAATATAGGCAAATAATACGGTCTACAACTGAACAATGAACACAAATTCTTCAATTATCGGGTACCTCCTCAAATGGAATATGTAACGGACAATACCAAATCAACGGTCACATCTCAAGACAGGAAACACATGAGTGTGCGGACTCCTTATCAAGTATTACGCACTATTCTGCCGAGGCGAGCGGCCGGATCTTATAAAAGTAATTCATAGAACTACTGAGGCGAGCGGTCCGATCCCATAAAAGTATTTCATAGAACTGCCGAGGCGAATGGCCCGATCCCATGAGAGTGCGTTACAATATCCTGCTGAGGCGAATGACCCGATCCCATAAGAGTGTGTTACAATATCATGCCGAGGCGAACGACCCGATCCCATAAGAGTGTGTTACAATATCCTGCCGAGGTGAACGACCCGATCCCATAAGAGTGTTGCTGAGGCGTTCATCCCGATCCCATTAGAATATGAAGCTTTTACAGGTCCTTGATCCCACTCACGAATATAAGTGTGAGTTATGGAATTCAAGAGAAACTTTCCGATGAATACGCACAACACGAGAGAAAATCCATAAGAGAAGTACAATTCTACGGCTAATCAAGTAGCTCGTCAAATATCTAGAATAGTTAGTCCATCACTCCACACGAGTCTAATCTAGGTAATAATGGGAAATTAAGTAATTTAACAAGCAAGAATAACTCAAATAGTACAATTAAAGCATGGCATGAATCTAAGTCTACCCGGACATAATCAGAAACTCTAGCGTATGCACGGACACTCGTCACCTCGTACGTGCGTAGCTCCCACAACATGTAGCATGTAATAAATATCACATCTACAGGGTAATTTCCCCCTCACAAGGTTAGAGAGGAGACTTACCTCACTCCGAAGTTCCATAACCGGCTCCAACGCCTCTCTAACACCTCAAATTGATGCCCATCGATCCAAAACTAGTCAAACAATGTGTAAACCAATAAAAATACACTCTAATACTCATAATTAATCAATTTACAACAATTCCCAACTCCGCTCGAAAAGTCAACAAAATCAACCTCGGGCCCACGTGCCCAATTTCCGAAAATATTCGAAGATAAACATTACCCATAGCGCCACGAACTCAAATATATAATTTATTCTAAATTACATGCCCAATTCTGTGGTCAAAACTCGAATTTATAAATTCTAGGGCTCCTGCCAAGAATCCCACATTTTCACTTAAATTCTTGAATTTACAAGCCTAAATTCGTATAATTAGCTCACAATGTGTAGAAATCACTTACCCCATAATAAATGATGAAAATGGTACTCCAAAATTGCTCTGAAGTTGGCTCCCATGGAAGAAATAAAGTGAAAATGAGCCAAACCCCTGATTTTAAAATAAAACTTCCCAGTACGACCTTATTCGCGAACACGGCAAGTCCCTCGCGATCGCGAAGCACTACCAGCTCCAGCTCCAAAACTGTTCTTCGCGAATGCGAGTCAAATCTCTAGAACGCGATGCTTTACCAGGCGAACCTTCGTGAACGCGGTGCACCTTCCGCGAACACGAACGTTAAAATCTCCCAGGCCCAGTTCCCTTTCGCGAACGCGATAACCCAATCGCGAACGTGTTGCTTTTCTCCTCAAACCTTCGCAAATGCGTGCCCCCAGTCGCGAACGCGAAGCATAAAAATCCAACAATGAAAAATCCCTATTCGCGAATGCGATAACACCTATGCGTTCGCGATGAACAACACCAGAACCAGTGAGAGCATCACCAAAACATGGAGAAATGATATGAAATCACCCTGGAACTCACTCGAGACCCTCGGGACTCCGTCCAATCTCGCCAATGAGTCCCAATAGCTTAATCAAACTTATCAAAGGTTCTAAACGCCACAAATAACATTGAAATCATGAATCGACGATCAAAATCTTTCTTTCAACTATCAAACATTAAAACCTCGATAAACGCATCTGAGTCATACTTAAACATCCCAGAATGACGCCAAACTTTCTGCACAAGTCACAAATCACGATACGAACCTATTCCAAGGCTCGAAACCTCAAACGAACATCGATAACACCAAAGTCAACTTCAAAATCAAACTTAAGAAATTCTTAAACTTTCAAAATGCCAACTTTCCATAATAAACGCTGAAATGCTCCTGGACCACCCGATATTGAACCCGAACATACGCCCAAGTCCGAAATTATCATACGAACCTATTGGAACCTTCAAATCCCGATTCCGTGGTCGTTTACTCAAAAGTCAAACCTTGGTCAACTCTTCCAACTTAAAGCTTCCGAATTGAGAATTTTCCATCCGAATCAACTCTGAACCTCCCAAAATTCAATTCTGACCACACGTACAAGTCATAAAACATGAAGTGAAGCTACTCAAGGCCTCAAACTGTCGAACAATGAGCTAGAACTCAAAATAACCGGTCAGGTCGTTACATTCTCCCCCACTTAAACATACATTTGTCCTCGAACGTGCCAAGAATCGTTCTGGAGTTGATCAAAATCACTTTTTAACACCTCGTGCACCTACCCTTGCCACCACAACCCACGTGAGTAGATTAGCTCGAGGTAGACTGAAGATCCTCCCTTTTACCTTAGCCAACAAGCCTTAGGACCAAATTCTAACATCCGAAATTCTCCACGAGACATGATTCTAACATACGAACACCATAACAATCTCAACCCACTGTACCAAATATGATCATGCACCTATGCTGAGATCACTCAATGCTCCGCACAATTCGTATGTCCATAATAACATCCTCCGACTATAATAGCTGCAAATTCATGAACTAGATGCCCGTAGTATACCTCATAACACATATAAGCATGGTATTAGCCCTCACAATACTGCAACGATGAAAGAGATGTGCAAGAACTCATAACCACCCGTCAACTCAATAACTCATGGAGTTTCTCCACTTGACAAGAACCGTTACCTCATTCTGAACTAAATAGTGACATTTTCTCTTTAATATACCTTATATAAATCCGATCGCATTGATTTCAGGTCCAATAACCATGTCTCTCCCAGTATAAGCTGCTCAGCCAATAAGCCACCTCAAATACTGACTAAAATCTCATATGACGTCATCAATGTGCCAACAAGCTATAACTCGAATATGATACATAAGGAAGAATGAACTCTAACAAAGAACTACACAGTCCGCATAACGAATAAAACGGCCAACATATGCTATGAACCTTTCTCAGAGATGAGAAATAAGACACACAAAAATAAGTATAGGGAACCGTACTCAACATCTCACTGTTGCGGCATGCAACCGGATCCACACATGATACCATTGCGGCATGCAACCCGATCCAAACATCATACTTGTGGCAGTGTGCCACCTGATCCACACATAATAATCAATAAGGAAATACCCATCGAGCCATAATGCTTATACCTACGAAATGCTCGAATATCGACCACAAGCACACCAAGTGCATAAATACGACCCTGGGGAGACGGATAGTGCCACGTGCTACAAAAACTCAAGCAAGAATAAGGTGTAATAAATGACCTACATCGAGAGAGCCACCTTGCTCATATAACACCACAAGCTTCACGGGATCACAACACATGTGCGAATAATCAAGCCATCTCACAACCCACATTGCATAATAGAGTATTACAAAGAATAGCTGACGACAGGGATAACATTCAACGCCCGAAGACTCCTCCATAAGCAATACTATGGTGAAAGAACACATCCGACCAGATGTAGAGAATATATTCACATTAGATCCACCTAAGAACCTCAAGCCGATTCTGATCATCCCATACTGGGCCAATAACCTTTCAAGGACCCACAATGACCATATTCATGACATATACAAGCAGTCGTCCAATCCGGAACAAACTCACACAGTCCACACCAAAAGGAATAGAGAGCCTCTCGGACATAACCTCTCCCATTGGCGACAATACCAAAATCTCCATACCTACCTTCAATCTCAACAATCAAATGACTAACATATCACACTTGTGCGATCTTCCCATGGGATATGCTCCCACAACATTCCGCACCCGATAGTAAAAACATGGGCATCAACCTTCCACATTTCAATACCCAACACTCCTTCCACAACACATACCCTTCTCAGGCCATCCGAAAAATAATGTCAGCATACTCTAAACATCTGAAATCCTTCCCCGCTCTTCGAGCTCGGGACATTCTCATCAACACCGAATCGCAACCTTGATCCTCAACTTTCAATTTCCATACCGCTCACTACACCTATCATGCTGCTACGCGAAAGTACAGGAATTTAATCACAACACCTGAACCACCAATAGAATAAACACTTCATCAACTAGAGCCCCTTTCACTCCACTTATTTCAGAAGAACAATTACAACACGCAACCAAATTACCAAAACCGCAGAAAATAAAAGCTCAAGTTGTGGTCTAAACCGCCATAACTCTTCCGAGATCCATATACACATAACTGAACCATCAAAATCATATTTCTCCAATTCAATCAAATCACGGAAGCTATCAAACCCGCACGTACAACCATGAAACACTTGTATTGCCTTACCACACCGAAGGAACCGATCATTTCCTTAACCATGCCGATCCAAACCACTACTAGGCTGACTCACCTTCTTCCAATTGTTTCTTGATTTGCCTTCAAAATCAATACCTCAATTCAATCATATAACAGATCCCAATCAGCACTCATCCCGAGTGACACGAATTGCGAGACCACGTCATTGATGGTAGGGTAGAAACTCATATTTTAGTCGTAGTATTGCACTCAAATTACTATATTTTACTTGTGTTGAATTTTAATTGGTAGTGTTTTTGCACTTATTGTGTGTTTTATGCCTTATATGAGTGATTTTGAGTTATGTATATATGGTGGAGCTAATTCGAGCTATTTTGAGCATTGAAGACTGAGTAGAAGCCCAAGTAATTAAGTCGGGATCACGTTCGGGGGTCGAAGACCAAGACTGGATGTCAAAAATTGGAGAAACAAAATAACTCTATGAAAAATGCACAGCCGCGCCGCATGGGGCGCCGCGAGGCAGTGCAAATTGTGCCCAGAATCGAAGTTTCAACATGTTCTGGAAATTTTCATAAGCGCACCACATGGTGCGGTGCGGTAGCCCAAAATTCTTAGAATACTTTTCATTCCGCTAAATAAGGGTACTTTTGTCCAAGGGTTATTTTGAACTTCGGCTTAAATGCACCAAAAACAACCTTTTTGAGTATCTTTTGACCTAGAGAAGATTGGAGAGCCACCAAGGGAGAAGATTCAAGAATTCATCAAGATTTCAATCTACAATCTGTGCAATACGAGAGTTTTTATCAAATCTTTAGAATTGATGTTTTCTTTGTTCTTAAATTTATTTGAGATATCCTACTCCATTGTTATGGAGTAATTTCCATTTGGGTGTTGATAGATATGGTGATTCAATAACTTGATTAGGGATTCGATTCTTTAGACTTGCTAGAATTAATTGATGGAGCTTAACTTGTATTGTGGAGTTATTTAGTATTTTACTTAACCAAAAGAGAAGTTTGATATTAAATTTCTGCACATCTTATGCTCTACTTTAAATTCATGATTCAAATAGGTAATCGAAGGAGCCTCGTGAATTATTGATTGAACTAGAAAATAGGGAATATTCGTGAGAAATTACCCTTTAGAACATAAATATTATTTTTATTCTTACAATTGTTTACTATGCTTATATTGGGTTAATTACTGAAACTAGTATTTAATCGAAAGAGGTATATTAGCTTCAAGTGTAATATGATAATCGGTTGAACTCGTTAGAATCGATCGTATTATAGAGTGAATTAACTCAAGAATTAGATCCCAAGTCAGTTATCGTGCACCTATCAAGTCAATTACCTTTATTTTTCTCATAAATATTTCTTTGTGCTCACTTACTCTTTTTAGTGATCAAGTGTTATTTGCTTGAACTTAAATAGTTTTTCATAGGAATAGATATCCAATCAAGTGTTAATTTTCCTGGATAGTAATCAACTGAAGATTATTCAAGCACTGTTTGATTAGCGAGCACAATTTAAGTGTTTATTTTGCGCTCGTCCAATTTTGGCGTTGTTGTCGCGGATTGGCAATCGATAGTGTGAAAATAATTTTTAGTACTAATTCAGGAACCAATTTTTACTTTAATGTATTCACATTTTTCTCACTTGCGCCCAGGGTACTAATTTTGATTTCTCTGGTGTATGACTCGATCCTTTTCAAGGGAAGTGATACTATACAAACCAGAGTTGGAAAAATACCTGCGACATATGAGAAAGGAAAGAGAATTAACTAAAAAATTGTTGGGACAAACTTCAACTCAAGATACCATGGCAAATGAAGACAATGAAGGAGTAAACTTACCTGCAAGGGAGGAAGCACAACAAAAAGCTGCACGGATGATTGCTGATGAAATAGTCGACCTAAATGGGGGTCGAAGATTCAATCTAAACCGACCTTTGGTCAAAGACCAGTTCGAGAATGCAATACCCCGACCTGGAAGATCTTTGGGTGACTATGATAGGCCTGTATATAATCAAGGAATGTCAAGTATCAGACCTCCACCCATAGCAGCAAACAACTTCGAATTGAAGCAAGGCTTGCTTCAAACTATCCAAAATAATTGCACTTTCAGAGGGAAGATGAACGAAGATCCTAATACTCACTTTATGGACTTCGACGATATCATGAACACTTATCAATACAATGGAGTATCAAAGGATGCTATCTACTTAAGGACATTTCCCTTTTCACTGAAAGATGACACGAAGCAATGTCTTCGCAGCTTACCCGTAGGTTCTATAAGGACATGGGAAGATATGACCAAGAAGTTTCTTGACAAATACTTTTCGGCTGCAAAAATAGGAAAGTTCATAAGGAAAATTCATAATTTCTGTCAGAAGGAGACAGAAACGATTTTTGAAGCTTGGGAACGATTCAAGGAGATAGTCAGGAAGTGTCAGCATAATGGAATTGATTTGTGGATGCAACTCCAGGATTTTTAGGATGGACTGACACCGTCCTCGCGAGAACTCTGAATACTGCATGTGGAGGTCCAATAATTAAGAAAATACCGGAGGAGGTTGTCTTAATCCTTGATGATATTTGAGGATGCTAACCAGTGGCCGGCTGAGACTAATGACAGAAGAAAATCAGTTGGGGTTCACCAGGTGGACTCTAACACATCTATGCAATCCCAGATAGACACCATGGCTAAAGAGATAAGAAAGCTTGCATTAGCTAAGGTACAAAGTGAGCCGCAAACAACATGTGACTTCTGTTGATTGGGACACCTTACACACGAGTGTCAAGCATCAACTGAGGAAGTCAACGTAATGGGGAACTTTAATAGAGAAAACTACCAAGGTGGGAACAACTATAATTCTATGGGTCAAAGATATCCAAGTTTATCGTGGAGTTTACCTAGAAGAAGCCTGAATTCATGGCAGCAAAATAATCCCAGACCTTAGGATCAAGGATCGCCAGGATTCCAAAACCAACAGAGGCAGGAATACCAGCCACAACAGCCAAATCAGACTCCTGGGACTTTTCCCTCTGACACTAAAAAGAACCCAAAAGAAACAATCAAAGTTGTATCTCTAAGAAGTGGCAAAACATTGGCTGATCCAGTGGTGAAAGCTAGACCCGAGATGGTGTGCAAGCAGGCGGAGACACAGTAGAAAAAGAAAGTGAAGAGCAGAAAGGCCAGGGTAGTGGGGTACGGAAGGAGATTGAAGAAAGTAGACATATGCCAGCTCTACCATTTCCCCAAACAATGAAGCGGGAAAAACTTGACAAATATTTCGGTCGATTCTTGGAAATGCTCAAGCAAATCTATGTGAACATTCCCTTCATGGAGGTACTCACTCAGATGCCTGCTTATGCAAAGTTCTTGAAGGAAATCTTATCTAGCAAGAGAAAATTGGAAAAGACAACCGTGGTCAAGTTGAATGCCCACTGCAGTGCCATATTACCAAATAAAATTCCCCAAAAGTGTGGTGACCCAGGAAGCTTTACCATACCATGCTCGTTGTGGAGTGGAAAATTCGATAAGGCCCTCTGCAATTTTAGTGCGTCCATAAAGCTTATGCCTCTGTCTGTATTCATAAAACTGGAAGGTGTGCTTGGGGTGATCAAATCAATATCAGTATCTCTACAACTGGTTGACCAGACTACCATTTTGCCTGAGGGAATCATCGAGCATATTCTAGTACGGGTGGACAAATTTGTGTTCCCTGTAGACTTTATTGTGGTGGATATGGAGGTGAACAAGGAAGTGCCTCTAATTCTGGGGAGGCCATTCTTATGTACATGCAAAGCTATCCTAGATATCTATGAAGGGAATCTCATGCTCAGAGTGGGTAACGAAAAAGTAGTGTTCCAGATGAAGAGGATGATGAAATACCCCCAGCGATGAGGCATCCACCTACTCGTGTTTCAAGTTGGATGTGGTTGAAGAATTGGCTAAAAAGTACAAGTTTGATAATCTTGTGTAGGATAATCTCGAGAGGTGTATTACTCAGTCTGGCACAGTGGAGGATGAAGATCCTACAATAAAGAAAGAGGCTGAAGCACTTGAAATCGAGGACCAAGCGGTCGATGAGGAGAGATTAAAAGAGGAGGCTTCTAAACATAATGTGGAACTCAAAGTCCTCCCCACTTACTTAAAATATGCTTTTCTTGATACTCACAATTTTTCTGTGATTATTTATGCTGATTTGATAGGTACACAGAAGCGAAAGCTGGTGGAGCTACTAAAGAAGCACAAGAAAGCCATTGGCTGAAGTATAACTGATATTCAAGGAATCAGTCCAGCAATTTGCATGCATAAAATTCTGTTGGAAGAAAATAGCAAACTAGTTTTACAGCCCCAACGCAAGTTGAATAAAAATTTGGAGAAGGTAGTGCACAAGGAGATCATCAAATTACTGGATGCGGGAGTGATTTTTCCCATCTCCGATAGCCAGTGGATTAGTCCAATACAAGTTGTACCTAAGAAGGGCGGCATGACAGTGGTGAGAAATGAAGATAATGAATTGATCCCCACAAGAACAGTCACTGGGTGGAGAATGTGCATTAATTATAGAAGGCTGAATGATGCAACAAGGACCACTTTCCACTCCCCTTTATTGATCAAATGCTAGAGAAAGTGGCTGGACATGGATGCTACTGCTTCTTGGATGGGTACTCAGGCTACAATCAGATACCCATTGCCCCAGAAGATGTTGATAAAACCACATTCATGTGCCCGTCAGGTATTTTTGCTTACAGGAGAATGTCATTTGGGTTGTGTGATGCACCTGCCACTTTTCAGAGGTGCATGATGTTTATATTCTCTGACTTAAATGGGAAGTGTCTAGAAGTATTCATGGATGATTTAACCCTCTTTGGTGATGACTTTGAAGACTACTTGAAGAATTTAAATCTCGTGCTTGAACGTTGTGAAGCCACGCACTTGGTTCTTAACTGGGAGAAGTGTCACTCCATGGTGAAAGAAGGAATTGTCTTGGGCCACAAAGTAACTGCACATGAAATTGAAGTTGACAGAGACAAGGTGGACGTAATTGCTAGGCTCCCTCCACCAACTTCTGTGAAAGGCACAAGGAGTTTTTTGGGACATGCTGGATTCTATATGAGGTTCATCAAAAACTTCTCCAGCATTACCAAACCATTAACAACATTGCTAGTAAAGGATGCCAAGTTTGTTTTCAATGTGGAATGCTTAAGAGCATTCGAATTGATAAAGGAAAAGCTGGTAAGTTCTCCTATTATGGTGACACCTGAATGGAGCCAGCCATTTGAAATAATGTATGATGCCAGTGGTGTACTTGTGGGGGCAGTTTTAGGTCAAAGAAAAGATAAAATGTTTTGACCAATTTACTACGCCAGCAGGACGTTGAATGATGATCAAGTTAACTATGTCACTACAGAGAAAGATTTCTTTGTTGTGGTCTTTGCTTTTGACAAGCTTATATCATACCTGGTGGGGAGCAAGGTGGTTGTACACATGGATTTGTCAGGCTTTAAATATCTGTTGAGTAAGAAGGAGTCCAAGTCGCGTCTGATGCGGTGGGTCTTATCTCTCCAAGAGTTTGACTTGGAGATTAAAGATAGGAGGAGCACATAAAATCAAGTTGCTGATTATCTATATCGATTTGAGAAACCTCCAGTTGAAACAGTCGACGTGAGAGAAGAGTTCCCTGATGAGCAGATTTTCTCCATTATTGTAGTGTCCGAAACACCACCTTGGTATGCTGATGTAGCAATTTTTTAGCCAGCGGATGGTTACCTCGAGACCTCTCTCGTGATCAAAGAAGGAAGCTCCAAGGTGAGGTAAACATTTATTTTTGGAATGATCCTCTCTTATTAAAACTGTGTGTAGATGGTGTGATTCGAAGGTGTGTACCTGAAGGAGAAATGGAAAGCATTGTTTCTCATTGCCATGATGGAGCAGCTGGAGAAAACTACGGTGGAAATCGCATTGCAGCAAAGGTCATAGAAGTCGGTTTCTATTGGACTACTTTGTACAAAGACACTCGGACATATGTAGCTGCATGCGACAAGTGTCAAAGGCCTGGTAACATCAGCAAAAGGGATGAGATGACACTAAACTCCATTCTGGTATGTGAAATGTTTTATGTTTGGGGAATTAACTTCATGGGTCCGTTTCCATTGTCTTTTTCACAGGAATATATCCTAGTAGCCGTTGATTACGTCTCTAAATGGGTCGAAGCAATTCCTACTAGGACCAATGATGCTCGGGTGGTATCTGAGTTCTTACTAAAAAATATCTTTACCCGATTCGGGACACCTCAAGTGATTATTAGCGACAATGTGTCACACTTTATGAACAAATAATTTGCCGCACTACTGTCCAAGTACGAGGTCACACAAAAAATAGGAACCCCATACCATGCCTAAACTAGTGGGCAAGTTGAAGTGGCTAGCCGTGAAATAAAATGAATTCTTGAAAAGACGGTTAGTGCTTCTCATAAGGATTGGTCTGTAAAAGTGGAGGAAGCTCTATGAGCGTATAGAACTGCATTCAAAACAACCATAGGGACTTCACCATTCAAATTAGTCTATGGAAAATCGTATCATCTACTTGTTGAGATAGAACATAAAGCTTACTGGGCTATTAAGATGCTTAATATCGATCTTAGTCTTGCAAGCAAACACAGGTTGACGCAGATGAACAAATTAGAGGAGTTTAGACTCGACGCATATGAAAATGCGCGTATCTTTAAAGACAAGACCAAGAGGTGGCATGATTGTCTGATTAAGCCAAGGGAGTTTCATAAAGAAGACAAAGTCTTATTATACAATAGTAGACTTAGATTGTTACCCGAAAAATTCAAATCAAGATGGACAGGTCCGTATGTGGTGAAATATGTCTCACCGTACGACGCCATTGAAATTCAGGATGAAGGAGGGAATGAAAGCTTTAAGGTGAATAGGCATAGGTTAAAATAGTACGTTGTTGAAGGATTTGACAAATAATCCTCTAGCATCGTGATCAATTGAGCCTAAGTGACAGAGTCAAGCTGACGACTATAACTCAGAACTGCGTCTAACCAATTTTCTTGCTTTTGTAGAATAGTTAGACAAATGTTTTGCAATATTTTCAATGTTGGTACTTGTTTGGGCAGGTATAAGCATAAATTGAACAGAAAATAAGTACATAATAGAGTCGGGGTGCAACCCGTGGCCTAAAACTCAAAATATTTCTGGAACTCTAAGAAATTTGGCCTAGCACGCCGCATAGGGCGACGCCCCAGGCCAAAATGGCTGCTTATCTCCTTTTTCATAACGAATTGGAATAACACACTACCACGCTGCATGGGGCACCGCACCTAGCGATGCGGTAGCACAAAATTGTTAAATTTTGTTTTGTTTTATTTGCTTTAATAACCGTATCCCCTCCCCCTTTTCTCATATCTTTCATACTCTACCCATTCACCTCTCTCTCACACACATTCCAAAACCCTATATCTTCCCCAATTCCTCCATTTTTTCAGTTTCTTCTCATCTACATCAATTGTAAAGGTAAGTCCTTCTTCTCATCTCTTTTCTTATAGTGGTAATCTAAGTTGTTTGAGTTAATACCCTAACCCTAGCTAATTTTTCAAATTCTTTTAGTTAATGTTCATCTTATGGATGGATTGCTTACATAAACTTGTGTGTTTTTCATTGTTCTTATAATTAGAGGTAATCTTTTTGTTGTGAGATTTGATGGTGCTTAAAAAACAAAATTTTCTCTGTGATGGGGTTTAGTGTGGTGGTCAATATGGCCGAAAATTGTTTTTTTTTGGGTGGTGTCTTGCTATTTTCACCCTTTGGTGGTGGTGTGATTGTTGTAGGGTAGTTGATTGATGTATTTAAGGAGTGACCTTTCAATAATCGGAGTTGCAATAGTGATGTATATTTGCTGCATATCTTGTGTTTTGATGAAATGCCTCAAGGACAATTGAGCTTAATTTGGGGGGATTATTATGAGAAATATTGTAAGGCTTGATAATAAGAGTGGAGAGGGAGGTGTTCGTGTTTATTTATGTTAATCTTTAACATGTTAGCCTTTGTGTGTCTTGTGTAGTGATGTTTTTCAAATTTTGTAGTAATCAATTAGTATAACTTCTTAAGCAACTAGGAAAGTGTTGTGTGTTTGTATATGGGCTAGCATAGTCTGTGGCAATGTAGTCTCACTATCATGAGTGGTAAGTGTGGGGTTTGTCGGAAAGGCATTTTGTGTTTTAAAAAGGGGTAGTCTAAGTTCCCGATATACATTGTACTTGTGAACATGCCAAAATATATATGTGCAGGGTGGTTACCTTGTTTGGTCTTATTTTGCTTCAAGAATTTTGGCTAATGTTGTTCGTCTTGTGCAGGTATAATGTCTCGACTCCCTAGCAAACATTCTAACATAGGTTCCTCAGAAACTGCCGCTAGTAGCCAGCAAGGAGGTAGGCGGGCGCACATCGCCCCGAGCCGGTGGAGAAGGAAGATGAGCGCATTGACCCAGATGCAGATTTAGTGCCAGACTGAAAATAAGGCATCAGGGTTGTGCCAGATCATGCTAGGAAGTGGTTACGGAACTTTGTTCCGGTAGTAAGTCCCGACCCGGAAGTAGGGATCGACGATGGAAAGCTTGTAAGAAAGTACCCGACGGTTTACAACAATATCAGGTACTTGGGTTTTGAAACCTTATTTCGTCCTGGTGAATCGGTGAATGTGAACATGGTTAAGGAATTTTATGCAAACTGGCAACCTGAGGCCGGCTTAGATGTTGTATACGAAGTCCAAGTGCGCGGAAAAACAATTACATTCTCTTCCCGGGTAATCAACCAAACCATAAGGTTCATAGAGCATTCACATAATTTATTCAGAAGATTGATGCGTCGACCACCATATACTGATATTAGACACTAGCTGTATGGCGCGGGGTCTCTTGCCACCTAGTCCCGAGATGCTTATGAATTCCACAAAGATATTAAAAAAAGTCATTTCCAATGTCCTACCCGAGTTCTTCTAAGGCTGATAAATGCAAAGATCATGCACACTCATAACGACACTGATGTCTCAAGGATGAAGGTGTGTCTAATTTATGCTCTTTTAACTCGGATTAAGCTTGATATGGGTAAGAATATTCTCGAGCACATATCTCGAGTGCGACCAATGGAGGCTTGCCGCTTGTATTTTCCAAGTATGATCGTGCGGCTTCTGATCCACACCATTTGAGGTGTAGTTAGTTTTTCTTTTATTAGCAATAATGAAGTCTTATGTCGTGTAGTAAATAGAGATGAATTTTCTTGACGTTGTTGTGCCTTGAGAGTAGTAAATGCCTTAGTTGTGATGCCTAAGCTCAACTCTTGACTCATGGATAAGTACCTTAATTTGTTTGATCTCAACTCTGCTTAACTCATTTGACTACAAAGTCGGGATAGATCTGATCCTAAGTGAGTTATGTGCTAATATGCGTGTGAGGTTTAGTGATATTATGTGCTTGTCAGTTGATGTCTAGAACTTGTCCCGTATGTTTACAAAGGGAAATAGTAGTCTTGTTCAGTCTAGGAAGTAATATAGGTATTTTCTTGTTGAGCCAGATATATTCTTTTACCTACCAAATAAATATGTATCTTAGTTAGCCCCGTTGAGCCTGTAATCCTATTTCTTTGGCAACCACACTACAAGTTTGATCCTTTTATTTGAATTGTCTATCTGTTTGAACCTTTTACCTCTCATGGGCACTTGATTTTCTTATGAGCTTGTAAAAGCTAAGTGAAATATGGTCGGGTTTTGAGTGAACTATAGAAAAAGGAGAAAGGTGCACGGTTTAAGAATTTGTGAGAGCCACATGCAGAGAATAGAAACAAACGATTCATTGCTAGTTGTAGTTCTCTTGTATGTGCTTAAAGATATAGGGAGCTTGAAGCTATTATGAATGAAGGTTGGGGTTTGGTTCGACACAAGTGTGGGGTTTAAATTGCTAATGTATATGTATTAAAGCTCTCAGGGAGGTGTAGCCACTATATCCAAATATATCATACCCGTCCCGCAGCCTACATTACAATCAATCAAAGTCCTACTTTATCTTTGACTGAATGAGCTTGAATTAGTAGAGTATTACACTACGGGTAAGCCTATGGTACGTCTTCTGTGGCACATGAATTTTATTTCTGAGAGTGAGTTAATTCTTTCTATCTTGAGTTCCTAATGGTTCTTGAACTTTATTGTGTGTGGAACTATTCTTTATTGATTGTGTGAGGGCACGTAACTTGTGAAGGAAAGGTAATGTCTATAGCTTCTTTGTTAAAGTAAATGAGCAGGTTGTGAAAAATATGTGGTGCTTTTAAGTCAAAATTTTGAGGCAAGGATGTTACATTAGAGTGCTTAGTCTACTTTAAATATTCTTGGTATGATGCGTGAGGAAAGTTGTCTGATAAGAAGGTAGTCTCTATGTAAAGTTCAGTTTGATTGCTCGAGGACGAGCAATGGTTTAAGTGTGGGGTGTTGATGGTAGGATAGAAACTCGTGTTTTAGTCGTAGTATCGCACTCAAATTACTGCATTTTACTTGTGTTAAACTTTAATTGGTAGTGTTTTTGCACTTATTGTGTGTTTTATGCCTTATAGGAGTGATTTCGAGTTATGTAGATATGGTGGAGCTAATTCGAACTATTTGGAGCTTTGAAGTCTGAGTAGAAGCCCAAGTAATTAAGTCGGGATCACGTTCGGGGGTCGAAGACCAAGTCCGGATGTCAAAAATTGGAGAAACAAAATAACTCTAAGAAACATGCACAGCCGCGCCGCATGAGGCGCCACGAGGCACGGCGCGACAGTGCAAATTGTGCCTAGAATCAAAGTTTCAACATGTTCTGGAAATTTTCAAAAGCGCGCCGCATGGTGCGGCGCGGCATGCGGTGCGGTAGCCCAAAATTTTCAGAATACTTTCCATTTCCGCTAAATAAGGGTAGTTTCGTCCGGGGGTTGTTTTGGACTTCGGCTTAAATGCATCAAAAATACCCTTTTTCAATATCTTTTGACCTAGAGAAGATTGGAGAGCCACCAAGGGAGAAGATTCAAGAATTCATCAAGATTTAAATCTACAATCGGTGCAATAAGAGAGTTTGTATCAAATCTTTAGAATTGATATTTTCTTTGTTCTTAAACTTATTTGAGATATCCTACTCCACTGTTATGGAGTATTTTCCATTTGGGTGTTAATAGATATGGTGATTCAATAACTTGATTAGGGATTCGATTCTTGAGACTTGCTAGAATTAATTGATGGAGCTTAATTTGTATTGTGGAGTTATTTAGTATTTTGCTTAATCGAAAGAGAGGTTTGATATTAAATTTCTGCACATCTTATGCTCTAGTTTAAATTCATGATTCAAATAGGTAATCGAAGGAGCTTCTTGAATTGTTGATTGAACTAGAAATTAGGGAATATTCGTGAGAAATTACCCTTTAGATCATAAACATCATTTTTATTCTTGCAATTGTTTACCATGCTTTAATTGGGTTAATTATTGAAACTAGTGTTTAATCGAAAGAGGAATGTTAGCTTCAAGTGTAATCTTATAATCGGGTGAATTCATAAGAATCAAACGTATTATAGAGTGAATTAACTCAGAAATTGGATCTCGAGTAAGTTATCGTGCACCTATCTAGTCAATTACCCTTGTTTTTCTTATAAATATTTCTTCGTGCTCACTTACTCTTTTTAGTGATCAATTGTTGTTTGCTTGAACTTAAATAGTTAATTGTAGTAACAGATATCCAATCAAGTGTTAATTTTTCTGAATAGTAATCAACTGAAGATTATTCAAACACTGTTTAATTCTAATCCCTGTGGACACGATAATTAATCTATATTATCTTTGATTAGCGATCACAATTTAAGTGTGTGTTTTGCGCTCGTCAGTCGTTTCAATACCAATAAGCCATTTCATAGCCTCCTCATGTATCTATAGTAATTCCAACTGATACATCGACGTTGATTAGATCTTCTGTGAACCCGAAGTTGTTTCTCCTATTTTTCTAACATTGCACCGTAGACCCGATGACAAAATAGAAATTCTCCAAGTACCATTCACACTCAACTCAGTCCCTCACTACCCAACAAACCTAAAAATACTTAGGCATTGCACTTTAATCCCTGAACCCACTAGAACCATTGTTAAGATCACCCACTCTGACCTAGTCCCAAATATGTAACCAAACTCTAGTACTCCGCTATCACATGAACACTTTCAAAGAAGCAACCGGATGAATTCTTTTCTTTGCACATCACATCCACAGGAAGCATAAATTCCGAATCATCCCCAACACTTGCACATGAGTAGATAAGGCAAAATGTAGCCCACATTCCTTAAGTTCTTTGCCCGAATTACCCCTGATATTTTCTTTTCTTAGTCATAACTAATTCACCAATGCACCGATAACCAGAAACTGCATAGGCACACAACCACATGACCCAATCATAGACAGTGGGCTCCCCCACTAAGCTTTACGCTACAACTACGTATATCCAGACCCCACAATGACTTATTCTTCCTAGTTACCATGATCCCACACCGTTGCTCAGCAAAATTTCTCATAAGTTCCTGTTGGACTAATCATAACACATCCCGAATTATCAGCCACAATCACACACTCGACCTCCTAACAGTCGTACTATCTTCTTCAAGTGATCCAAGCTCATATCATAGTACATGCATCCCATGTTGGGCAGAAAGTAGAACTCTTCGTAGGAACCTCATCAAAACCACGCAACCGCTAACCTGCTCACAGGAGATAGCCCACCTGTGTAACCTCATATCGACCTCCTCCAACGTCATTGCTATTGTTACATCCATCATGAAATCAACTAACCTCCATGGGTCCATACTAATCTGCCGGCTGTAAGAATCCCTTTATTCATTAACATCACCCAAATGTCCAACAACGTGTTTGAAACACGAAGCCGTATTTCATCCAAGACAATGATCGAATACTTCACTTTTTCCTACATTCCAATCAAGCCCTTCTCATCACATCCAAAATTCCTAAGCATAGAAAAAAAGTCAGAGATCATCTCTCTCGAACCATCAACACTGGAAATGCTGATTCGATATTGAAGTCACAACACACAACCATCTCTGATAACTTCCTCTTAGGTTCAATCTCAAACACTGTGCCCAGAGGCAAACAAATGAAGACCAACATGCCGATGAGCCTCAATGCATTCAATCAAGGATGGCAACAGCATAATATTAACAAGAATTCCACCAAATTCAAAAATATCAAATCTCGACTGTAGGCAACACCAAAACTGGGTTGAAATGACAGGACACCCCTCAACAAGGCGAAGATAATAGCCCACTCAAATACGCAGGGAGAAACATCCTGCACCACATCTACAGTACCATTACAACTCCTCGATGCCCAATTGATAACAAGCGCTCAACACCGTATAAGAATGAGTAGGAAGGAAATAAAGGCATAAGCTTCAATGGAATCAAATCGCACGATGAGGAATCAAGAAGGGAAGTGCTCCTAACAGCCCTATAGCCTCTCAAAGATAAGTACAGATGTCTCTGTACCGATCTCTAAGACTCTACTAGACTTGATTATGACTCGTGAGACCTAAGTGAACCTAGTGCTCTGATACCAAGTTGTCACGGCCCAAAACCCACTACAGATCGTGATGGTGCCCAACATCACCGTTAGGCAAGCCAACGGTGAACTACCAAATTAATTATTCATTTTATTATTATTTCAAAATCATGAATCTTATTAGACGGAGAGATCAATGCATTAAATATCGTAGATATGTACAATTTAATTAAAATATAAAGTAAAAGTGCGTCAATGTAAAGCAAACCATAAAAAAATTCTAGAACACTCTCAAAACCCGATGTCACAAGTGCATGAGCATCTACTAGGAAGTACAATAACAATACAAATCTGTCTCAAAATGTAAGACAGACAGGATAACATAATTGAATATGAAGGAGACTCTATGTGTTACGGATCGTAACAAGGGATGCAGCTCACCGTAAAGTCCTCGTAATCGCTGCGCCCTTGTACCCAAAAGACCACCAGTAATATATATACTTGCACAATAAGTGCACATGTGTAGCATGAGTACGTAAATCAACGCGTACCCAGTAAGTATCTAGCCTAATCCTGGAGAAGTAGTGACAAAGGGTCAATATTGATACTTACTAGTGGTCCAGTAAATAAAATATAATGAAGTAAACAAGTATGAAACATGGTAAGTAAACAAGGAGCACAAATATAGGCAAATAATACGGTCTACAACTGAACAATGAACACAAATTCTTCAATTATCGGGTACCTCCTCAAATGGAATAAGTAACGGACAATACCAAATCAACGGTCACATCTCAAGTAAAGAAACACATGTGTGCGCAGACTCCTTATCAAGTATTACGCACGATTCTACCGAGGCGAGCGACCCGATCCCATAAGAGTATTTCATAGAACTGCCGAGGCAAACGGCCAGATCCCATAAGAGTATGATGCATAATCCCACTGAGAAGAACGGTCCGATCCCGTAAGAATATGATACATGATACTACCGAGGGGAACGGCCCGATCCCATAAGAGTGTGTTACAATATCCTACCGAGACGAACGACCCGATCCCATAAGAGTGTGTTACAATATCCTGCTGAGGTGAACGACCCGATCCCATAAGAGTGTTGCTGAGGCGTTCAGCCAAATCCCATTAGAATATGAAGCATTTACGGGTCCTTGACCCCACTCACGAATATATATATGAGTTATGGAATTCAAGAGAAACTTTCCGATGAATACTTATAGGGCGGGAGAAAATCCGTAAGAGAAGTACAATTCTACGGCTTATCAAGTAGCTCGTCAAAAATCAAGAATAGCGGGTCCATTTCTCCACGCGAGTGTAGTCTCGGTCATAATAGGAATTAAAGTAATTTAAGAGGCAAGAATAACTCAAATAGTGCAATTAAAGCATGACGTGAATCTAAATCAACCCGGACATAATCAGGAACTCTAGCGTACGCACGGACACTCGTCACCTCGTATGTGCGTAACTCCCACAACATGTAGCATGTAATAAATATGACACCTACGGGGTAATTTCTCCCTCACATGGTTAGACAAGAGACTTACCCCGCTCCGAAGTTTCATAACCGGTTCCAACGCCTCTCTAACACCTCAAACCGATGCACATCGATCCAAAACTAGTCAAACAATGTGCAAACTAATAAAAATATACTCTAATACTAATAATTAATCAATTTATAACAATTCCCAACTCTGCTCGAAAAGTTAGCAAAGTCAACCCCAGGCCCACGTGCCCTGTTTCCAAAATAATTTAAAGATAAGCATTACATATAGTGCCACGAACCCAAATATATAATTTATTCCTAATTCCATGCCCAATTACGTGGTCAAAACTCAAAATTTTTAATTCTAGGGCTCCTACCAAGAATCTCATATTTTCACTTAAATTCTTGAATTTACAAGCCTAAATTCTTATATTTAGCTCATAATGTGTAGAAATCACTTACTCCATAATAGATGATAAAAATGGTTCTCCAAAATCGCTCTAAAGTTGTTTCCCATGGAAGAAATGAATTAAAAATGAGCCAAACCACTGATTTTAAAACAACACTGCCCAGTTCGACCTTCTTCGCGAACGTGGCAAGTCCCTCGCATTCGCGAAGCACTACCAGCCCCAGCTCCCAAACTGTTCTTCGCGAACGCGAGTCAAATCTCGCGAACGCAATGCTTTACCAGGCGAATCTTCGCGAATGCGGTGCACCTTCCGTGAACATGAAGGCTAAAATCTCCATGACCCAGTTCTCCTTCGTGAATGCGTGCCCCCAGTCGCGAACGCAAAGCACAAAAATCCCTCTTCGCGAATGCGATAGCACCTATGCGTTCGCGATGAACAACACCAGAACTAGCATGAGCAGCAGCAAAATATGGAGAAATGATCATCCGAAACCACCCCGGAACTTACCCGAGATCCCCCGGACCCTGTCCAATCTCGCTAACAAGTCCCAATACCTCAACTAAACTTATCCAAAGGCTCGAAATGCGACAAATAGCATCAAAATCATGAATCGGCGATCAAAATTTTTCTTTCAACTTTCAAACATTAAAACTTCGACGAACGCGTCTGAATCATACTTAAACATCCTGGAATGATGTCAAACTTTACGCACAAGTCACAAATCACGATACGAACCTATTCCAAGGCTCGGAACCTCTAACGGACATCGATAACACCAAAGTCCACTTCAAAATCAAACTTAAGAAATTCTTAAACTTTCAAAATGCCAACTTTCCATAATAAGAGCTGAAATGCTCCGGGACCACCCGATACTCAACCCGAACAATATGCCCAAGTCTGGAATCATCGTACGAACCTATTAGACCCTTCAAATCCCGATTCCGTATCGTTTACTCAAAAGTCAAACCTTGGTCAACTCTTCCAACTTAAAGCTTCCGAATTGAGAATTTTCCATCTGTATCAACTCCGAACCTCCCGAAATTCTTATTGGTTCATGCAATAGAAATGTTGCAGAAGAAGATTTTATTCCGAAAAAAAAAAAAAAAAAAGAGGAATGTTGTTTTTAGCTGGAGAGAGGGGTCCCGATATACCAGGTATAAGTATGGAAGATCACTTAAACTTCTGATACCATATTAGAGCTAAGCTTGCAATGATAGTTTGAATGCATTTTTCCGCACTTTATTGCTCTGGTAAAGGTGTATGTATATATACAACAAGGTCCATGAGTCTAAACTTCATGATAAGATTTTGTTAAGATAGTATAAAGCTGATTCTTATATATCCCTATATAACTATACATGCTTTAATAACTCACCTTCCCCCAATTTCTACAACATTTTATTTTTTTTATTTTTCAAGTTTTAAGTTAGTCGTTCTGATCAGAGGCGGAGCCAGAATTTGAATATTATGGGTTTAGAGTTCTAATCTTTTTAAGTTACTAGGTTCTAAATTAATAATTAGTACATATTCAATAAATTTCATAAGATAAATAGATGGTTTGGACCAAAGCTAATGGATTCGTCCGAACCCGTAGCTCATGGGCTAGCTCAGCTATATTGATACAACGTTTGAATATAGGAATTACATACCTATTATTACTAACAAGCATGGGAACATATTGTTGAGGTTTTGTTTTTAAGATGAAATATTCTTAAAATGAGGGTGAATGGGAAATGGAGGGAAAATGAAATTTTGAGTAAAATTTTAAGTTTCCCCCTCTTGACAATGAGACATTGTCCCATATTGGAAGAGGAAGACATTTTTGGTGGGTATATATATAATTGCTCTTTTTGTAACTCTTAAAGAGTTAAGAAGAAAGCAAGCCTCGCGCCGTCGTCGTCGCTCGCTCGGCTCGGCTTCGGATTCGGATTCGGATTTACTCAAATGATCGATTGATTGATTAATTTTTTGGACCAAATTTATTTGTTAATAGTAAATATTAACGTAAGATTATCCGCATTTGTAATGGATATTTTCCAATCCGGACATAAAACCGTTAGGCAATTACTCTCTAGAGGAATTATCACGATTGACTATGTAAAGTCAAGTGATAATGTGTCGGATCCACTTACAAAAGGCCTAACTAGAGAGGTAGTTGAGAAATCATCAAGGGGAATGGGGCTATGGCCGAGAACAAGTCATTGTGGCGGTAACTCTACCTAGAAGACTGGAGATCCCAAGATCTAGGTTCAAGGAGATCAAACAAAGTCATTAATGACGGTTCAACATTGTCAAATAAAATTTTAATCCCTTCTCGTGATGAGACAAAGTTCAGTACCAAGGATAAAGCATTAAGGCTTTTTAATGATTTCTAAATTTCATACGGGGTATATCAAATAGTGTATCTACAGGATGACACGTTTAGGAATCACCTATGTAAGTGTAAAGTGTTAGCCGCTTCAAGGAAAACTTTGTAAGGCCAGTTCTCTACGCACTTATGAAACCAGGCGGTGTTCATGGCTGAAATGAATACAACAATGAGAACCAAAGACGGTTAAGGGTTGATTGTGTGACTTATGGTATACACCAAAGATCGACGGTTCAAAGATATCAAATTTACCGATTGACCGAGTATATCCGACATAAGTTTACTACGGAAAGTTCAAAGGGAAACCTACTTATCCAGATGCGATTAATCCTTACTTGTAAATCACACAGTTTTTCCATGCATACTTCCGTGATATAGCCATTCCCCATTCATGTGGGGGATTGTTGAGGTTTTGTTTTTAAGATGAAATATTCTTAAAATGAGGGTGAATGGGAAATAGAGGGAAAATAAAATTTTGAGTAAAATTTTAAGTTTCCCCCTCTTGACAATGAGACGTTATCCCATATTGGAAGTGGAAGACATTTTTGGTGGGTATATATATAATTGCTCTTCTTGTAGCTCTTAAAGAGTTAAGAAGAAAGCAAGCCTCGCGTCGTCATCGTCGTCGCTCGCTCGGCTCGGCTTCGGCTACGGCTTCGGCTTCGGCTTCGGCTTTGGATTTGGATTTGGATTTGGATTTGGATTTGGATATGGTCAAATGATCGATTGATTGATTAATTTTTTGGACCAAATTTATTTGTTAATAGTAAATATTAACGTAAGATTATCCGCATTTGTAACGGATATTTTCCAATCCGTGTATTGACCATTTGGCAGCCACCTAATGCTCTTCCCACCATGAATGTGCTTGCTCCACAAACATGAAGTGCTTGCTCCACAAACAAGCTAATGCTTGCTCCACCATGGAGGGTGGACGTTTGGTCTTCTTCAACACTGGCTGCTATATATATGTGCAGCAGATGTTGAAGAAAGACACTCAACACACAACACTCAACACACAACACACAATTCGCTCAACAAATTGGCTATACATTGCACTCCTTCCTCTCAGCATTTCCATACGATTTTCTGAGTTTCTACTCCTTCGTCCTGCATTGTTTTTAACTTCAAACAAAGCAACTGTAAGTGTGATTTGCTACCGAACTTTGTGTTCGCTGAAACACTGGGGTTTGAAGTACCGCTACACCAGTGTGTTATTCGTTCTATCCTGGGAGAAAATAATCCATTACCTTGGGTACTAGGAGGGGATTAAATTCCTTAAGGAAACACTGTGAATTCAGTGGGCTCGAATTTATTACTGTTTCATAACGTTAACTTATATTTTGCAGAATTATTATTTACAAATACAGCAATATTGGCGGGGATAACAATTTGACGGGAATAACAATCTTAAGGAATTTCTGTATTGGTGGGGGTGTTTGGCAAAAGTGCAAGTTCCTAAACCCAAAAGGGTAAAGATAGGACCGAAAACCGTTGATTGTGTTTTCATAGGATATGCGACAAATAGTAAAGCATATCGATTTCTGGTTCATAAATCAGAAAATCCCGAAATTCATAATAATACGGTTATAGAATCAGATAATGCTGAGTTCTTTGAAAATATATATCCGTATAAAAAGGAATGTGAGTCGTTTGGTGAAGGATCTAAACGACCTCGGGAAGAAACAAAAGAAAGTACATGTAACTAGGAGGATCCAAGACGCAGTAAACGTCAAAGAACGTCTACTTCATTTGGACCGGATTTTTTGACTTTCTTATTGGAGAATGAGCCTCAAACATTTAAAGAAGCTATGACTTCTTCGGAATCATTGTTTTGGAAAGAGGCAGTCAATAGTGAAATAGAATCCATATTGAACAACCATACATGGGAATTGGTTGATCTTCCTCCTACAAATAAACCTTTGGGTTCTAAATGGATTTTTAAAAGAAAAATCAAAGATGATGGCACTATTGATAAATTCAAGGCAAGGCTCGTAGTCTAAGGGTATAGACAACGAGAAGGTCTAGACTACTTTGATACATACTCTCCAGTTACAAGAATTACGTCCATACGGATGTTAGTAGCATTAGCTGCAGTGTATGGTCTTGAAATTCATCAAATGGATGTTAAGACGGCCTTCTAAAATGGAGAGTTGGAGGAAGAAATTTACATGGAACAACCTGAAGGGTTTGTGGTTCCAGGTATAGAAAAGAAGGTATGTAGACTTGTTAAGTCTCTTTACGGACTAAAACAAGCACCCAAACACTGGCATGCGAAATTTGACCAAACAATGTTGTCAAATGGTTTTAAAATAAATGAATGTGATAAATGTGTGTACATTAAAAATGTTCCAAATCACATAGTCATTGTTTGCCTATATGTGGATGATATGCTGATAATGAGTAATGACATTACCAACATAAATGCTACTAAGCGTATGCTCAATAGCAAGTTTGATATGAAAGACTTGGGAGTTGCTGATTTAATTCTGGGAATTAAGATCCATAAGACTCCTCAAGGTCTGGCATTGTCACAATCTCATTATATTAAGACAGTACTTGAAAAATTCAATCACTTGGGCTTTAAAGTTGCAAAGACTCCAATTGACGTGAATCTTGCATTAGCAAAGAATAAAGGCCAAAGCATATCACAATTGGATTATGCTCGTGTGTTGGGTTGCTTAATGTATATCATGAATTGTACACGACCAGATATAGCTTGTGCTATAAGTAAACTGAGTCGATATACGAGCAATCCAGGCCAATCTCATTGGATGGCAATGAAACGAGTTTTGGGATATTTAGAACATACCCAGAACTTTGAATTGCACTACAGTAATTTCCCTGCAGTGATTGAGGGATACTGTGATGCAAATTGGATCACCGGTTCAACTGATTCTAAGTCCACAAGTGGATATATATTCACTATTGGTGGAGGAGCGGTATCTTGGAAGTCATCCAAACAAACATGTATTGCCCGCTCTACAATGGAGGCTGAATTCATAGCCTTAGATAAAGCCGGTGAAGAAGCTGAATGGCTCCGGAATTTCTTGGAAGACATTCCATTTTGGCCCAAACCGTTGGCACCAATATGCATACATTGTGATAGTCAAGCGGCAATTGGAAGGGCTGGGAGCGTTATGTATAACGGTAAATCTCGTCGTATACGACGAAGACATAAAACCGTTAGGCAATTACTCTCTAGAGGAATTATCACGATTGACTATGTAAAGTCAAGTGATAATGTGTCGGATCCACTTACAAAAGGCCTAACTAGAGAGGTAGTTGAGAAATCATCAAGGGGAATGGGGCTATGGCCGAGAACAAGTCATTGTGGCGGTAACTCTACCTAGAAGACTGGAGATCCCAAGATCTAGGTTCAAGGAGATCAAACAAAGTCATTAATGACGGTTCAACATTGTCAAATAAAATTTTAGTCTGTTCTCGTGATGAGACAATGTTCAGTACCAAGGATAAAGCAATAAGGCTTTTTAATGATTTCTAAATTTGATACGGGGTATATCAAATAGTGTATCTACAGGATGACACGTTTAGGTATCACCTATGTAAGTGTAAAGTGTTAGCCGCTTCAAGGAGAACTTTGTAAGGCCAGTTCTCTACGCACTTATGAAACCAGACGGTGTTCATGGCTGAAACGAACACAACAATGAGAACCAAAGACGGTTAAGGGTTGATTGTGTGACTTATGGTTGTCTAGGTATACACCAAAGATCGACGGTTCAAAGATATCAAATCTACCGATTGATCGAGTATATCCGATTTAAGTTTACTATGGAAAGTTCAAAGGGAAACCTACTTATCCAGATGCGATTAATCCTTACTTGTAAATCACACAGTTTTTCCATGCATACTTCTGTGATATAGCCATTCCCCATTCATGTGGGGGATTGTTGAGGTTTTGTTTTTAAGATGAAATATTCTTAAAATGAGGGTGAATGGGAAATGGAGGGAAAATGAAATTTTGAGTAAAATTTTAAGTTTCCCCCTCTTGACAATGAGACATTGTCCCATATTGGAAGAGGAAGACATTTTTGGTGGGTATATATATAATTGCTCTTCTTGTAGCTCTTAAAAAGTTAAGAAGAAAGCAAGCCTCGCGCCGTCGTCATCATCGCTCGCTCGGCTCGGCTTCGGCTACGGCTACGGCTTCGGCTTCGGCTTCGGCTTTGGATTTGGATTTGGATTTGGATTTGGTCAAATGATCGATTGATTGATTAATTTTTTGGACCAAATTTATTTGTTAATAGTAAATATTAACGTAAGATTATCCGCATTTGTAACGGATATTTTCCAATCCGTGTATTGACCATTTGGCAGCCGCCTAATGCTCTTCCCACCATGAATGTGCTTGCTCCACAAACATGAAGTGCTTGCTCCACAAACAAGCTAATGCTTGCTCCACCATGGAGGGTGGACGTTTGGTCTTCTTCAACACTGGCTGCTATATATATGTGCAGCAGATGTTGAAGAAACACACTCAACACACAACACTCAACACATAACACACAATTCGCTCAACAAATTGGCTATACATTGCACTCCTTCCTCTCAGCATTTCCATACGATTTTCTGAGTTTCTACTCCTTCGTCCTGCATTGTTTTTAACTTCAAACAAAGCAACTGTAAGTGTGATTTGCTACCGAACTTTGTGTTCGCTGAAACACTGGGGTTTGAAGTACCGCTACACCAGTGTGTTATTCGTTCTATCCTGGGAGGAAATAATCCATTACCTTGGGTACTAGGAGGGGATTAAATTCCTTAAGGAAACACTGTGAATTCAGTGGGCTCGAATTTATTACTGTTTCATAACGTTAACTTATATTTTGCAGAATTATTATTTACAAATACAGCAATATTGGCGGGGATAACAATTTGACGGGAATAACAATCTTAAGGAATTTCTGTATTGGTGGGGGTGTTTGGCAAAAGTGCAAGTTCCTAAACCCAAAAGGGTAAAGATAGGACCGAAAACCGTTGATTGTGTTTTCATAGGATATGCGACAAATAGTAAAGCATATCGATTTTTGGTTCATAAATCAGAAAATCCCGACATTTATAATAATACAGTTATAGAATCAGATAATGCTGAGTTCTTTGAAAATATATATCCGTATAAAAAGGAATGTGAGTCGTTTGGTGAAGGATCTAAACGACCTCGGGAAGAAACAAAAGAAAGTACATGTAATCAGGAGAATCCAAGACGTAGTAAACGTCAAAGAACGTCTACTTCATTTGGACCAGATTTTGTGACTTTCTTATTGGAGAATGAGCCTCAAACATTTAAAGAAGCTATGACTTCTTTGGAATCATTGTTTTGGAAAGAGGCAGTCAATAGTGAAATAGAATCCATATTGAACAACCATACATGGGAATTGGTTGATCTTCCTCCTGGAAATAAACCTTTGAGTTCTAAATGGATTTTTAAAAGAAAAATCAAAGATGATGGCACTATTGATAAATTCAAGGCAAGGATCGTAGTCAAAGGGTATAGACAACGAGAAGGTCTAGACTACTTTGATACATACTCTCCAGTTACAAGAATTACGTCCATACGGATGTTAGTAGCATTAGCTGCAGTGTATGGTCTTGAAATTCATCAAATGGATGTTAAGACGGCCTTCTTAAATGGAGAGTTGGAGGAAGAAATTTACATGGAACAACCTAAAGGGTTTGTGGTTCCAGGTAAAGAAAAGAAGGTATGTAGACTTGTTAAGTCTCTTTACGGACTAAAACAAGCACCCAAACAATGGCATGCGAAATTTGACCAAACAATGTTGTCAAATGGTTTTAAAATAAATGAATGTGATAAATGTGTGTACATTAAAAATGTTCCAAATCACATAGTCATTGTTTGTCTATATGTGGATGATATGCTGATAATGAGTAATGACATTGCCAATATAAATGCTACTAAGCGTATGATCAATAGCAAGTTTGATATGAAAGACTTGGGAGTTGCTGATTTAATTCTGGGAATTAAGATCCATAAGACTCCTCAAGGTCTGGCATTGTCACAATCTCATTATATTAAGACAGTACTTGAAAAATTCAATCACTTGGGCATTAAAGTTGCAAAGACTCCAATTGACGTGAATCTTGCATTAGAAAAGAATAAAGGCCAAAGCATATCACAATTGGATTATGCTCGTGTGTTGGGATGCTTAATGTATATCATGAATTGTACACGACCAGATATAGCTTGTGCTACAAGTAAACTGAGCCGATATACGAGCAATCCAGGCCAATCTCATTGGATGGCAATGAAACGAGTTTTGGGATATTTAGAACATACCCAGAACTTTGAATTGCACTACAGTAATTTCCCTGCGGTGATTGAGGGATACTGTGATGCAAATTGGATCACCGGTTCAACTGATTCTAAGTCCACAAGTAGATATGTATTCACTATTGGTGGAGGAGCGGTATCTTGGAAGTCATCTAAACAAACATGTATTGCCCGCTCTACAATGGAGGCTGAATTCATAGCCTTAGATAAAGCCGGTGAAGAAGCTGAATGGCTCCGGAATTTCTTGGAAGACATTCCATTTTGGCCCAAACCGTTGGCACCAATATGCATACATTGTGATAGTCAAGCGGCAATTGGAAGGGCTGGGAGCATTATGTATAACGGTAAAACTCGTCATATACGACGAAGACATAAAACCGTTAGGCAATTACTCTCTAGAGGAATTATCACGATTGACTATGTAAAGTCAAGTGATAATGTGTCGGATCCACTTACAAAAGGCCTAACTAGAGAGGTAGTTGAAAAATCATCAAGGGGAATGGGGCTATGGCCGAGAACAAGTCATTGTGGTGGTAACTCTACCTAGAAGACTGGAGATCCCAAGATCTAGGTTCAAGGAGATCAAACAAAGTCATTAATGACGGTTCAACATTGTCAAATAAAAGTTTAGTCCGTTCTCGTGATGAGACAATGTTCAGTACCAAGGATAAAACATTAAGGCTTTTTAATGATTTCTAAATTTGATACGGGGTATATCAAATAGTGTATCTACAGGATGACACGTTTAGGAATCACCTATGTAAGTGTAAAGTGTTAGCCGCTTCAAGGAGAACTTTGTAAGGCCAGTTCTCTACGCACTTATGAAACCAGGCGGTGTTCATGGCTGAAACGAACACAACAATGAGAACCAAAGACGGTTAAGGGTTGATTGTGTGACTTATGGTTGTCTAGGTATACACCAAAGATCGACGGTTCAAAGATATCAAATCTACCGATTGACCGAGTATATTCGACATAAGTTTACTACGGAAAGTTCAAAGGGAAACCTACTTATCCAAATGCGATTAATCCTTACTTGTAAATCACACAGTTTTTCCATGCATACTTCCGTGATATAGCCGTTCCCCATTCATGTGGGGGATTGTTGAGGTTTTGTTTTTAAGATGAAATATTCTTAAAATGAGGGTGAATGGGAAATGGAGGGAAAATGAAATTTTGAGTAAAATTTTAAGTTTCCCCCTCTTGACAATGAGACATTGTCCCATATTGGAAGAGGAAGACATTTTTGGTGGGTATATATATAATTGCTCTTCTTGTAGCTCTTAAAAAGTTAAGAAGAAAGCAAGCCTCGCGCCGTCGTCATCATCGCTCGCTCGGCTCGGCTTCGGCTACGGCTACGGCTTCGGCTTCGGCTTCGGCTTTGGATTTGGATTTGGATTTGGATTTGGTCAAATGATCGATTGATTGATTAATTTTTTGGACCAAATTTATTTGTTAATAGTAAATATTAACGTAAGATTATCCGCATTTGTAACGGATATTTTCCAATCCGTGTATTGACCATTTGGCAGCCGCCTAATGCTCTTCCCACCATGAATGTGCTTGCTCCACAAACATGAAGTGCTTGCTCCACAAACAAGCTAATGCTTGCTCCACCATGGAGGGTGGACGTTTGGTCTTCTTCAACACTGGCTGCTATATATATGTGCAGCAGATGTTGAAGAAAGACACTCAACACACAACACTCAACACACAACACACAATTCGCTCAACAAATTGGCTATACATTGCACTCCTTCCTCTCAGCATTTCCATATGATTTTCTGAGTTTCTACTCCTTCGTCCTGCATTGTTTTTAACTTCAAACAAAGCAACTGTAAGTGTGATTTGCTACCGAACTTTGTGTTCGCTGAAACACTGGGGTTTGAAGTACCGCTACACCAGTGTGTTATTCGTTCTATCCTGGGAGGAAATAATCCATTACCTTGGGTACTAGGAGGGGATTAAATTCCTTAAGGAAACACTGTGAATTCAGTGGGCTCGAATTTATTACTGTTTCATAACGTTAACTTATATTTTGCAGAATTATTATTTACAAATACAGCAATATTGGCGGGGATAACAATTTGACGGGAATAACAATCTTAAGGAATTTCTGTATTGGTGGGGGTTTTTGGCAAAAGTGCAAGTTCCTAAACCCAAAAGGGTAAAGATAGGACCGAAAACCGTTGATTGTGTTTTCATAGGATATGCGACAAATAGTAAAGCATATCGATTTCTGGTTCATAAATCAGAAAATCCCGACATTCATAATAATACGGTTATAGAATCGGATAATGCTGAGTTCTTTGAAAATATATATCCGTATAAAAAGGAATGTGAGTCGTTTGGTGAAGGATCTAAACGACCTCGGGAAGAAACAAAAGAAAGTACATGTAACCAGGAGGATCCAAGACGTAGTAAACGTCAAAGAACGTCTACTTCATTTGGACCGAATTTTGTGACTTTCTAATTGGAGAATGAGCCTCAAACATTTAAAGAAGCTATGACTTCTTCGGAATCATTGTTTTGGAAAGAGGCAGTCAATAGTGAAATAGAATCCATATTGAACAACCATACATGGGAATTGGTTGATCTTCCTCCTGGAAATAAACCTTTGGGTTCTAAATGGATTTTTAAAAGAAAAATCAAAGATGATGGCACTATTGATAAATTCAAGGCAAGGCTCGTAGTCAAAGGGTATAGACAACGAGAAGGTCTAGACTACTTTGATACATACTCTCCAGTTACAAGAATTACGTCCATACGGATGTTAGTAGCATTAGCTGCAGTGTATGGTGTTGAAATTCATCAAATGGATGTTAAGACGGCCTTCTTAAATGGAGAGTTGGAGGAAATAATTTACATGGAACAACCTGAAGGGTTTGTGGTTCCAGGTAAAGAAAAGAAGGTATGTAGACTTGTTAAGTCTCTTTACGGACTAAAACAAGCACCCAAACAATGGCATGCGAAATTTGACCAAACAATGTTGTCAAATGGTTTTAAAATAAATGAATGTGATAAATGTGTGTACATTAAAAATGTCCCAAATCACATAGTCATTGTTTGCCTATATGTGGATGATATGATGATAATGAGTAATGACATTGCCAACATAAATGCTACTAAGCGTATGCTCAATAGCAAGTTTGATATGAAAGACTTGGGAGTTGCTGATTTAATTCTGGGAATTAAGATCCATAAGACTCCTCAAGGTCTGGCATTGTCACAATCTCATTATATTAAGACAGTACTTGAAAAATTCAATCACTTGGGCTTTAAAGTTGCAAAGACTCCAATTGACGTGAATCTTGCATTAGCAAAGAATAAAGGCCAAAGCATATCACAATTGGATTATGCTTGTGTGTTGGGATGCTTAATGTATATCATGAATTGTACACGACCAGATATAGCTTGTGCTATAAGTAAACTGAGTCGATATACGAGCAATCCAGGCCAATCTCATTGGATGGCAATGAAACGAGTTTTGGGATATTTAGAACATACCCAGAACTTTGAATTGCACTACAGTAATTTCCCTGCGGTGATTGAGGGATACTGTGATGCAAATTGGATCACCGGTTCAACTGATTCTAAGTCTACAAGTGGATATGTATTCACTATTGGTGGAGGAGCGGTATCTTGGAAGTCATCCAAACAAACATGTATTGCCCGCTCTACAATGGAGGCTGAATTCATAGCCTTAGATAAAGCCGGTGAAGAAGCTGAATGGCTCCGGAATTTCTTGGAAGACATTCCATTTTGGCCCAAACCGTTGGAACCAATATGCATACATTGTGATAGTCAAACGGCAATTGGAAGGGCTGGGAGCGTTAAGTATAACGGTAAATCTCATCATATACGACGAAGACATAAAACCGTTAGGCAATTACTCTCTAGAGGAATTATCACGATTGACTATGTAAAGTCAAGTGATAATGTGTCGGATCCACTTACAAAAGGCCTAACTAGAGAGGTAGTTGAGAAATCATCAAGGGGAATGGGCCTATGGCCGAGAACAAGTCATTGTGGCAGTAACTCTACCTAGAAGACTGGAGATCCCAAGATCTAAGTTCAAGGAGATCAAACAAAGTCATTAATGACGGTTCAACATTGTCAAATAAAATTTTAGTCCGTTCTCGTGATGAGACAATGTTCAGTACCAAGGATAAAGCATTAAGGCTTCTTAATGATTTCTAAGTTTGATACGGGGTATATCAAATAGTGTATCTACAGGATGACACTTCAAGGAGAACTTTGTAAGGCCAGTTCTCTACGCACTTATGAAACCAGGCGGTGTTCATGGCTGAAACGAACACAACAATAAGAACCAAAGACGGTTAAGGGTTGATTGTGTGACTTATGGTTGTCTAGGTATACACCAAAGATCGACGGTTCAAAGATATCAAATCTACCGATTGACCGAGTATATCCGACATAAGTTTACTACGGAAAGTTCAAAGGGAAACCTACTTATCCAGATGCGATTAATCCTTACTTGTAAATCACACAGTTTTTCCATGCATACTTCCGTGATATAGCCATTCCCCATTCATGTGGGGGATTGTTGAGGTTTTGTTTTTAAGATGAAATATTCTTAAAATGACGGTGAATGGGAAATGGAGGGAAAATGAAATTTTTAGTAAAATTTTAAGTTTCCCCCTCTTGACAATGAGACATTGTCCCATATTGGAAGAGGAAGACATTTTTGGTGGGTATATATATAATTGTTCTTCTTGTAGCTCTTAAAGAGTTAAGAAGAAAGAAAGCCTCGCGCCGTCGTCATCGTCGCTCGCTCGGCTCGGCTTCGGCTACGGCTACGGCTTCGGCTTCGGCTTCGGCTTCGGCTTTGGATTTTGATTTGTATTTGGATTTGGTCAAATGATTGATTGATTGATTAATTTTTTGGACCAAATTTATTTGTTAATAGTAAATATTAACGTAAGATTATCCGCATTTGTAACGGATATTTTCCAATCCGTGTATTGACCATTTGGCAGCCGCCTAATGCTCTTCCCACCATGAATGTGCTTGCTCCACAAACATGAAGTGCTTGCTCCACAAACAAGCTAATGCTTGCTCCACCATGGAGGGTGGACGTTTGGTCTTCTTCAACACTGGCTGCTATATATATGTGCAGCAGATGTTGAAGAAAGACACTCAACACACAACACTCAACACACAACATACAATTCACTCAACAAATTGGTTATACATTGCACTCCTTCCTCTCAGCATTTCCATATGATTTTCTGAGTTTCTACTCCTTCGTCCTGCATTGTTTTTAACTTCAAACAAAGCAACTGTAAGTGTGATTTGCTACCGAACTTTGTGTTCGCTGAAACACTGGGGTTTGAAGTACCGCTACACCAGTTTGTTATTCGTTCTATCCTGGGAGGAAATAATCCATTACCTTGGGTACTAGGAGAGGATTAAATTCCTTAAGGAAACACTGTGAATTCAGTGGGCTCGAATTTATTACGGTTTCATAACATTAACTTATATTTTGCAGAATTATTATTTACAAATACAGCAATATTGGCGGGGATAACAATTTGACGGGAATAACAATCTTAAGGAATTTCTGTATTGGTGGGGGTGTTTGGCAAAAGTGCAAGTTTCTAAACCCAAAAGGGTAAAGATAGGACCGAAAACCGTTGATTGTGTTTTCATAGGATATGCGACAAATAGTAAAGCATGTCGATTTCTGGTTCATAAATCAGAAAATCCCGACATTCATAATAATACGGTTATAGAATCGGATAATGCTGAGTTCTTTGAAAATATATATCCGTATAAAAAGGAATGTGAGTCGTTTGGTGAAGGATCTAAACGACCTCGGGAAGAAACAAAAGAAAGTACATGTAACCAGGAGGATCCAAGACGTAGTAAACGTCAAAGAACGTATACTTCATTTGGACCGGATTTTGTGACTTTCTTATTGGAGAATGAGATTCAAACATTTAAAGAAGCTATGACTTCTTCGGAATCATTGTTTTGGAAAGAGGCAGTAGAATCCATATTGAACAACCATACATGGGAATTGGTTGATCTTCCTCCTGGAAATAAACCTTTGGGTTCTAAATGGATTTTAAAAGGAAAATCAAAGATGATGGCACTATTGATAAATTCAAGGCAAGGCTCGTAGTCAAAGGGTATAGAGAACGAGAAGGTCTAGACTACTTTGATACATACTCTCCAGTTACAAGAATTACGTCCATACGGATGTTAGTAGCATTAGCTGCAGTATATGGTCTTGAAATTCATCAAATGGATGTTAAGACGGCCTTCTTAAATGGAGAGTTGGAGGAAGAAATTTACATGGAACAACCTGAAGGGTTTGTGGTTCCAGGTAAAGAAAAGAAGGTATGTAGACTTGTTAAGTCTCGTTACGGACTAAAACAAGCACCCAAACAATGGCATGCAAAATTTGACCAAACAATGTTGTCAAATGGTTTTAAAATAAATGAATGTGATAAATGTGTGTACATTAAAAATGTTCCAAATCACATAGTCATTGTTTGCCTATATGTGGATGATATGCTAATAATGAGTAATGACATTGCCAACATAAATGCTACTAAGCGTATGCTCAATAGCAAGTTTGATATGAAAGACTTGGGAGTTGCTGATTTAATTCCGGGAATTAAGATCCATAAGACTCCTCAAGGTCTGGCATTGTCACAATCTCATTATATTAAGACAGTACTTGAAAAATTCAATCACTTGGGCTTTAAAGTTGCAAAGACTCCAATTGACGTGAATCTTGCATTAGCAAAGAATAAAGGCCAAAGCATATCACAATTGGATTATGCTCGTGTGTTGGGATGCTTAAGGTATATCATGAATTGTACACGACTAGATATAGCTTGTGCTATAAGTAAACTGAGTCGATATACGAGCAATCCAGGCCAATCTCATTGGATGGCAATGAAACGAGTTTTGGGATATTTAGAACATACCCAGAACTTTGAATTGCACTACAGTAATTTCCCTGCGGTGATTGAGGGATACTGTGATGCAAATTGGATCACCGGTTCAACTGATTCTAAGTCCACAAGTGGATATGTATTCACTATTGGTGGAGGAGCGGTATGTTGGAAGTCATCCAAACAAACATGTATTGCCCGCTCTACAATGGAGGCTGAATTCATAGCCTTAGATAAAGCTGCTAAAGAAGCTGAATGGCTCCGGAATTTCTTGGAAGACATTCCATTTTGGCCCAAACCGTTGGCACCAATATGCATACATTGTGATAGTCAAGCGACAATTGGAAGGGCTAGGAGCGTTATGTATAACGGTAAATCTCGTCATATACGACGAAGACATAAAACCGTTAGGCAATTACTCTCTAGAGGAATTATCACGATTGACTATGTAAAGTCAAGTGATAATGTGTCGGATCCACTTACAAAAGGCCTAACTAGAGAGGTAGTTGAGAAATCATCAAGGGGAATGGGGCTATGGCCGAGAACAAGTCATTGTGGCGGTAACTCTACCTAGAAGACTGGAGATCCCAAGATCGAGGTTCAAGGAGATCAAACAAAGTCATTAATGACGGTTCAACATTGTCAAATAAAATTTTAGTCTGTTCTCGTGATGAGACAATGTTCAGTACCAAGGATAAAGCATTAAGGCTTTTTAATGATTTCTAAATTTGATACGGGGTATATCAAATAGTGTATCTACAGGATGACATGTTTAGGAATCACCTATGTAAGTGTAAAGTGTTAGCCGCTTCAAGGAGAACTTTGTAAGGCCAGTTCTCTACGCACTTATGAAACCAGGCGGTGTTCATGGCTGAAACGAACACAACAATGAGAACCAAAGACGGTTAAGGGTTGATTGTGTGACTTATGGTTGTCTAGGTATACACCAAAGATCGACGGTTCAAAGATATCAAATCTACCGATTGACCGAGTATATCCGACATAAGTTTATTACGGAAAGTTCAAAGGGAAACCTACTTATCCATATGCGATTAATCCTTATTAGTAAATCACACAGTTTTTCCATGCATACTTCCGTGATATAGCCATTCCCCAGTCATGTGGGGGATTGTTGAGGTTTTGTTTTTAAGATGAAATATTCTTAAAATGAGGGTGAATGGGAAATGGAGGAAAAATGAAATTTTGAGTAA
Source organism: Nicotiana tabacum (assembly GCF_000715075.1). NCBI lineage: Eukaryota > Viridiplantae > Streptophyta > Magnoliopsida > Solanales > Solanaceae > Nicotiana > Nicotiana tabacum. Next base: position 91,054,672 of record NC_134092.1, on the reverse strand, counting down.
AAGTTTAAGTTTCCCCCTCTTGACAATGAGACATTGTCCCATATTGGAAGAGGAAGACATTTTTGGTGGGTATATATATAATTGCTCTTCTTGTAGCTCTTAAAGAGTTAAGAAGAAAGCAAGCCTCGCGCCGTCGTCATCATCGCTCGCTCGGCTCGGCTTCGGCTTCGGCTTCGGCTTTGGATTTGGATTTGGATTTGGATTTGGTCAAATGATCGATTGATTGATTAATTTTTTGGGCCAAATTTATTTGTTAATAGTAAATATTAACGTAAGATTATCCGCATTTATAACGGATATTTTTCAATCCGTGTATTGACCATTTGGCAGCCGCCTAATGCTCTTCCCACCATGAATGTGCTTGCTCCACAAACATGAAGTGCTTGCTCCACAAACAAGCTAATGCTTGCTCCACCATGGAGGGTGGACGTTTGGTCTTCTTCAACACTGGCTGCTATATATGTGTGAAGCAGATGTTGAAGAAAGACACTCAACACACAACACTCAACACACAACACACAATTCGCTCAACAAATTGGCTATACATTGCACTCCTTCCTCTCAGCATTTCCATACGATTTTCTGAGTTTCTACTCCTTCGTCCTGCATTGTCTTTAACTTCAAACAAAGCAACTGTAAGTGTGATTTGCTACCGAACTTTGTGTTCGCTGAAACACTGGGGTTTGATGTACCGCTACACCAGTTTGTTATTCGTTCTATCCTGGGAGGAAATAATCCATTACCTTGGGTACTAGGAGGGGATTAAATTCCTTAAGGAAACACTGTGAATTCAGTGGGCTCGAATTTATTACTGTTTCATAACGTTAACTTATATTTTGCAGAATTATTATTTACAAATACAGCAATATTGGCGGGGATAACAATTTGACGGGAATAACAATCTTAAGGAATTTCTGTATTGGTGGGGGTGTTTGGCAAAAGTGCAAGTTCCTAAACCCAAAAGGGTAAAGATAGGACCGAAAACCGTTGATTGTGTTTTCATAGGATATGCGACAAATAGTAAAGCATATCGATTTCTGGTTCATAAATCAGAAAATCCCGACATTCATAATAATACGGTTATAGAATCAGATAATGCTGAGTTCTTTGAAAATATATATCCATATAAAAAGGAATGTGAGTCGTTTGGTGAAGGATCTAAACGACCTCGGGAAGAAACAAAAGAAAGTACATGTAACCAGGAGGATCCAAGACGTAGTAAATGTCATAGAACGTCTACTTCATTAGGACCGGATTTTGTGACTTTCTTATTCGTGAATGAGCCTCAAACATTTAAAGAAGCTATGACTTCTTCGGAATCATTGTTTTGGAAAGAGGCAGTCAATAGTGAAATAGAATCCATATTGAACAACCATACATGGGAATTGGTTGATCTTCCTCCTGGAAATAAACCTTTGGGTTCTAAATGGATTTTTAAAAGAAAAATCAAAGATGATGGCACTATTGATAAATTCAAGGCAAGGCTCGTAGTCAAAGGGTATAGACAACGAGAAGGTCTAGACTACTTTGATACATACTCTCCAGTTACAAGAATTACGTCCATACGGATGTTAGTAGCATTAGCTGCAGTGTATGGTCTTGAAATTCATCAAATGGATGTTAAGACGGCCTTCTTAAATGGAGAGTTGGAGGAAAAAATTTACATGGAACAACCTTAAGGGTTTGTGGTTCCAGGTAAAGAAAAGAAGGTATGTAGACTTGTTAAGTCTCTTTACGGACTAAAACAAGCACCCAAACAATGGCATGCGAAATTTGACCAAACAATGTTGTCAAATGGTTGTAAAATAAATGAACGTGATAAATGTGTGTACATTAAAAATGTTCCAAATCACATAGTCATTGTTTGCCTATATGTGGATGATATGCTGATAATGAGTAATGACATTGCCAACATAAATGCTACTAAGCGTATGCTCAATAGCAAGTTTGATATGAAAGACTTGGGAGTTGCTGATTTAATTCTGGGAATTAAGATCCATAAGACTCCTCAAGGTCTGGCATTGTCACAATCTCATTATATTAAGACAGTACTTGAAAAATTCAATCACTTGGGCTTTAAAGTTGCAAAGACTCCAATTGACGTGAATCTTGCATTAGCAAAGAATAAAGGCCAAAGCATATCACAATTGGATTATGCTCGTGTGTTGGGATGCTTAATGTATATCATGAATTGTACACGACCAGATATAGCTTGTTCTATAAGTAACTTGAGTCGATATACGAGCAATCCAGGCCAATCTCATTGGATGGCAATGAAACGAGTTTTGGGATATTTAGAACATACCCAGAACTTTGAATTGCACTACAGTAATTTCCCTACGGTGATTGAGGGTTACTGTGATGCAAATTGGATCACCAGTTCAACTGATTCTAAGTCCACAAGTGGATATGTATTCACTATTGGTGGAGGAGCGGTATCATGGAAGTCATCCAAACAAACATGTATTGCCCGCTCTACAATGGAGGCTGAATTCATAGCCTTAGATAAAGCCGGTGAAGAAGCTGAATGGCTCTGGAATTTCTTGGAAGACATTCCATTTTGGCCCAAACCGTTGGCACCAATATGCATACATTGTGATAGTCAAACGGCAATTGGAAGGGCTGGGAGCGTTATGTATAACGGTAAATCTCGTCATATACGACGAAGACATAAAACCGTTAGGCAATTACTCTCTAGAGGAATTATCACGATTGACTATGTAAAGTCAAGTGATAATGTGTCGGATCCACTTACAAAAGGCCTAACTAGAGAGGTAGTTGAGAAATCATCAAGGGGAATGGGGCTATGGCCGAGAACAAGTCATTGTGGCGGTAACTCTACCTAGAAGACTGGAGATCCCAAGATCTAGGTTCAAGGAGATCAAACAAAGTCATTAATGATGGTTCAACATTGTCAAATAAAATTTTAGTCCGTTCTCGTGATGAGACAATGTTCAGTACCAAGGATAAAGCATTAAGGCTTTTTAATGATTTCTAAATTTGATACGGGGTATATCAAATAGTGTATCTATAGGATGACACGTTTAGGAATCACCTATGTAAGTGTAAAGTGTTAGCCGCTTCAAGGAGAACTTTGTAAGGCCAGTTCTCTACGCACTTATGAAACCAGGCGGTGTTCATGGCCGAAACGAACACAACAATGAGAACCAAAGACGGTTAAGGGTTGATTGTGTGACTTATGGTTGTCTAGGTATACACCAAAGATCGACGGTTCAAAGATATCAAATCTACCGATTGACCGAGTATATCCGACATAAGTTTACTACGGAAAGTTCAAAGGGAAACCTACTTATCCAGATGCGATTAATCCTTACTTGTAAATCACACAGTTTTTCCATGCATACTTCCGTGATATAGCCATTCCCCATTCATGTGGGGGATTGTTGAGGTTTTGTTTTTCAGATGAAATATTCTTAAAATGAGGGTGAATGGAAAATGGAGGAAAAATGAAATTTTGAGTAAAATTTTAAGTTTTCCCCTCTTGACAATGAGACATTGTCCCATATTGGAAAAGGAAGACATTTTTGGTGGGTATATATATAATTGCTCTTCTTGTAGCTCTTAAAGAGTTAAGAAGAAAGCAAGCCTCGCACTGTCGTCGTCGTCGCTCGCTCGGCTCGGCTTCGGCTACGGCTACGGCTTCGGCTTTGGCTTCGGCTTCGGCTTTGGATTTGGATTTGGATTTGGATTTGGATTTGGTCAAATGATCGATTGATTGATTAATTTTTTGGACCAAATTTATTTTTTAATAGTAAATATTAACGTAAGATTATCCGCATTTGTAACGGATATTTTCCAATCCGTGTATTGACCATTTGGCAGCCGCCTAATGCTCTTCCCACCATGAATGTGCTTGCTCCACAAACATGAAGTGCTTGCTCCACAAACAAGCTAATGCTTGCTCCACCATGGAGGGTGGACGTTTGGTCTTCTTCAACGCTGGCTGCTATATATATGTGCAGCAGATGTTGAAGAAAGACACTCAACACATAACACTCAACACACAACACATAATTCGCTCAACAAATTGGCTATACATTGCACTCCTTCCTCTCAGCATTTTCATACGATTTTCTGAGTTTCTACTCCTTCGTCCTGCATTGTTTTTAACTTCAAACAAAGCAACTGTAAGTGTGATTTGCTACCGAACTTTGTGTTCGCTGAAACACTGGGGTTTGAAGTACCGCTACACCAGTGTGTTATTCGTTCTATCCTGGGAGGAAATAATCCATTGCCTTGGGTACTAGGAGGGGATTAAATTCCTAAAGGAAACACTGTAAATTCAGTGGGCTCGAATTTATTACTGTTTCATAACGTTAACTTATATTTTGCAGAATTATTATTTACAAATACAGCAATATTGGCGGGGATAACAATTTGACGGGAATAACAATCTTAAGGAATTTCTGTATTGGTGGGGGTGTTTGGCAAAAGTGCAAGTTCCTAAACCCAAAAGGGTAAATATAGGACCGAAAACCGTTGATTGTGTTTTCATAGGATATGCGACAAATAGTAAAGCATATCGATTTCTGTTTCATAAATCAGAAAATCCCGACATTCATAATAATACGGTTATAGAATCAGATAATGCTGAGTTCTTTGAAAATATATATCCGTATAAAAAGGAATGTGAGTCATTTGGTGAAGGATCTAAACGACCTCGGGAAGAAACAAAAGAAAGTACATGTAACCAGGAGGATCCAAGACGTAGTAAACGTCAAAGAACGCCTACTTCATTTGGACCGGATTTTGTGACTTTCTTATTGGAGAATAAGCCTCAAACATTTAAAGAAGCTATGACTTCTTCGGAATCATTGTTTTGGAAAGAGGCAGTCAATAGTGAAATAGAATCCATATTGAACAACCATACATGGGAATTGGTTGATCTTTCTCCTGGAAATAAACCTTTGGGTTCTAAATGGATTTTTAAGAGAAAAATCAAAGATGATGGCACTATTGATAAATTCAAGGCAAGGCTCGTAGTCAAAGGGTATAGACAACGAGAAGGTCTAGACTACTTTGATACATACTCTCCAGTTACAAGAATTACGTCCATACGGATGTTAGTAGCATTAGCTGCAGTGTATGGTCTTGAAATTCATCAAATGGATGTTAAGACGGCCTTCTTAAATGGAGAGTTAGAGGAAGAAATTTACATGGAACAACCTGAAGGGTTTGTGGTTCCAGGTAAAGAAAAGAAGGTATGTAGACTTGTTAAGTCTCTTTACGGACTAAAACAAGCACCCAAACAATGGCATGCGAAATTTGACCAAACAATGTTGTCAAATGGTTTTAAAATAAATGAATGTGATAAATGTGTGTACATTAAAAATGTTCCAAATCACATAGTCATTGTTTGCCTATATGTGGATGATATGCTGATAATGAGTAATGACATTGCCAACATAAATGCTACTAAGCGTATGCTCAATAGCAAGTTTGATATGAAAGACTTGGGAGTTGCTGATTTAATTCTGGGAATTAAGATCCATAAGACTCCTCAAGGTCTGGCATTGTCACAATCTCATTATATTAAGACAGTACTTGAAAAATTCAATCACTTGGGCTTTAAAGTTGCAAAGACTCCAATTGACGTGAATCTTGCATTAGCAAAGAATAAAGGCCAAAGCATATCACAATTGGATTATGCTCGTGTGTTGGGATGCTTAATGTATATCATGAATTGTACACGACCAGATATAGCTTGTGCTATAAGTAAACTAAGTCGATATACGAGCAATCCAGGCCAATCTCATTGGATGGCAATGAAACGAGTTTTGGGATATTTAGAACATACCCAGAACTTTGAATTGCACTACAGTAATTTCCCTGCGGTGATTGAGGGATACTGTGATGCAAATTGGATCACCGGTTCAACTGATTCTAAGTCCACGAGTGGATATGTATTCACTATTGGTGGAGGAGCGGTATCTTGGAAGTCATCCAAATAAACATGTATTGCCCGCTCTACAATGGAGGCTAAATTCATAGCCTTAGATAAAGCCGGTGAAGAAGCTGAATGGCTCCGGAATTTCTTGGAAGACATTCCATTTTGGCCCATACCGTTGGCACCAATATGCATACATTGTGATAGTCAAGCGGCAATTGGAAGGGCTGGGAGCGTTATGTATAACGGTAAATCTTGTCATATACGACGAAGACATAAAACCGTTAGGCAATTACTCTCTAGAGGAATTATCACGATTGACTATGTAAAGTCAAGTGATAATGTGTCGGATCCACTTACAAAAGGCCTAACTAGAGAGGTAGTTGAGAAATCATCAAGGGGAATGGGGCTATGGCCGAGAACAAGTCATTGTGGTGGTAACTCTACCTAGAAGACTGGAGATCCCAAGATCTAGGTTCAAGGAGATCAAACAAAGTCATTAATGACGGTTCAACATTGTCAAATAAAATTTTAGTCTGTTCTCGTGATGAGACAATGTTCAGTACCAAGGATAAAGCATTAAGGCTTTTTAATGATTTCTAAATTTGATACGGGGTATATCAAATAGTGTATCTACAGGATGACACGTTTAGGAATCACCTATGTAAGTGTAAAGTGTTAGCCGCTTCAAGGAGAACTTTGTAAGGCCAGTTCTCTATGCACTTATGAAACCAGGCGGTGTTCATGGCTGAAACGAACACAACAATGAGAACCAAAGACGGTTAAGGGTTGATTGTGTGACTTATGGTTGTCTAGGTATACACCAAAGATCGACGGTTCAAAGATATCAAATCTACCAATTGACCGAGTATATCCGACATAAGTTTACTACGGAAAGTTCAAAGGGAAACCTACTTATCCAGATGCGATTAATCCTTGCTTGTACATCACACAGTTTTTCCATGCATACTTCCGTGATATAGCCATTCCCCATTCATGTGGGGGATTGTTGAGGTTTTGTTTTTAAGATGAAATATTCTTAAAATGAGGGTGAAAGGGAAATGGAGGGAAAATAAAATTTTGAGTAAAATTTTAAGTTTCCCCTCTTGACAATGAGACATTGTCCCATATTGGAAGAGGAAGACATTTTTGGTGGGTATATATATAATTGCTCTTCTTGTAGCTCTTAAAGAGTTAAGAAGAAAGCAAGCCTCGCGCCGTCGTTGTCGCTCGCTCGCTCGGCTCGGCTTCGGCTACGGCTTCAGCTTCGGCTTCGGCTTTGGATTTGGATTTGGATTTGGATTTGGTCAAATGATCGATTGATTGATTAATTTTTTGGACCAAATTTATTTGTTAATAGTAAATATTAACGTAAGATTATCCGTATTTGTAACGGATATTTTCCAATCCGTGTATTGACCATTTGGCAGCCGCCTAATGCTCTTCCCACCATGAATGTGCTTGCTCCACAAACATGAAGTGCTTGCTCCACAAACAAGCTAATGCTTGCTCTACCATGGAGGGTGGACGTTTGGTCTTCTTCAACACTGGCTGCTATATATATGTGCAGCAGATGTTGAAGAAAGACACTCAACACACAACACTCAACACACAACACACAATTCGCTCAACAAATTGGCTATACATTGCACTCCTTCCTCTCAGCGTTTCCATACGATTTTCTGAGTTTCTACTCCTTCGTCCTGCATTGTTTTTAACTTCAAACAAAGCAACTGTAAGTGTGATTTGCTACCGAACTTTGTGTTCACTGAAACACTGGGGTTTGAAGTACCGCTACACCAGTGTGTTATTCGTTCTATCCTGGGAGGAAATAATCCATTACCTTGGGTACTAGGAGGGGATTAAATTCCTTAAGGAAACACTGTGAATTCAGTGGGCTCAAATTTATTACTGTTTCATAACGTTAACTTATATTTTACAGAATTATTATTTACAAATACAACAATATTGGCGGGGATAACAATTTGACGGGAATAACAATCTTAAGGAATTTAATATTTATTTCTGTATTTGTGTTATTCTTATTATTCTGCAAACTAAAACCTTTATGGTTTTGTGTACTCCCGTTTTGGAGAGTTAAGCCTTCGTGGCGTTTTGTTGGATATTAAAATCGATGTGATTTTTACTCCAGTTTGAAAACGTGTATTAAATGTTTGTTTGTGTCATTCTTTTTCAGAAAAAATGATGACTGAAAGCGAAAACCAAGTTGTTCCGATGGTGACTGCCAACGCATCAACAAGCCGAACACCGGCGTTGGCACCGGCAGAAAAACCCGGAAAATTTTTCGGGATTGATTTCAAGCGCTGGCAGCAGAAGATGTTCTTCTATCTAACTACGTTATGTCTACAGAAGTTCATCAAGGAAGATGTTCCTGATCTGCCAGATAAAACTCCAGAGAATGAACGCTTTCTCGTGATTGAAGCGTGGAAGCATTCTGATTTTTTATGCAAGAATTATATTCTTAGCGGACTGGATGATAATCTGTATAATGTATACAGTAGCATGGAGACGTCAAAAGAATTGTGGAATGCGCTTGAAAAGAAATATAAAACTGAAGATGCCGGGATGAAGAAATTTGTTGCCGCAAAATTTTTGGACTACAAAATGGTAGATAGCAAGTCTGTTATTACCCAAGTCCAGGAATTGCAAGTGATTATTCATGATCTACTTGCTGAAGGTCTTGTCATCAACGAAGCATTCCAAGTAGCAGCAATGATTAAGAAGTTGCCTCCGTTGTGGAAGGACTTCAAAAATTATTTGAAACACAAACGAAAGGAAATGTCCCTTGAAGATTCTCATTGTTCGGTTGAGAATCGAAGAGGACAATAAAGCTGCTGAAAGGAGAGGCCGTGGAAATTCAACAATAATGGGAGCAAATATTGTTGAAGCTAACAAAAAGAGGAAGAAGGCTTCTGGTCCGATATACAACCCAAGCAAGAAGCGGTTCAGTGGAAACTGCTACAACTGTGGGAAAACTGGACACAAGTCTACGGAGTGTCGTGCTACGAAGAAAGACAAGAAAAGAGGTCAAGCAAACATGGTAGTAAACCATGATGATGTTGATAACTTGTGTGCCATGCTTTCTGAATGTAACTTGGTGGGAAATCCTAAACTGTGGTGGTTTGATTCAGGAGCCACTCGCCATGTTTGTGCAGTTAGAGAGGCTTTTGCTACTTATGCTCTTGCTGAACCCGGAGAGACAGTTTATATGGGAAATGCTTCAACAGCAAAAGTTGAAGGATATGGGAAGATATTTCTGAAAATGACTTCTGGCAAGGTCATGACTTTGAACAATGTCCTTCATGTTCCCGAAATGAGAAAGAATTTAGTCTCTACTGGACTTCTTGTTAAGCACGGTTTTAAGTGCGCTTTTGTGTCCAACAAGGTTGTCATTAGTAAGAATGAAATATTTGTCGGAAAAGGTTACCTCACCGAGGGCCTTTTCAATCTAAATGTAATGGTTGTGGAAAATAATAATAATATTTCAGCTTCTTCTTACTTACTTGAGTCAAATGATTTATGGCATGTACGTTTGGGTCATGTCAATTATAAAACCTTGCGGAAAATGATTAACTTGGAAGTACTGCCCAAGTTTGAATGCGAAAAATCAAAATGTCAAACATGTGTGGAATCTAAGTATGTTAAACATCCTTATAAGTCAGTTGAAAGGAATTCAAATCCTTTAGACTTAATTCACACAGATATTTGTGACATGAAGTCAATACCATCTCGCGGTGGAAAGAAGTATTTCATAACTTTTATTGACGATGGTACTCGATATTGCTATGTTTACTTACTGAATAGTAAAGATGAAGCAATAGACGCATTCAGGCAATACAAAAATGAAGTTGAAACGCAACTTAACAAGAAAGTAAAAATGATAAGAAGTGATAGGGGTAGTGAATATGAATCTCCTTTTGAAGAAATATGTTTAGGATATGGAATTATTCATCAAACAACAGCCCCTTACACGCCCCAATCTAATGGGATTGCGGAAAGAAAGAATCGCACATTAAAGGAGATGATGAATGCGTTGTTGATAAGTTCTGGTTTGCCACTGAACTTGTGAAGGGAAGCCATTCTTACGGCTAATCGAATATTAAATCGAGTGCCCCATAGCAAAACACAATCCATTCCATATGAAAAATGGAAAGGAAGGAAGCCCAACTTGAATTACTTTAAAGTGTGGGGGTGTTTGTCAAAAGTGCAAGTTCCTAAACCCAAAAGGGTAAAGATAGGACCGAAAACCGTTGATTGTGTTTTCATAGGATATGCGACAAATAGTAAAGCATAACGATTTCTGGTTCATAAACCAGAAAATCCCGACATTCATAATAATACGGTTATAGAATCAGATAATGCTGAGTTCTTTAAAAATATATATCCGTATAAAAAGGAATGTGAGTCATTTGGTGAAGGATCTAAACGACCTCGGGAAGAAACAAAAGAAAGTACATGTAACCAGAAGGATCCAAGATGTAGTAAACGTCAAAGAACGTCTACTTCATTTGGACCGGATTTTGTGACTTTCTTATTAGACAATGAGCCTCAAACATTTAAAGAAGCTATGACTTCTTCGGAATCATTGTTTTGGAAAGAGGCAGTCAATAGTGAAATAGAATCCATATTGAACAACCATACATGGGAATTGGTTGATCTTCCTCCTGGAAATAAACCTTTGGGTTCTAAATGGATTTTTAAAAGAAAAATCAAAGATGATGGCACTATTGATAAATTCAAGGCAAGGCTCGTAGTCAAAGGGTATAGACAACGAGAAGGTCTAGACTACTTTGATACATACTCTCCAGTTACAAGAATTACGTCCATACGGATGTTAGTAGCATTAGCTGCAGTGTATGGTCTTGAAATTCATCAAATGGATGTTAAGACGGCCTTCTTAAATGGAGAGTTGGAGGAAGAAATTTACATGGAACAACCTGAAGGGTTTGTGGTTCCAGGTAAAGAAAAGAAGGTATGTAGACTTGTTAAGTCTCTTTACGGACTAAAACAAGCACCCAAACAATGGCATGCGAAATTTGACCAAACAATGTTGTCAAATGGTTTTAAAATAAATGAATGTGATAAATGTGTGTACATTAAAAATGTTCCAAATCACATAGTCATTGTTTGCCTATATGTGGATGATATGCTGATAATGAGTAATGACATTGCCAACATAAATGCTACTAAGCGTATGCTCAATAGCAAGTTTGATATGAAAGACTTGGGAGTTGCTGATTTAATTCTGGGAATTAAGATCCATAAGACTCCTCAAGGTCTGGCATTGTCACAATCTCATTATATTAAGACAGTACTTGAAAAATTCAATCACTTGGGCTTTAAAGTTGCAAAGACTCCAATTGACGTGAATCTTGCATTAGCAAAGAATAAAGGCCAAAGCATATCACAATTGGATTATGCTCGTGTGTTGGGATGCTTAATGTATATCATGAATTGTACACGACCAGATATAGCTTGTGCTATAAGTAAACTGAGTCGATATACGAGCAATCCAGGCCAATCTCATTGGATGGCAATGAAACGAGTTTTGGGATATTTAGAACATACCCAGAACTTTGAATTGCACTACAGTAATTTCCCTGCGGTGATTGAGGGATACTGTGATGCAAATTAGATCACCGGTTCAACTGATTCTAAGTCCACAAGTGGATATGTATTCACTATTGGTGGAGGAGCGGTATCTTGGAAGTCATCCAAACAAACATGTATTGCCCGCTCTACAATGGAGGCTGAGTTCATAGCCTTAGATAAAGCCGGTGAAGAAGCTGAATGGCTCCGGAATTTCTTGGAAGATATTCCATTTTGGCCCAAACCGTTGGCACCAATATGCATACACTGTGATAGCCAAGCGGCAATTGGAAGGGCTGGGAGCGTTATATATAACGGTAAATCTCGTCATATACGACGAAGATATAAAACCATTAGGCAATTACTCTCTAGAGGAATTATCACGATTGACTATGTAAAGTCATGTGATAATGTGTTGGATCCACTTAAAAAAGGCCTAACTAGAGAGGTAGTTGAGAAATCATCAAGGGGAATGGGGCTATGGCCGAGAACAAGTCATTGTGGCGGTAACTCTACCTAGATGACTGGAGATCCCAAGATCTAGGTTCAAGGAGATCAAACAAAGTCATTAATGACGGTTCAACATTGTCAAATAAAATTTTAGTCCGTTCTCATGATGAGACAATGTTCAGTACCAAGGATAAAGCATTAAGGCTTTTTAATGATTTCTAAATTTGATACGGGGTATATCAAATAGTGTATCTACAGGATGACACGTTTAGGAATCACCTATGTAAGTGTGAAGTGTTAGCCGCTTCAAGGAGAACTTTGTAAGGCCAGTTCTCTACGCACTTATGAAACCAGGCGGTGTTCATGGCTGAAACGAACACAACAATGAGAACCAAAGACGGTTAAGGGTTGATTTTGTGACTTATGGTTGTCTAAGTATACACCAAAGATCGACGGTTCAAAGATATCAAATCTACCGATTGACCGAGTATTCTGACATAAGTTTACTACGGAATGTTCAAAGGGAAACCTACTTATCCAGATGCGATTAATCCTTACTTGTAAATCACACAGTTTTTCCATGCATACTTCCGTGATATAGCCATTCCCCATTCATGTGGGGGATTGTTGAGGTTTTGTTTTTAAGATGAAATATTCTTAAAATGAGGGTGAATGGGAAATGGAGGAAAAATAAAATTTTGAGTAAAATTTTAAGTTTCCCCCTCTTGACAATGAGACATTGTCCCATATTGGAAAAGGAAGACATTTTTAGTGGGTATATATATAATTGCTCTTCTTGTAGCTCATAAAGAGTTAAGAAGAAAGCAAGCCTCGCGTCGTCGTCGTCGTCGCACGCTCGGCTCGGCTTCGGCTTTGGCTTCGGCTTTAGATTTGGATTTGGATTTGGATTTGGTCAAATGATCGATTGATTGATTAATTTTTTGGACCAAATTTATTTGTTAATAGTAAATATTAATGTAAGATTATTCGCATTTATAGCGGATATTTTCCAATCCGTGTATTGACCATTTGGCAGCCGCCTAATGCTCTTCCCACTATGAATGTGCTTGCTCCACAAACATGAAGTGCTTGCTCCACAAACAAGCTAATGCTTGCTCCACCATGGAGGGTGGACGTTTGGTCTTCTTCAACACTGGCTGCTATATATATGTGCAGCAGATGTTGAAGAAAGACACTCAACACACAACACTCAACACACAACACACAATTCGCTCAACAAATTGGCTATACATTGCACTCCTTTCTCTCAGCATTTTCATACGATTTTCTGAGTTTCTACTCCTTCGTCCTGCATTGTTTTTAACTTCAAACAAAGCAACTGTAAGTGTGATTTGCTACCGAACTTTGTGTTCGCTGAAACACTGGGGTTTGAAGTACCGCTACACCAGTGTGTTATTCGTTCTATCCTGGGAGGAAATAATCCATTACATTGGGTACTAGGAGGGGATTAAATTCCTTAAGGAAACACTGTGAATTCAGTGGGCTCGAATTTATTACTGTTTCATAACGTTAACTTATATTTTGCAGAATTATTATTTACAAATACAGCAATATTGGCGGGGATAACAATTTGACGGGAATAACAATCTTAAGGAATTTCTGTATTGGTGGGGGTGTTTGGCAAAAGTTATTATTCTGCAAACTAAAACCTTTGTGGTTTTGTGTACTCCCGTTTTGGAGAGTTAAGCCTTTGTGGCGTTTTGTTGGATATTAAAATCTACGTGATTTTTACTCCAGTTTGAAAACGTGTATTAAACGTTTGTTTGTGTCATTCTTTTATAGAAAAAATTATGACTGAAAGCGAAAACCAAGCTGTTCCGATGGTGACTGCCAATGCATCAACAAGCCGAACACCGGCGTTGGCACCGGCAGAAAAACCCAAAAAATTTTCCGGGATTGATTTCAAGTGCTGGCAGCAGAAGATGTTCTTCTATCTAACTACGTTATGTCTACAGAAGTTCATCAAGGAAGATGTTCCTGATCTGCCAGATAAAACTCCAGAGAATGAACGCTTTCTCGTGATTGAAGCGTGGAAGCATTCTGATTTTTTATGCAAGAATTATATTCTTAGCGGACTGGATGATAATCTGTATAATGTATACAGTAGCATGGAGACGTCAAAAGAATTGTGGAATGCGCTTGAAAAGAAATATAAAACTGAAGATGCCGGGATGAAGAAATTTGTTGCCGCAAAATTTTGGACTACAAAATAGTAGATAGCAAGTCTGTTATTACCCAAGTCCAGGAATTGCAAGTGATTATTCATGATCTACTTGCTGAAGGTCTTGTCATCAACGAAGCATTCCAAGTAGCAGCAATGATTGAGAAGTTGCCTCCGTTGTGGAAGGACTTCAAAAATTATTTGAAACACAAACGAAAGGAAATGTCCCTTGAAGATCTCATTGTTCGGTTGAGAATCGAAGAGGACAATAAAGCTGCTGAAAGGAGAGGCCATGGAAATTCAACAATAATGGGAGCAAATATTGTTGAAGCTAACAAAAAGAGGAAGAAGGCTTCTGGTCCGAAATACAACCCAAGCAAGAAGCGGTTCAGTGGAAACTGCTACAACTGTGGGAAAACTGGATACAAGTCTACGGAGTGTCGTGCTCCGAAGAAAGACAAGAAAAGAGGTCAAGCAAACATGGTAGTAAACCATGATGATGTTGATAACTCGTGTGCCATGCTTTCTGAATGTAACTTGGTGAGAAATCCTAAACTGTGGTGGTTTGATTCAGGAGCCACTCGCCATGTTTGTGCAGTTAGAGAGGCTTTTGCTACTTATGCTCTTGCTGAACCCGGAGAGACAGTTTATATGGGAAATGCTTCAACAGCAAAAGTTGAACGATATGGGAATATATTTCTGAAAATGACTTCTGGCAAGGTCATGACTTTGAACAATGTCCTTCATGTTCCCGAAATGAGAAAGAATTTAGTCTCTACTGGACTTCTTGTTAAGCACGGCTTTAAGTGCGTTTTTGTGTCCAACAAGGTTATCATTAGTAAGAATGAAATATTTGTAGGAAAAGGTTACCTCACCGAGGGCCTTTTCAATCTAAATGTAATGGTTGTGGAAAATAATAATAATATTTCAGCTTCTTCTTACTTACTTGAGTCAAATAATTTATGGCATGTACGTTTGGGTCATGTCAATTATAAAATCTTGCGGAAAATGATTAACTTAGAAGTACTGCCCAAGTTTGAATGCGAAAAATCAAAATGTCAAACATGTGTGGAATCTAAGTATGTTAAACATCCTTATAAGTCAGTTGAAAGGAATTCAAATCCTTTAGACTTAATTCACACAGATATTTGTGACATGAAGTCAATACCATCTCACGGTGGAAAGAAGTATTTCATAACTTTTATTGACGATGGTACTCGATATTGCTATGTTTACTTACTGAATAGTAAAGATGAAGCAATAGACGCATTCAGGCAATACAAAAATGAAGTTGAAACGCAACTTAACAAGAAAGTAAAAATGATAAGAAGTGATAGGGGTGGTGAATATGAATCTCCTTTTGAAGAAATATGTTTAGAATATGGAATTATTCATCAAACAACAGCCCCTTACACGCCCCAATCTAATGGGATTGCGGAAAGAAAGAATCGCACATTAAAGGAGATGATGAATGCGTTGTTGATAAGTTCTGGTTTGCCACAGAACTTGTGGGGGAAGCCATTCTTACGGCTAATCGAATATTAAATCGAGTGCCCCATAGCAAAACACAATCCATTCCTTATGAACAATGGAAAGGAAGGAAGCCCAACTTGAATTATTTTAAAGTGTGGGGGTGTTTGGCAAAAGTGCAAGTTCCTAAACCCAAAAGGGTAAAGATAGGACCGAAAACCGTTGATTGTGTTTTCATAGGATATGCGACAAATAGTAAAGCATATCGATTTCTGGTTCATAAATCAGAAAATCCTGACATTCATAATAATACGGTTATAGAATCAGATAATGCTGAGTTCTTTGAAAATATATATCCGTATAAAAAGGAATGTGAGTCGTTTGGTGAAGGATCTAAACGACCTCGGGAAGAAACAAAAGAAAGTACATGTAACCAGGAGGATCCAAGACGTAGTTAACGTCAAAGAACGTCTACTTCATTTGGACCGGATTTTGTGACTTTCTTATTGGAGAATGAGCCTCAAACATTTAAAGAAGCTATGACTTCTTCGGAATCATTGTTTTGGAAAGAGGCAGTCAATAGTGAAATAGAATCCATATTGAACAACCATACATGGGAATTGGTTGATCTTCCTCCTGGAAATAAACCTTTGGGTTCTGAATGGATTTTTAAAAGAAAAATCAAAGATGATGGCACTATTGATAAATTCAAGGCAAGGCTCGTAGTCAAAGGGTATAGACAACGAGAAGGTCTAGACTACTTTGATACATACTCTCCAGTTATAAGAATTACGTCCATACGGATGTTAGTAGCATTAGCTGCAGTGTATGGTCTTGATATTCATCAAATGGATGTTAAGACGACCTTCTTAAATGGAGAGTTGGAGGAAGAAATTTACATGGAACAACCTTAAGGGTTTGTGGTTCCAGGTAAAGAAAAGAAGGTATGTAGACTTGTTAAGTCTCTTTACGGACTAAAACAAGCACCCAAACAATGGCATGCGAAATTTGATCAAACAATGTTGTCAAATGGTTTTAAAATAAATGAATGTGATAAATGTGTGTACATTAAAAATGTTCCAAATCTCATAGTCATTGTTTGCCTATATGTGGATGATATGCTGATAATGAGTAATGACATTGCCAACATAAATGCTACTAAGCATATGCTCAATAGCAAGTTTGATATGAAAGACTTGGGAGTTGCTGATTTAATTCTGGGAATTAAGATCCATAAGACTCCTCAAGGTCTGGCATTGTCACAATCTCATTATATTAAGACAGTACTTGAAAAATTCAATCACTTGGGCTTTAAAGTTGCAAAGACTCCAATTGACGTGAATCTTGCATTAGCAAAGAATAAAGGCCAAAGCATATCACAATTGGATTGTGCTCGTGTGTTGGGATGCTTAATGTATATCATGAATTGTACACGACCAGATATAGCTTGTGCTATAAGTAAACTGAATCGATATACGAGCAATCCAGGCCAATCTCATTGGATGGCAATGAAACGAGTTTTGGGATATTTAGAACATACCCAGAACTTTGAATTGCACTACAGTAATTTTCCTGCGGTGATTGAGGGATACTGTGATGCAAATTGGATCACCGGTTCAACTGATTCTAAGTTCACAAGTGGATATGTATTCACTATTGGTGGAGGAGCGGTATCTTGGAAGTCATCCAAACAAACATGTATTGCCCGCTCTACAATGGAGGCTGAATTCATAGCCTTAGATAAAGCCGGTGAAGAAGCTGAATGGCTCCGGAATTTCTTGGAAGACATTCCATTTTGGCCCAAACCGTTGGCACCAATATGCATACATTGTGATAGTCAAGCGGCAATTGGAAGGGCTGGGAGCGTTATGTATAACGGTAAATCTCGTCATATACGACGAAGACATAAAACCGTTAGGCAATTACTCTCTAGAGGAATTATCACGATTGACTATGTAAAGTCAAGTGATAATGTGTCGGATCTACTTACAAAAGGCCTAACTAGAGAGGTAGTTGAGAAATTATCAAGGGGAATGGGGCTATGGCCGAGAACAAGTCATTGTGGCGGTAACTCTACCTAGAAGACTGGAGATCCCAAGATCTAGGTTCAAGGAGATCAAACAAAGTCATTAATGACGGTTCAACATTGTTAAATAAAATTTTAGTCCGTTCTCGTGATGAGACAATGTTCAGTACCAAGGATAAAGCATTAAGGCTTTTTAATGATTTCTAAATTTGATACGGGGTATATCAAATAGTGTATCTACAGGATGACACGTTTAGGAATCACCTATGTAAGCTTAAAGTGTTAGCCGCTTCAAGGAGAACTTTGTAAGGCCAGTTCTCTACGCACTTATGAAACCAGGCGGTGTTCATGGCTGAAACGAACACAACAATGAGAACCAAAGACGGTTAAGGGTTGATTGTGTGACTTATGGTTGTCTAGGTATACACCAAAGATCGACGGTTCAAAGATATCAAATCTACCGATTGACCGAGTATATCCGACATAAGTTTACTATGGAAAGTTCAAAGGGAAACCTACTTATCCAGATACGATTAATCCTTACTTGTAAATCACACAGTTTTTTCATGCATACTTCCGTGATATAGCCATTCCCCATTCATGTGGGGGATTGTTGAGGTTTTGTTTTTAAGATGAAATATTCTTAAAATGAGGGTGAATAGAAAATGGAGAAAAAATAAAATTTTGAGTAAAATTTTAAGTTTCTCCCTCTTGACAATGAGACATTGTCCCATATTGGAAGAGGAAGATATTTTTGGTGGGTATATATATAATTGCTCTTTTTGTAGCTCTTAAAGAGTTAAGAAGAAAGCAAGCCTCGCGCCGTCGTCGTCGTCGCTCGCTCGGCTCGGTTTCGGCTACGGCTTCGGCTTCGGCTTCGGCTTCGGCTTCGGATTTGGATTTGGATTTGGTCAAATGATCGATTGATTGATTAATTTTTTGGATCAAATTTATTTGTTAATAGTAAATATTAACGTAAGATTATCCGCATTTGTAACGGATATTTTTCAATCCGTGTATTGACCATTTGGCAGCCGCCTAATGCTCTTCCCACCATGAATGTGCTTGCTCCACAAACATGAAGTGCTTGCTCCACAAACAAGCTAATGCTTGCTCCACCATGGAGGGTGGACGTTTGGTCTTCTTCAACACTGGCTGCTATATATATGTGCAGCAGATGTTGAAGAAAGACACTCAACACACAACACTCAACACACAACACACAATTCGCTCAACAAATTGGCTATACATTGCACTCCTTCCTCTCAGCATTTCCATACGATTTTCTGAGTTTCTACTCCTTCGTCCTGCATTGTTTTTAACTTCAAACAAAGCAACTGTAAGTGTGATTTGCTACCGAACTTTGTGTTCGCTGAAACACTGGGGTTTGAAGTACCGCTACACCAGTGTGTTATTCGTTCTATCCTGGGAGGAAATAATCTATTACCTTGGGTACTAGGAGGGGATTAAATTCCTTAAGGAAACACTGTGAATTCAGTGGGCTCGAATTTATTATTGTTTCATTACGTTAACTTATATTTTGCAGAATTAATATTTACAAATACAGTAATATTGGCGGGGATAACACATTTATCTAATAACAATCGACCCTAAAAGATCAGGAGATCCTGTAACACTCTTTTCGTTATGCTTTATGTTACTTTTCAAATATTATTTATACTAATTATCTCTCGAAACCTTTTCTTCTAATAGAAACTAAAAATTACCCAAACAAAATAAATTGAAAAAAACTAAAAGCAAATTGAAAGAAGATAAGAGTTGACGAAAATCTTTTGCAAAGAAAAGTTCTCTTTTTTCTTTTTTCACATGTTTCAATACCTTGCTTTATCTTCTTTTGTTTCTTTTTATTTTTTATTTTTATCATGAAATTAATGAAAGAAATGATATAAGTGTTAAGTACTGGTCTACACGATAATATTTGAAATGTTGCATAAACAATGACGCAGAGAATGTTATAGCCTTATAGGAGATCTAGTTATATTAAAATGGCCCAGAAAGTTGGTCATTAACTCTAACGTTGAGCTACCTTAATGATACATATACATTTTTGTTGGCTCTTTCAAAAATATGAAATTGGTTAGGGGAATATATCTAACACAAGATCGATACAAAACTAGAAACTGCAAAATAATTTGCGAGCAACTAGAGTTAATTTGCAACTTGAAAAATATTATAGAGAGTCAGAAATCATCCACCTGCTTGTACCCTCTTCTTAAAATATCAACTTATTTTGTGTTTCCTTTTCGAACTCTAAATATAGATGAATCAAATTCAAAACATTTAAAAAAAAATCATTTCAAAGCAGTAAGATATCTATAGACTTTCTCGCATGTAACTCAATGATCGACATGACTTGGAAAAGAATGTTGAATTGGATGAAAACCTCTATCTGTTTATGTCATGTATGCATATTTTTGTTGAGTCTAATATTTATATTTTTGACGTTTAAAAGCATACCACCTTTAGTCAATAAAAGTAGGAAAATATGAGAATCTTAACACGCCAAGAATTAGGAAACATATTTTGTCTGGCGCAAAAATACCGAGAATATCGAGTCAGAAAAGATCTTATATGTCATAAGATGTACAAACAGCCATGCGATGGTAATCAAATGAAAGTTTCTGCTCCACTACTGTAAAAGAATAATGCCAATCAGTAAAATATATACATCAGAAATTGAAGTGAAAGTTAATAAGAGAAAAATACTTTTACTTGATTAAAGTCGCCGAATAGAATCCACTTTAAAGTACAATTTGCAAAGAAACATTTCTTTTTTAAAAATGGAAAAAGGGGTATCCTCTTTTCTCATTCTTTTTACCTATTTTTCTTTTGTTTATTTCTCCTTACTTTTCAGGTCACCCAGGAGAATGTTCTCTAGATAAGAGTTTGGTTAGGAGAGAAAAGCAAGCTTTAGGTTTTGGTTGGTGAGATTTTTTTTTTTGGGGGGGGGGGGGGTAAAAGTAGAGAGGGTTAAACTGTTAAAGGGGTGTTTGGAAATTGAAATTGATTTGAATCAACCAAAGCCAATTGGTTTCAGGAGATCCCTCACAAGAAAAAGGTGGTCCCAAATATTTTTCCCCTTTCATTTCTTCCAAGAAAGGCCTCTTGCTTTATTTGGTCAAAATGTTGACTTGCATTAATGTTATTCCCTAGTAACCAACCAGAGCAAGAGATGAATAGCATATAGGCACTGTGGAACTAAAGCCCAAGTAGAAGGAAGAGAAGAGCAGTGTCTCTATATATTGTGGTCCATCAACCCAACATTTTCCTTTCTAGTGTCGTCAGATTCCCCTACTCCCTAAAGCTATACAACATCATGATATCTATTCTCCTTTTTGCGTACCCTAAAAACACACTAACTTTCTATTTAGTCCATACATCCCTTGAAATTTGATGAAACCCCGCATATTAACACCCCACCCCACTCGTCCTTTTCTTTAACCCCTCCTTAGTCCTAACTTCTCATTTTTGCTTTCCACAACTTTAAGGTTGAAGGTAAAGAATATTTATTACTTAAATAACTATTTCTTGTTTACTCATCAGAAGTCGTCTTGACTCTTTGACCTTACCTTATAACCTTATCGGCTGATTAAAAACAAACAAAGTATACACACATAAAAGAAATTGAATGGCATCTCTTCTTGATCCAACTTGAAAAATGATCTTCTATATTCATTTACAATTTGAACAGAAAAATTAAAATAATATTTATAAATATCTCTTGTGTTTTACTTATATATTTATGTATTACTACTTTTTAATGATATGTTGCAAAAAATAAAAAGATAATATAACTAAGATGACATTTCTAATAGTCTGTTTACCCTCAAAATCAGATAACAATTGAATTTATACACGGTTTTAAGAATACGTGATACAACTTGATACAAATTAAGAAAATAGATTGGTATTGAAATTGACGATAAAAGAATAAATGCAAATTACACGAATTGAACAACCTTGACCTTCGAGTTCGATCACCCTCGAACCAAGAAATGCTTCAACTGATGTATGAACAGAATAACAAGATAATAAGAATTAGAAATGACAGTATATTGCTTTGTGTTGTGTATTACAATGAGCGTTACAAATGATCAGACCCCTTTATGTACTAGGGAAGTCCTACTCTTGATACAATTCTATACAAGGTGAAAATCTCATGATTTGCTAATTAATCGGCCTCTCATTGATACATGCCGAGATTTTCGTCGTGATCTCCAACCGATCACGGATATTTCGGCCTTCTATTATTTGGCTCAGCAAATTTTCCTCGATCTTGTTAGGTCTCGATCTTGTTCGGTCCCGAGGTCACGAGCTCAACGATGTAACTTCGCACCTTGGTTTGATATAACACGAGATCGAGCTCTAACCTGTCATGTTTCAGTCTTGATTGGTCACACAAGAGACGAACCCGATTTCGACCGTATACAGATAGTCCCCTCATTTTTCGGAGAGAAGATGACGAGAAACGATATGAACTTCCGAATTCCGCTTTGATGGATCATGACGTAAGCGACAAACGGTTACTAAAACGTCCTGTCAATCCAGCTACCAAGGCATTAAATGCTTGTCAGTTGTTTGTCGGCCATTACGGGTTCTGAACCATCATTAGCAGACCATAAATATCCCAACTTTCATTCATTCAACCTTTACGTTCAAAGCTCCTCCTATTCTTGTTCTTCAAAAATCTCTTCACTCTCCAACTTTTGTATCCAGATTTCTTGAACCTTTTGCAAACCACTAAGCGTACCTTCTTAATTTTCTCTTCTTCATCTCTGCTCTAAAATGGAGAAAACTTCTAAGACCGTCTTGCAAAAGGACGTCGCCTCTTCGTCACGACCCCGCCGGCGACGAGGATATGGCGGAACCGTACCCTGAAGAGTTCGTTCCTGTAGGGTGCCCAACCGTTGCTGATTTCAAGGTCGAAAAAACTTCCTCGGTACCGGGTCGATGCGAGCCGGTCTCGAGATATATATATGTACGATCACCGATGATCTCTTCTCTAAGGTCAAAGAGAATTACAACTGGGCCGATAAGCATGTGGTGGTGCCTTTGCCTGAGGAATCAATTACTACCCACGTGGAGGGTTTTTAAGTGTTTACACTTACCCTTTCACGTTGGGTCCCTTAGACCAGGTCATTATCGCCTTCTGCAAGAGGTACGAGGTGACCCTTGGTCAAATTCACCCCTTCTTCTGGAGGATAGTGATTCTTCTCCATTTCTTCGTAAACAAAATCGAGGGGTGTTCGTTCACCCTTGATCATCTTATGCGCATGTACAGTCCCTGACTCTATCGAGGAGGGTTAATCAAACTTGTTCGCCGGGCCAGTAGGGCCCCGTTCTTGAGTATAGATGAGGCTTGGGGCCGAGGCTACATGGGCCGATTCATTCGAATGAGGACTTCAGACTTGATCCCTGCCGAGGACATGCCATTTCCCGAGAAATGGAACATGAAGCGGAAATACAACTTTGCCTTAAAGATTTTATTGATTGCTTCTCCCCTTCTCTCCCTTTTTATCGATGTTTTTGTGGTGCAATTGTGGCTCAGATACCAGATGTCGTTCCTCAACTCAAGGAGTGGGTCGAGGACCTTGTGTCACAAAGGCCATATTCCGAGCATGCATGGATAAAACTGTCGAAGGGTAGGTCGGAGGCCCGTAATCATGGTAAGTTTTCTTTTCTGATTCATTAATATTTGACTTTCTCATTGCATTGTCGAACTCTTATCGGTCCTGTTTTCTTTAGTAGGTCACCCCAAGGATGTTTCCATGAGGCCTCCATCTGGTGATGAGTATGTACCTCTCGAGTCCCCTGCTCCGAGGCAGAGTAATGAGAAGAAAAGAAAAAGGGGCCCGAGATCCCCGAACTCGGAGAAGCAAAAACCAAAGAAGAGGTAGGCGCGCAAACCTAAGGAAAGTACCCAGCGTCCTCTCATCGTACTCAATTCGCCGACTAAGGGATGAGTCTGAAGAAGAAGGAGAAGACAATTCTGAGCTAGTGGCTCGGGTGCGAACTGCTTTGCCTCGAGCCGGGGAAGTTGCTGAGAAGGCATTGGCCGAGACCTCTCAACCGGAACGGGGTGCAGCTGCTTTGCCCCAAGCCAGGAGAGATGAGAGGGAGACCGGGGCTGACACTCCTCGAGCAGAAGAATTGCCCCGAAAGATTTGCTTGGGGCGATTGACCTTATCGGGTCTCCTCAGTTCTCTAATGCCATGATCCGTGAGGCCGGTATGCTAGAAGGTCGTTCTTACGAGGGGCCTCAGGGGGCGACAAATATCCACAACTTCTTGGATGGGTTAGAGTCAACTGCCTCAGAGGACGTCACTGGGCTCGGTGACTTGCTGGTGCCAAAGAAGGTACCATCATCGGGGGCCAGCGGATCTTCTTCGAGCTCAAAGTTGGTAGATCGGTTCCCAGCCCCGAGCATTAACCCTGACCGAAGACGGTCAATAGTTTTCTCTATCCCGGAGGATGCCCGGGTTTTCTTTTCCCGCGTGGGGATTGCTAGCTACCTTCGGTTCTTGGTGATTGAAGAGGATCAGGTCGTGATGGACGCGGTGGAAGCACCCTGCCTATTCAATGAAGCTCAACAAGCTTTGAATCGGGTAACTTCAAGTGTCCCTTTATTATGTATTTTAAGTTAAATAATCCTAACGTTTTTGTTCACACTTGCATGCCTCGGTACTGCACCATGAGGCTTTTCTCCGATACCAGGAGGAGTTAACCCAACACGAGGCCGAGGTTCAGGAGCTTACTAAGAAGAGGGACACTTATAAACTTCTGAGTGAGAGACTTCAGGCCGAGTTAGAAGCGGCTCGGAAGGAGCATATCAAGTGAGCCGAGCAGGTAAATCGAGTACTTGAAGATAGTGATGACGAACTGGACTCAATCGTTAACAATCCGATCCTGTAGGTTCGACAAAGGCTTGAACAAATAGGGCAACTCCAGGCGTAGGTAGACACGATACAAGCTGAGGCCGAGGAGTTCAAGAAAAATATGGATCTCTTAACCTCGGAAAAGGAAGTTGTCCAAGTGCAACGGGCGTCGGTCGAGGCCCAGCTTTGGGATGAAAAAGGGAAAACCTTGGTGCAGGCCAAGAAGATCGAGGAGCTCCAATCTGAGCTAAACTCGGCTGTTTCCCGTCAAGCGAGTCTGGCCAAGGAATTCCAGGCGGTCAAATTAGAGGTGGATGTTGCCGAGACCAAGGCTAATGCTAAAGTGGCCCAATTCAAGGTTGATATCGAAGCGATTTAGGCCCAGGCCAAAAGCATGGTGGAGTATGCAAGGTGGAAATCTCGAAGGGAATCCCTCGAGGGAGTCCATGCTCAGAACTTCGATATACAGGCGGAAATCGAGAACGCCAAAGTAGAAGAAGCGGGGGCCTGGAAGTTAGCTTTTCCCGAGGAAGATTCCGAGAGCTTAACTGAATCTGAAGGCGGGAAAGATCCCTAGGATGAAGACGCTTCCCCCGATGAGGACCAGGCCACTTAGGCCTTTATATGTTTTTATCTTTTGCTTTTTGTAAATTTGTAAGGCCGTTTTGGCCATTGTATATCTCTGTATCGGGCCATTCTCGCCTTTGTAAAAAGATAATATATATATATATATATATAAGGCTTTCTTTCCCTTTCGGCTTTCAAATTTCCCTTTGCTCTGTTACTTGTATTCACGAAGACCGGAATGCCTTAGCATAAAATAACTTAGGTTATGTTTGAAAGTTCAAACTAACCTTGCCTTTACATTGCTCTGTTTTAAGGCGTTTTGGGGGTTCAGTGTTACCGGAAACCTTTTTCCAAAGTAGGTAGCCGAGATTATAGTTTGCCGAGGGTAGCCTTTATAACCGGTTATGAAAAACTTTCTTTTTTGAAGGCCTAGTTTTTGTTACGGGTTTCGGAGCCGTGTTAATATGGTCGTAGCCTTTTAGTTCAGGATCTGTCCATTGGACTTGCTTTCCTAAGCTATCCGGGCTTGCCTAAGATAACAGTCCCCGAGTGGGGTGGTCGTGGCCTTTAAAAGCTGGGGGTTGCCTAATAGGTCCTATGCCCCCGAGGCCCAGTGACTTACGCCGTTCGAGTTTGTTTTCGGACAGTAGTCCCCTAGTGAGGGAGTGATCATTCGTACTCCGATCATAAGCGGCCCTTGAGCTCGTTACCTTTAGGAGATTGGAAGTACAAAATTCTTTAAGGGATGTAAATAGGAAAATTTTAAAATATAAGATGATTGCAAGGAAAGTACTTCTCTTTATTCCTGTGCAAAATAGTTATACATGCGTACATGTTTTATGCCAAGGCTCGAGCAATCTATGTAGGCATGGTTCGTTTGACTGTTTGGCCCGTACAATAAATCCTACCTATCGAGACCCTTCCTTTACGAAGTAATTTCCTCGCTAAAGTTGATATCCGAAAGTAACGCAGTTTTAAGGATAAGTGATATAACTTGATACAAATTAAGAAAACAGATTGGTATTAAAATTGACGATAAAAGAATAAATACAAACCACACAAATTGAACAGCCTTGACCTTCGAGTTCGATCACCCTCGAACCAAGAAATGCTTCAATTGATGTATGAACAGAATAATAAGATGATAAGAATTAGAAATGACAGTATATTGCTTTGTGCTGCTTCTTGTCGATCACCTACAAGTGTTAGTCCGAAATAAAAGGAAGTGAATGGGGTCGTACCTTAGAAGTAATATAGTTTTAGGTGAGTTACATTCCAATTGCTCGGTAGTTGTTCTCCATTCATCATTCCGAGATTATATGATCCTTTCCTGGTGACCTCAGGAATCTGGAACGGTCCTTACCAGTTGGGACCCAACTTCCCATCGTTCGGATTCCGGGTGTTTAGCGTGACCTTCCTTAGTACTAGGTCACCGACATTGAAGTATCGAAGGTTGGCTCTTTGATTGTAATACCTCTCAATTCGTTATTTTTGGGCAGCCAATCGAACAAGGGAGGCTTCACGCCTTTCATCCAATAGCTCCAAGCTCGTATTCATGGCCTCGTCATTTGACTCCTTTATTGCATATCAGAATCTGATACTTGGCTCCCCGACTTCCACCGGTATTAGGGCTTCGGCGCCATAAACAAATGAGAATGGAGTAGCCCCGGTACTGGACTTCGCAGTCATGCGGTTGCCCAAAGGACTTCGGGCAGGATCTCCTACCATTTCCCTTTGGCGTCAGTTAACCTTTTCTTAAGGTTTTGGATTATAGTTTTGTTGGCCGAATCGGCTTGCCCGTTCCGGCTAGGGTGATAAGGTGTCGATAAGATTCTTTTGATCTTATGATCTTCGACGAACTTGGTCACTTTACTGCCGATAAACTATTTCCTGTTGTCACACACAATTTCGGATGACATCCCAAATGAAGTCGATGACTTCCTTCTCCCTAAGTTTCTCGTATGCATGCGCTTCAACCCACTTAGAAAAATAGTCAGTCATAAATAAGATAAATTGAGCCTTACCTGGCGCCCATGGAAGAGGGTCGAATGTCTATTCCCCACTTGATGAATGGCCATGGTGACAAGACCGAGTGCAGTAGTTCCCCGGGTTGGTGAATCATCGGAACATATCTTTGGCATTTGTCACATTTTCAAACGAACTCCTTCACATCTTTTTCCATGTCGATCCAATAACAGCCGGCTCTGATCACCTTTTGAACCAATGATTTGGTGCCTGAATAATTTTCGCAAGTGCCCTCGCGAACTTCCCTCAGAACGTACTCGATATCTCCTGGTCCCAGACATATTGTTAGCTGGCCATCGAACATTCTTCTAAACAAGGTTTCATCCTCGGACAAGCTGAATCGGGCTGCCATTGTGCGCAGCACCCTCGATTCTTTTGGATTTGAGGGAAGTTTCCCCGTCTTCAAATACTCTACGTATTTATTTCTCCAATCCCAGGTTAAGCTTGTGGAGTTTATCTCAGAGTGGCCTTCTTCTACTACCGACCTCATGAGTTGTACCACTGCCCCTCAGTTGAGTTCGACGTCCTCGACCGATGACCCTAAGTTTGCAATGGCATCGGCCTCACTATTTTGATCCCGAGGTACATGTTGCAAAGTCCATTCTTTAAACCGATGTAACATTACATGTAACTTATCTAGGTACTTTGCATTCATTCTTCTCTGACTTCGAACGTTCTGTTAACTTGATTCAACACAAGGAGGGAGTCACGCTTAGCTTCGATTACCTCCGCCCCCAAGCTTTTGGCCAGTTCAAGACCTGCAATCATGGCCTCATATTCGGCCTCATTGTTAGTCAATTTCACAGTTCTAATAGATTGTCTAACTATGTTACCTGTGGGTGGCTTCAATACGATTCCAAGTCCGGACCCCTTTGCGTTCGATGCACCGTCCATAAAGAGGGTCCAGATTCCCGAAGACGTCCCCGGGTTCACCAACAACTCTCTTTCGACCTTGGGTATTAGGGTCGGCATAAAGTCAGCCACAAAATCTGCCAAAATTTGAGATTTAATGGTTGTCCGGATTCGATATTCAATATCGTACCCGCTGATTTCTACGACCCATTTGGCCAATCTTCCGGAGAGTTCAGGTTTATTCATTATATTTCACAGTGGGTAAGTTGTCACAACACATATAGGGTGACATTGCAAGTACGATTTCAGTTTCCTAGAGGCGCTTAGTAAAGTGAACGCCAATTTTTCTAGGTGGGGATATCTAGTTTCGGCCCCATCCAAGGTCCGGCTAACATAATAAATCAGATATTGCATACCTTGTTCTTCTCGAACTAGGACTCCACTTACCGATATCTCCAATACTGCCAAATACAAGTATAGTTGTTCGTCTGCCCTCGGTGTGTGAAGCAGTGGCGGGCTCGATAAATATCTCTTAAGTTCTTCCAATGCCTGTTGGCATTTCGGGGTCCATGTGAAGTTGTTTTTCTTCTTCAGTAACGAGAAAAATTGATGAATCTTATCGGAGGACCTCGAGATGAATCACCCCAGGGCGGTTATGCGCCCGGTTAGCCTTTGCGCGGCCTTCACGTTGTCCACTACCGTAATATCCCTGATAGGTTTGATCTTGTCGGGGTTGATCTCGATTCCTCGGTTGGATACCATGAATCTGAGAAATTTACCTGATCCAACTCCGAACGATTATTTTTCCGAATGCTTTAAATGGTCCTCTGCTAGCAAGGACTTAACTAACGTATCGTCAATGTAAACTTCCATAGATTTCCCTATTTGTTCTTCGAACATCTGATTTACTAGGCGATGGTAAATGGCACCAGCATTTTTTAATCCAAATGGCATTACGTTATAGCACTATGTGCCATACTTAGTGATGAAGGAGGTTTTTTCTGATCATCCTGGTTCATTCATATTTGGTTGTACCTGGAGTAGGCATCTAGAAAACTGAGGATCTCGTGGCCGGTCATGGCATTGATCATGCGATCGATGTTAGGCAAAGGGAAAGAGTCCTTGGTCCATGCCTTCTTTAAGTCCTTGTAATATACACACATTCTCACTTTGTTCCCTTTTTTAGGGACTACTACTACGTTTGCTAGTCATTCCGGGTATTTGACTTCCCATATGGACCTTATTTTAAGGAGTTTAGTTACCTCGTCCTTGATGAAGACATGCTTGATCTCGGACTCGAGTCTCCTCTTCTGCTTCACCAGATGGAATTTCGGGTCCAGGCTCAATTTATGAGTGGTGATCTCCGGTGGGATCCCTGTCATGCCGAGATGGGATCAAGCAAAACAATCCATGTTAGCTATAAGAAATTGAATGAGCTTTTTCCTAAGCTCGGGAGTTAACCCCGTGCCTAGGTATACCTTTTGATCGGGCAGTTGTTCGATTAGTATGACTTGCTCCAGCTCTTCGACCGTTGATTTGGTAGCGTTGGAATCATCAGGGACTATGAAGGATCAGGGAACCCCATAATCATCGTCTTCGTCAGTCCCCTGCTTGTCCAGTTGGGTCGAGGTCGGCATCGGTGATTGCTATTTGGCTTCCTGTTTTGCTTTCGAGTCTGACTCCTCTGTCGATGAGAGTGTTGATATTGGAATTACTTCATCGACGGCAAACATTTCCTTCGCGACGGGCTGCTCCCCGTAGATCGTTTTAATCCCCTCTGGTATTGGAAATTTTAACACCTGGTGAAGGGTCGAGGGCATAGCCCTCATGTTGTGAATTCACGGCCTCCCGAACAGGGCGTTATATCTCATGTCCCCTTTGATCACATAAAACGTGGTCCCCTGGATGGTTCCGACTGCGTTCACCGGTAACATTGTTTCTCCCTTAGTAGTTTCACAAGCCATGTTGAACCCGTTTAGTCACTCGGGCCGCAGGCACGATTTGGTCCTGTAGGCCGAGTTATTCTACGACCCTCGATCGAATGATGTTGGCTGAACTACCTGGATTAATTAACACACGTTTAACTTGAGTTTTATTCTTGAGTACAGATATTACCAGTGCATCATTATGGGGCTGCATGATTCCTTCTGCATCCTCGTTATTGAAAGATAGAGTTTCTTCTGGTATGTAATCTCGAGTCCATTTCTTCCTCATGATTGATACTTTGGTGCGCTTTAACATCGGACCTTGGGGAACATAAACCCCTCCGATGATCATATGAATGACATGTTGAGGTTCTTATTGTTTGTTTTGTTTATTGGAATCCTTATTTCTAAAATGATTCTTGGCTCGGTAACTTAGAAACTTCTGAAGGTGCCCGTTATTGAATAACCGGGCTACTTCTTCTCTCAATTGTTGACAATCTTCTGTTCTGTGGCCATGGGTGCCATGATATTTACACATTTGGTTGGGATCTCTTTGGGATGGATCAATTTGTAAAGATCGAGGCCATTTGGAAATTTTGATGCATCCGATAGCCGATACGATGGCGGCTGCATCAACATTAAAGTTGTATTCTGATAATCCTAGTGCTTCTTTAGATCCGATAGGCCTGTCAAAGTCGTTCTTGCTCATGAGTCCTCGAGAGCTCTGGCCTCGATCACTTCTCCTTTCACTTCGTACATGATTTCTAGATCAGCTGCTCCTATGATCTCCATTGTATGGCTGGTACCGATCTCTGTTCAACCTCGATTCTCTGTCAATGTCACTCTTGATTCTATTAACTGGTCTGATAGGATAAACGGGCCCGGAAGGAGCCCCAAGTTGGTCGTCTTCGACCCTGATCTTCGATTGATATCGATTATGCACGTCGACCTAAGTAACAGTTGTGTATTCTATCAAATTTTGCTTTAACTGTTGCGAAGCCACTGAGCTTTGAATATTGAGTCCTTGGGTGAAAGCTTGAACGACCCAATCATCGGCGACCGGTGGCAGGTCCATTTGTTCCATTTGGAATCGAGACACGAATTCTCTAAGCATTTCGTTGTCCTTCTTCCTTACCTTGAAAAGGTTCGAATTCCTACTTTTAACCTTGATGGCCCCAGCATATGCCTTTACAAAAGAATCTGGAAGCATAGCAAATGAGTCAATAGAATTAGGTGATAAATTGTGGTACCATATCATAGCTCCCTTCGACAGGGTTTCTCCGAATTTCTTTAGCAAGACAGATTCGATCTCGTCATCTTCTAGATCGTTCCCTTTGGTAGCACATGCGTAAGAGGTGACATGCTCATTTGGGTCGGTCGTTCCATTGTATTTAGGAATCTCGGGCATGCGGAACTTCTTGGGAATCAGTTTGGGAGCTGCGCTCGGGGGGTAAGGTTTTTGCAGGAACTTTTTGGAATCCAAACCCTTCAATATTGGCGGTGCCCTCGGAATTTGATCAACCCTGGAGTTGTAAGTTTCCACTTCTTGTCGTTTGCCTCGATCTTCTTTTCCCCCGACTCAATTCATTTTGTCAGTTCTTCGAGCATCTTCATGATTGCAGGATCGGCCCCCGATTCATTCTCGCTATATTTCCTTGAAGCCGATTCAACCCTGTGGACAACTTCCTGGGACGGTTCGGGCTCAATCCTGCTCGGTGGGTGATTTTGGTTTTGGAGCTGGGCTATTGCTGCCTGTTGAGCCTGCAACATTTAGAAGATCACCTGCGGGCTGATCCCGCCCTCTTCGCCGCCATGTGTGCTTTGAGCGACTGATCGAACATCCCTATGGACGTTGCCCTCGGGATCGACGACCAAATTTGCGTTGATGGCTACATGCAAGCTGACGTCGATTGGATCTACAGCCGGAACTCAATCGGGGCCAACCGAAGGTACGTCGCTCCCTGACGCTATGTTATCATTTTCGTCGTGATGACCGAAATCATTATCCACGTGTAGGGGTGCTGACTTGAGAGTTTGACATTTTGGTCCTGGAATCAAAGATACTCCAAAGAACAAGTGTAAAATAGTACTCCCTCGGTTCCAGTTTATGTGAACCTATTTCTTTTTTGGTTTTGGAACCAAAGAACAAGTGTAAAATAGTACTCCCTCGGTTCCAGTTTATTTGAACCTATTTCTTTTTTGGTTAGTTCCAAAACGAATGACTCCTTTCTAAATTTGGTAATAATTTATCTTAAACTTACAATTGTACCCTTAATGAGAAACTTTTATAATCACACAAATACTCAAGGCACCTTTTTGACTTGTTTAGGGCCACAAATTCTAAAAGTCTTCATTTTTTCTTAAACTCCGTGTCCAGTCAAACATGTTCACATAAATTGGAACGAAGGGAGTATGTGTTATGGAAGTTTGTACCAGATAATCACTATTATCCTTAGCCCTACTGTGGGCACCAAACTGTTTACCCAAACAATCGCATAACAATTGAATTTATGCGCATTTTTAAGGATACGTGATACAACTTGATACAAATTAAGAAAACAGATTGGTACTGAAATTGACGATAAAAGAATAAATGCAAACCACTCGAATTAAACAGCCTTGACCTTCGAGTTCAATCACCCTCGAACTAAGAAATGATTCAACTGATGTATGAACAGAATAACAAGATGATAACAATTAGAAATGACAGTATATTGCTTTGTGCTGTGTATTGCAATATGCGTTACAAATGATCAGACCCCCTTTATATAGTAGGGGAGTCCTACTCTTGATACAATTCTATACAAGGTAAAAATCTCATGATTTGCTAATTAATCGACCTCTCCTTGATAAGTGCTAGGATTTCCGCCGTGATCTCCAACCGATCACGGATATTTCGGCCTTCTGTTATTTGTTTCGGCAAATTTTCCTCAAATCTTGTTCAGTCCCGAGCTCAATAATGTAACTTCGCACCTCGGTTCGATATAACTCAAGATCAAGCTTTAACCTGTCATGTTTCAGTCTCGATTGGTCACACAAGAGACGAACCCGGTCGACTCGAGATCGAGCTTTAATACAATATACATACATAGACCCCATACATAGACAAATGCAATATGCATACACCCCTGACTCAATTCCATATATATACACACACCCTGAAACATCATTTGATTGCCCTTCTCCGCCCCAGTATATTCCTCAATCCACGGTATCGCAGAGAAGTTCACATAGAAAACTGAAATAATCTTAAGTGACGTTAATAGTTGAGAGCTCCACACTAAGCAATATAAGCAAGTAGGTACACTGAAGAAGAGCCTGAAGTGTGCGTATGTAAATGATGCTAAAACACATCCGCTTTTCTTCGTTTCTCTTTTGTACACAGATAGTTGTAGAAAAACATACAAATTTAAACTGAAAGAAATTATAAAAGCATTATACTACGTTTGTAATATGTTGCTAGTTAGAGCTAACTAAATACCAAATAATTGTCATATATAGAATGTCGCATAAATTAATGCGATCTCAGTGGACAAATGGAAGAGAAAAAAGAAGAAACTCGTCTAATGAATAGGGGTTTCTTTGTCTTCCTTTTTGTTTTGAATGTGTGAGTAGGGAAAACTGAAGGGGGTTGTAAGGTACTGAAGAAAGTGATAGAAAAGACAGAAATACAGAGAGATAATTGGGCAAGACATAGGTTGTAACTTTCATGATTGTCATTATGTGTATGTTTTCGATGCTTTATTGGAATATGTACAAATTAATTGTTGAGAACATACATACGCATACATACAACACAAAATAAAACACACACAACAGATCCACAAAGTGCTCAGCCATGAGCTTCCCTTCTTGTAGCACGTGAATGTATCAGGCCCCCAAATGGCCCTTGCAACACTCACAACAAACTCCTCAAGATAACTAAAGAATCAAAACCCCAATTTAGAATAAATATGTTTTTACAAATATATATATATATACACTTAAATCTTTCTTCATGACATTATTACTTCCAAATGTATGTTACTTACCATTTTATATGTTCAGATGCAATTTAACTATATATCTTAATGGGTACGTAGTTATCATTTCAATTAAGCAACAAGAAGATTGACAAAAGAAACTATATATACAACACGGAGAAAATCCAAAGAAAATACGGAAAAGGAAAACATAAAGCAAATTAAGAAACCCTAGACAATCGACGCATAAAATGCAAGCTCAAATAGTACCTGTTGGAATTAAGATGTCAAGTTAAGTACCCTTTCCGATGCTTCACCTTCAATATCTTACCCACAAAAAAACAGCTCTTTCTCAACAAAAAAAGAAAGATAAACAAAACAGATATTAGAATTAGGTAGTTAGATTACCATATATATCCGGGATATGCTTGGCTCCTCATACGCCATTCACGGGGACCCAACGGTATTCCGATGAGCTCTGCAAATGGCATACAGGGAGCCAGGCATATGCATATTATGTGAATGTAACCTACATATAAGATAGAAATTACGTTTAAACTTCTTACATATAACTGGTAACTTTTAAAACAGCCCGAATAATTATCTAAGTAAAAGAAAGAAAGCATGGTTGAACTGAAAAATTATCTGCCCGTGATCATTGTCAACAAGAATCAAGAAAATATGAAGAAATATCCAAAGAATTTTAGCTAAGAAGTAAGAAAAAGGAAATGGAGATTTGAGATTGAAAGAAGAGGCAAGCTAAGATGGTTTATATTTTAAGAGAAAAAAAGAGAGATTTGGGTGATCAAACTGAAGTCCTAATCAACTGGATCTTTTAGCCCCACCGAAAAAACATATTTACACGACCATAAGACCAAAAGCTATAGCTGTTTCTTCTACTCTCTTTCTGTTTTCATACATTAATTCATTCAAGTAGAAGGATAGACAAAGGTAGGAGTGATGAAAACAAGCTGTTTAGCACAAAGCAGCAAAATAATCAAAACAGAAAAAGAAGGGCTGTGAAGAAATCAAGAAAGAAGTGTTCTTGTTGTTCTTAATTTGTAGGGTTGCCCTTTTTCTTTTCTTCGAAAGAGAAAAAGCAAAGAAGTTTTTCTGGGGTTGTTTTTGCATCCAAGTCTACTTTACCATCTCTTTACAACACATATAAAGGGAGAATTGGAGGTGTTCTTTTGGGGGGGGGGGGGGTGCGTTAGGGTGGTGGGAAGAAATGGGGATTGGGGGTCATGTTGCTAACCACGCAATTTCCTAAGCTTCAAATCTTTACTCTTTACTCTCTCACTTGCTTTTTTCTGGGTCGTAAAAGCCACGGTTGCTTTTCTCCTCTGTCTGAAGCTCCTTTGTCTTCAAGTGTTTGGACGACATGGATTCCTCTCCACTTCCCTTTCTTTCTCTTCCTTTCCTTCAATAAACTAAAAAGTGAAAAACCCTTTAGAGAAATATTGGAAACAAAGCCATTACCCCCATAATAATAATAATAATAATAATAATAATAATAATAATAATAGTTTTATCATATTTTATTGAAATTCTGTCTCTCCTCTCTCTCACTTCTTCTTTATCTTTATGTCCCTTTGTGTATTCTATACTCTATATTACAACTAATCTTATCATTTATAATATAGTTTTTACCTTTTGGAATATCCTCAGTTTCGTCCTAATAATACCCTTTATACAACTACTTAATCTGTATTTCCCTTCTGTTTAGGAGAGGACAGTACCTAGCTAGGGTGTGACTTCCTAATAATATAATACTAACAATTTTGTAAAACTATGATTTGGCATGACATATAGTGTTAATACTAGTAATTATTTATTATTTTACTTACTACTAGTATATATTGTTGTTGTTTCCATTCAACTAGTGGTAATTAATATGGTTGAGCCTTGTTATGGTTCTTGTTGTTAGAGCGAAGTGACATTCCCTCAAATTATTGTGCATGGCAAGTGATAAAGAGATTGCAGTCATACTCCGTACATCCTTATTTGAACTTCCTTTGATGAATGGTCAATCTCTTATAAGAATCTTTTGCTGTCTACACAAGTTCACCAAAATAAAACTCTAGGGTTGACATCAATAAAACAAGCTAGTAGGTGTATGTACATGTGATTCACTTTTTGTCTACACTGTGTTAGACCTTTGTGTTATATAGACAATAATACACATAAAAAATATAGAGCTTAAATTAATTATTTTGCAAAAATATAATGTTCTTTCCGGCAGGGATGGCAGTGGCACAGGTGCGAAACGGGTTGAAGCTTAACCAGCAAAACTTTTTACATGCTTCATTCCGCCCCGCCCCGCATAGTAACTCTGTCAGTTTTTAACTCGCGCCACCTCGACTCGCATCAACCCGCCCCACCCCGACCTGTATAACTTTTTGTTTCCTTTTCTTTTTCCATCTTGTTATTTAGTAGTGTGAGTTGTTATTGTTTTATATAAATCTTAACAAATCTTTTATCATGAACTACCTTTTAAGATTGGGCTAGATTCGGTATTTTATTTTTTTTACGGATGTTTACCCTCAAAATCGGATAACAATTAAATTTGTAAGTGGTTTTAAGGATACGCGGATTAACTTGATACAAAGCGATAAATTAAGTTACTATTGAACAAACAAAGATAAAATAAATTCAAACCACACGAATTGGATAGTTTCAGCCTTAGTGAAATAGTCACTCTCGAGTCAGGCTCACCACAACCGGTACAGATGAAAAAGAGCAAGAGACAGAGAAAATAATAATATATTACTTTTGAATGCCTATTGCAATGTCCTTCATGAATTATCGCACCCCCTTTATATAGTAAAGGAGTCCTACTTTAGGTATAATTCTATAAAAGGTAAAAAATCTTCTGATTTATTGATTGCTGGTTCCTTATCGATACGTGCCGAGATCCTCGCCGTAATATTCGGCCGATCACGGATATTTCGATTTTCTGTTGGCTATGTTGGATTATCTGACAATGTTCTTCGAAGTCGTTCGAGGCTAGGACCGATTCCGGGACCATGCTCTCGATATTCTCGAGGGCAGGCGTCATGCCCCCGGGTTCTGGCAGGTGGGACTTTGGCTCGATTTCGGTCCCTTGCCGCTATGTCTCGAGCCTGGCTCATCTTGTCGGAGGCCGGGATGCACCATGAGCTCGATTTCACCCGTATACAGATAGTTCCCTCATTTTTCGGAGAGTAAATGACGAGAAACAACATGAGCTTTTGATTCTTACTTTGATACATCATGACAGAAATAACAAAACATCTGAAACGTCTCGTCAGTCAAGTCATAATGGCATTAAATACGTGTTAGTCGCCGGTCGGCCATCCTTGGGCGTGAAATGCCGCTGAACTACTATAAATACCTCCTCCTTTATTCATTTTTACTTTACATCAAACCTTCTACCCTCGTACCTTCAGGATTTCAATACTCTTTAGCACTTTTACCCCAGTTATTCGAGATCCTTTGCAAGAATTTTTACTCATTTTTTTCTCAAGCCAACAAGTCTAATCCTTCAACTTCCTTTCTTTCTTTATTTTTCTCAGATTTTCCTCCATCTTCATTTTCTAAAGAAATGGCAAAGACTTCCAAAATTGTTCCCCAGAAAGAAGCTCATTCTACTTCGCGGCCAGCTACTGAGGACGAGGAGACCGCTCCACGTGCGACCGTCGATGAACCAGTACCCGAACCCTCTTTGAAAATGTTCATCCCCGAGGGATGCTCGGTCAACGTCGATTTCAAGGTTTAAAAGCCTTCCTTCATATAGGGTCGGTGTGAGGATGTCTCGAGATACATCTGCTCGATTACTGAAGAAGCCCTCCCTACAGTCCGAAAAGACTGCAACTGGGCTGATAAAGACATATTGGTCCCCGACCCCGAAGAGGCCATTACCACCTATGTCGAGGGATACCTAAGTGTTTACACTTATCCTTTTACATTGGGCCCTGTAGACCCGGTCATTTTAGATTTCTACAGGAAGTACAACGTGTGCCTAGGCCAGATTCATCCATCACTCTGGAGGATCGTGATCCTCCTCTGATTGTTTTGAACAAAATCGATGGGTGCTCGTTCACCATTGATCATCTACTCTGCTTATACAGTCCCCGAATCTTCCGGGGGGTTGATAAAGCTTGTGCGTCGGGCCAGTAAAGCCCTGTTCTCAAGCATCGATGAGGATCGGGATCGAGGCTGGCAAGGCCGTTTTGTCCGAGTGAGGACTTCAAACTTGATTCTGGTTGAATGCAAACCGTTCCCCGAGAAGTGGAATACGTCACGTAAGTAGAACTTACCTTCGAATGTTGATTTTATACTTACTTCTCTTTTCCTCACCAGTGTTCGTGATGGTGCAGCCGTTGCTCGGGTCCCAAATGTTATCCCTCGATTCAAGGAGTGGGTCGAGGGTATCATTTCACAGATGCCCTACTCCGAGCGCTCGTGGCTCAAACTCTCGAAGAGTCGCTGGGAGGCACGTTCCCATGGTGAGACTTCTTTCCCGAGTAGGTTGTGTTAGGATTTTCTTTTACCATTAAGCCATTACTCCCTTTACTTATTTTTGCAGGCTTATCTAAGGATGTCGAGCTTAGGCCTCCAGTCAGTGGCGAGGAGTTACCTGCCGAGTCCCCTGCTCCGAGACTGGCCGAAGAGAGGAAAAGCAAGAGGGTTTCAAGTTCCTCGAGCTCGGAGAAAAAGAAAACAAGGAGAAGGCTGGTGCGCTAGCTAAAGGAAAATACCAGCTCCCGAACACCAGCTTACGATTTTCTCTATCGCTTGAGGGATGAGTCCGATGGAGAAAAACCTTTCATTCTGGTGGCCCGCGAGCCGTCGTAGCTCGAAGAGCAAGGGGCCTCTGAACCAAAGATTCGTGAGGCCGATCTGCCTCAAGCCATGGATGTCGATGAGGAGACTGGGACCGAGGCTTCCCAGGATGCATGCAGTGCCCCGAAGAAGACACTCAGTGTGATAGACATCACCGAGTCACCCTCGTTTACCAAGTTCATGTTTAATGAGGCCCAAACGGTGAAAGAGCGCCCCAGTAAGGGGGCCCACGGAGCCGACGACCCCCTCCACTGCTTTATTGATGGCGTGGATCTCACCGCCATGGAGGACGTCACTAGATTAGGTGACTTAGAGGTACATAGGAAAAGTCCATCATCGGGGGCAGGCGGGCCTAACTCGAGCCCGAAATGGATCAATCAGTTCCCTGTCCTGAGTGCGGATCCTGGTCGGAAGCGGCCCATTATTATCACCGTTCCAGAGGATGCTCGGGTTCTTTTCATCCCCGTAGCGGTGGCCAGTTACCTCCGGTGCCTGATGACCAAAGAAGACCAGGCCAAAATGAATGAGGTAGGCACGCCCTGCTTGTTCAACGAAGCACAACAGGCTCTGAACCGGGTAACTCCAGATAATTCCTGACGATTTCAATTTTTCCCTTGATACTTGAACTAATTTGTTGACAATTTTAATATCTTTATTCGTATTTGTAGGCCTCGGTGCTTCACTACGAAACTTTCCTCCGATATCGGGATAAGCTGAACCAACTCAAAGCCGAAGTCAAAGAGCTTGCTGAGAAGAGAGACACGTACAAACTTCTCAGCGAGCAACGTGAAGGAGAGGCTAAGAGCCTTTGAGCTGAGTTGGAAGTGGTTCGGAAAGAACATGCCAACCTGGTTGAATAGGTAAAAATCTTTAAAGTTAGTGACAATTAGCTAGACACGGTGACTAATGGTCAAAACTCGCAGGTCTAATAGAAGATTGATCGGATCTACCAACTCCGAGCTGAGATAGATGTAATCAAGGTCGAGACCGAAGAGTGGAGAGGCAAGATTGATCACCTGGCCTTGGAAAAGGAGACTGCCCGGGCGCAATTGACCTCGCCGGAGGCCCAACTTCGAGCGACGAGGGAAAAGGCTGAGGCACGGTCCCAGAAAATTGAGAAGCTCCGGTCTTAGCTAAGCTCGGTTGTTGCCGATCGAGAGACCTTTGCCAATGAGCTTAAAGTGGCCAAGTCGGTGGTTGAAGTAACCAAGCCGATACCAATGAGATGGTGGCCCAGTATAAAGCCGATGTCGAGGCAGCCCAGGATCGCCTGAAAGACATCGTCGAATACATGAAATTGTAGTCCCGAAGGGAGGCCCTCGAGGAAGTTCACGCTCGGGGTTTTGATTTGTCGGTCGAGGTTGAAAATGCTAAGGGGATCGAGGTCGAGGCCAAGAAGTTGGCGTATCCCGAGGACGAAAAAGCCTTTGAGGGTTCGGGCGGATTCGGGGGCGGAGAAGACTCCGATGGTCCCGGTGATGAGGCAGAATTCGGCGAAGACCCAGCCGTTTAAGTGCCTTGTAAATTTTTCTTTTATTTTGCACCTTTGTACTTTTTGTTGACGCCGTTTGGCCTTTGTAAAGATATTCTTATATACATATATATAAGGCTTTTTTCCCTTCGATAGATTTTTAAGCTTGTTTCCTTTCTCTCTTTTCTTTATGATTGTAAAGATATCGAATACCTTAGCAGGTAATAATTAGGTCTTGTTCGAAGGTTGGAACATGCCTTGATCTTGATATTATTTTGCTTAAGACTTGTGGGGGGCTCGGTATAACTGGAAGCTTTCCCCAAAGTACTTAGAATATTTTAGATTACAATTTGTCGAGGGTAGCCTTTTGAACCGGTTTAGAAATTTTGAAGGCCTTATTATTTGGTTACGGGTCTCGGACGTCTCTGAGCCATTCTAAAACGGCTGCAGCCTTTCTAGTTCGGGTGTTGCCTACTGCGATTGTTACCCCAAGTCATCTGGGCTTAACCGAGACAACCGTCCCCGAATGGGGGTGGCCGTAGCCTTTAAAGTTCGGGCACTGGCTAATAAGCTTTGTGCCCCCGGGCTTCGTTATCCCGGGCCATCCGAACCTGCCTTGGGCGGAAGTCCCCGAGTGAGGTGGCCCTTGGGCTCGATGTATTTAGGGGATCAAATATAAGAAATAAAAATTTTCAAGGGACAAAATATTTATCCGCGAGGTAGAAACTTCCTTTCATTTTTGTGCGTAATAAACAAAGTTACACATGTGTTCAAGCTTTGTGTCAGGGCTCGGGAGGTCTATGTGGGCACGGTTCATTTGACTGTTTGGCTCTTATAGTAAATCCTATTGATCGAACCTAGACTATTCGAGCAAAAAGTTTCTTTCCTTACTAAAATCATTACCCGAGGGTGATGCCACCCAGTGTTCGAGGCCGATCATAGAGAAGCCTCGGATACTGTTGATGTGATCCTCGACATCGGTTCACAACCGGTCTTCAATTCTAAGTTAGCATGATCCATTGTTTCCTCGTTAAAAACCTTACCGGAAACCCTATTTGGGACACAATCGGTTCAAGGGAAAAAGAGTGCAACACGTGCTTTCAGGCCTAAACAATTGTATCGTTCTTTGATGGTCACCTACAAATATTAGTCCAAAATGTAAATAAATAAAAGAAATGAATGGGGTCGCATCTTAGAAATAGTATTGTTTCAAGTGAGTGATGTTCCAGTTGTTCGGTATTTGCTCACTGTTCATTGTTCCGAGTTTGTATGATCCTTTTCCAGTGATCTCGATAATTTGATACGGACCCTCCTAGTTTGGCCCAGCTTCCCTTCGTTTGGACTCCAGGTGCTTAATGTGACCTTCCTTAACACTAAGTCTCTGACATTGAAGTGTTGAAGGTTGTCTCTTCGATTGTAATACCTCTTGATCCATTGTTTTTTGGCGGCCAACCGGACGAGGGGGCTTTCGCGCCTTTCATCTAACAGTTCTAGGCACGTACTCATAGTCTCGTTGTTTGATTCTTTCGTCGCATATGAGTTATTTTAAGGATACGCGGATTGACTTGATACAAAGCGATAAATTAAGTTACTATTGAACAAACAAAGATAAAATCAATTCAAACCACACGAGTTGGATAGTTTCAGCCTTAGTGAAATAGTCACTCTCGAGCCGGGTTCACCACGACCGGTACAGATGAAAAAGAGCAAGAGACAGAAAAAATAATAATATATTACTTTTGAGTGCATGTTACAATGTCCTTCATGAATTATGAGACCCTTTTTATATAGAGAGTCCTACTTTAGGTACAATTCTATAAAAGGTAAAAAAATCTTTTGATTTACTAATTGCCGGTTCTTTATCGATACGTGCCAAGATTCTCGTCGTGATATCCGGTCGGTCACGGATATTTCGGCTTTCGGTTGGCTATGCTGGATTGTCTGACAAGGTTCTTCGAAGTCGTTCGAGGCTTGGACCGATTCCGAGACCATGGCCTCGATATTCTCGAGGGCAGGTGTCATGCCCCGGGGTTCTGGCCCGGTGGGACTTATGCTCGATTTCGGTCCCTTGCCACCATGTCTCGAGCCTGGCTCATCTTGTCGGAGGCCGGAATGCACCATGAGCTCGATTTCACCCGTATACAACGGAAAAGAAGAAAAGATATAAGAGAATTTCACATTAAGGTGAAGGAAATTAATGAATCAAAATTTTTAGGCCTTTCAAATTAAACATATTACAGAACTATTCTATTATAACTCTGCTGCATAAAGGTAATTAACAAACCTGTTAGGAATTGTCTATCTCCCAAAAATTTACCTCCTGGTATTAGTTATTTTGCCAAACTATCACGTCTTTTTTTCTCCCTTAAGAGAAGGCCCTTAAATTATAGTACGTCAAATTTTGATTGTTGTAGTAATACATTTTTATTTTCTACGTAATGTAAGTTTACCCCGACGCTCACTAGAAGCGTTTGTAAACTAAAATATGGAAAGAGTTAATTAGATTTTTCTTTTTTTTGGGTCAAATGAAAGAGTTAGACGATTTAATGAAAATATAGAGGCAGCTACTTTTTTATCAACAATTTTGATAGGGTCTCTGTATTTTGGACTCTAGCTGCACATCATGGTGCTCAAGTCCCCTTCCATTTCTTTTCACATGGTTTTCACATTAG
The DNA here is from genome assembly GCF_000715075.1 of Nicotiana tabacum. Taxonomy (NCBI): domain Eukaryota; kingdom Viridiplantae; phylum Streptophyta; class Magnoliopsida; order Solanales; family Solanaceae; genus Nicotiana; species Nicotiana tabacum. The sequence goes on along the minus strand of NC_134092.1, from coordinate 91,011,832 downwards.
CTCAAAAGCAACATTTTCAATCCTTTTTCTTTGGGCGGTTAGAAAGAAAAGGTATTCTTTGCCTTTTGCTTTTGAAATCTTTCCGTCCAAATATTGACGCCTACGATGGCCCTTTAAATCACACAATATTTTAATTTTAAGTTGTAAGATATAAAGCTCGCCATTTTGGTCCCAGACAAAGAATACAAGGAATTAAGGAAACGATCGATAGAGTAGGTATGTTTAAACTGATGAGTGTCATCGACGACTGTTTGTTCCTTTCGAACTAATGAAGCTTAATAAAGTGACAAAAACTTCGATAAAAGAAAAAGACGTGTCCATTTTTTCTTTCCAATTACAGTAACAGAGTAAAATACTTTTGCTTTTATACATAGATTAAGGATGTGTTTGATACCAAGGAAAATATTTTCTAGGAAGTGAGTGATATTTTACTTATTTTTCTATGCTTGACTGGTGAGTGAAAAAAAAATTAAAAATATTTTTCTAGTGTTTAGTTAATGAGTAGAAAATATTTTTTTAAATAATATATAATTTGGGCAAACACTATTTAGTGGGGGTGGGAGGGGATGAAGGATGGAGCACGGGAAGGGGGAGGTGGGTTAGTGGTGTATGGATGGTGGGTGAGGGTGATGTGGGGGTGGGTGGTCAGTGGGGGATGGGATAGGTGGGTCGTGGAGGTAGGAGGTGGGGCGTGGGGCGTGGCCGGGGTTTTGGGGGATAGGGCATGGGGTGGTGGGTGAGAAATGTTAAAAAAGGGTTTTGAAAAATGAGAAAATTAAAAAATAATTTTCTTGAAAATATTCTGTTTCGTACCAAACACACCCTAAATCCACAATTAAATGGTTAATCAGTCTAGGTCATACATAGTTTCTGTACTTTTCTGGGTCAAGTTACGCTATTATTTTTCATGATGGGATATTATATGAATCAGATGTTTTAATTTATGACGTTTCCTAAATTTGTAAGGTGACCAACCATGTTAACGATCCCAATCATGGAGCCATTCCATTTCAATTTTCAATTCTAGTGTGTTAGCATCACGTGTTAAACTTGACATAATATCATCGGAGTTTAAACATAAGTTCAAAAATATGGGAACAGGACACAAATAAGATATCCCAAACAATTAGTAGGTCGCACTAGGAATAACAGATAATTAAGGAAAACGAGGTGAAAGAAAAGAAAGGTTAAAAAAGCGGGTATTATCATTTTTAGTCCGCGTCAAAAATTATTTATATTTGATAGTCGAAAAAGTGTATAAAACTTGTATAATTTTTGTATATAACATATAGAATGTATATATATACAAAAAGTATACAAATTTTATATATTTTTTCTGCTATTATTTTTACAGCGGCTATACAGTATCATTTTAGTTTAAGGATTTAAATTAGAGCACTTATAATGTTATCAGTAAATTTTAATTTGCGAATAGCAATGAATTTTATCTTAATCAGATTATTAATTAATTCTTACAACGAAAAAAATACTGTTTATCTAATAAATAATCAGAGTCATACCATGAAAGTATGGGAAAGGGTGGTTGAAGCGAGAGTGAGGAGGACAGTGTCTATATCCGACAACCAGTTCGGATTCATGTCGGGTCGTTCTACTACGGAAGCTATACACCTTATTAGGAGGTTAGTGGAACGGTACAGGGAGAGGAAGAAGGATCTGCACACGGTGTTTATTGACTTAGAGAAGGCGTACGACAAGGTTCCTAGAAAAGTTCTCTGGAGATGCTTAGAGGCAAAAGACGTGTCGTCTGCCTACATTTGGGCAATTAAAGGCATGTATGATGGGACTAAGACTCGGGTTAGGACTGTAGGAGGCGACTCTGAGCAATTTCCAGTTGTTATGGGTTTACACAAGGTTCTGCGCTCAGCCCGTTCTTATTTTCTCTGGTGATGGACGTGTTAACACACCATATTCAAGGGGAGGTTCCATGGCGTATGTTATTCGCCGATGACATAGTTCCGATTGATGAGTCGCGAATCAGTGTTAACGAGAGGTTGGAGGTGTGGAGACATGCCCTTGAATCTAAGGGTTTCAAGCTGAGCATGACAAAGACGGAATACATGGAGTGTAAGTTCAGCACTGAGCCGAGGGAAGTGGGCATGGAAGTGAGGCTTGAATCATAGGTCATACCAAGTAGTGGCAATTTCAAGTATCTTGGGTCGGTTATTCAGAGGGGAAGGGAGATCGACGAGAATGTCACACACCGTATTGAGGTAGGGTGGATGAAGTGGAGGTTAGCATCTGGAGTCTTGTGTGATAAGAGAGTGCCACCGATACTCAAAGGTAAATTTTACAAAGCGGTGGTTAGACCGGCCATGATGTATGAGGTTGAGTGTTGGCCTGTTAAGAACTCACATATCCAGAAGATGAAAGTAGCAGAAATGAGGATATTGAGGTGGATGTGCAGACACACTAGGATGGATAAGATCAGGAATGAAGATATTCGGGAGAAGGTGGGCGTGGCTCCCATTGATGACAAGATGCGGGAAGCGAGGCTCAGATGGTTCGGACACGTACAAAGGAGAAGCCCAGATGTTCCTATAAGGAGGTGTAAGCGGCTGCCTTTTGAGGGCACGATAAGAGGTAGAGGACGACCTAAGAAGTATTGGGGAGAGGTGATCAGGCAGGACATGGCGATGCTTCAGATTTTCCAGGACATGACTCTTGATAGGAAGGTGTGGAGGTCGAGTATTAGGGTTGTAGGTTAGGAGGCAGTTGAGTCTATCTTACTTCGTACCTTTGTGAGGCTAGTATGGTAGGGTTTTTGCCGATGTCAGCTAGTGGCAATGTTGTGTCTTACTACTCTTTTGTTTTTCATAGTGTCACGTCTATGTACTCTATATCATGTTTGCTTTGCATCTACTTTCTCATTTACATGATGTTATTTTTCCTATGGTTTCTATTGGTGATACTGATATTGTCTTTTTTCGTCTTCTTGAACCGAGGGTCTTTCAAAAATAACATCTCTACTCCCTCGAGGTAGGGGTAGGGTCTGCGTACACACTACCCTCCCCAGACCCTACTAGCGGGATTTCACTGGGTCATTATTGTTGTATCTAATAAATAATCTGATTATATAAATATTTTTTTACAATATCGGTACAAAAAACTTAAACTCATCAGTTTGTATATAACTCAATGGACGTTACGATGGGGATACAAAATCTCCAAAGTATATATAGCCAGCATGTGATGACTCTCTTCCGAATATTTAAATTTAATTGACATACATAACAAACAAAGTATAGATTTCCAAGTAGGAAAAGGAGATCATTTTAGAAGGGCCAGAGAAAATGATAATATAGTGCAAACTGTACTAGTTTTAAACAATCCTATCCACCACCTCTGAGACCATATATATGCATGAAAGCTACTTCTAAGTCTCACATCAGTATCAAAGATAAAGATGCACTTTTTATAAAGCTATAATTGTTTTATATTATATTATATATCTATAAAGAGATGGCCAATTTGAATACGCCAGAAACATAATAATGAAACTTCTTGTTTGTCATTATAAGACTCCAGAGTTACCTCTAGGTTTCTATTCAATTGAATTTTGCTCTGTAACAGTTTTGCTACCTATTCCATTGATTGGATAGGAGTACTATATCATAATTTAAACAACTCTCTTCTAACTCTAAATATTAAACTTCCCCTTTTATTTTCTTTCATGAAACCGTATTCAATTACAATATATCACACAATGGCTTCCCTTGTATTGAAATGACATGACATGATAATGCGTAGTTCGCGCTAGGACCTCACTTCCTCGAGAGCAAGATACCGGCCGGTTAAGATGAATTTATGCGCAAATCTATCATAGATTCCGCATAGATTATCCTCTAAGTTAAATTTTGATTGTCGCATTTTTGAGATAATACAGTAATAAAGTAGGTAATTTAAAAAAAAAAAAGGAATATTCATTTGAAAAACCAAAAAAGTGGTAGCACTAATTAGTGCACTATGTATTATTGCTGCCATTTCTTACGCTCTGTATATCAACTTTAAACTGTAATTAACAATCATTTGGTTTCATTCTGAACTAGTGTCAGCGAAAACTAGTACTCTCTTCAAATGAAATTAAATAAAGCTTGATATGAAAATCAATAAAGGGCAATGACCCTTGTTTTCTTTTTCTTTTTGTAAGCCAGAATGTTAAGGAGAAAACCATATCGACTTCAGAAAATCAAATTGATTTCATCAGTAAAATGTTAACATATATAAATAGTGAAAATGATTATAGTCTGAATATACAGAAAACATCAATTCCTCTAGCAATTATGAATTTCAAACATTAATTATCTTTAACAGCACGTTTCTTTCAATTAAAAGCATTGGTGTACGTCCCATTAGAGGGACCAATAAGATAATTCCATATGCTACAACAGAGCATTCAAAAGAAAGTCAAAGAAGTAAGTGTAATAAGAAAGAGAGATAATGGAACCCAATCAACGCATGCATGCACTCAATATTATTCCAAAATGCAAGTCCAAACTATAAGCAATTGCGAGCACCGGTCAAAAAAGGAGGAATGAAGCTAATGAAAATGATTAACATATAGAGGACAGGAATTTATAACATAGGATGGAATTGTTGCCAACCATAACAAGAATAATTTGTCTTTATCATAGCGAAAGTACTTTTGGGATTGCGTTGACACAATCATGATTGAGTTGAATGGTGGAAAACACTACCAAAGTTTTCCCTTTGATTAAACTTTACGGTGACCCTTTACATACTGATTAGACCATTCTTAAAAATAAAAGTCGTGTCTAACGTTTCTTTTATGAAGTACTAACACGGTAACAAGACAGATCAAAAGTTACTCCCAAGAGTTATTTTCTTACTCTGGATTCAAATGCTGAACTACAAAAAAAGAAAGCTTGTGGCCAAGATGTTGGAATTTGGACTTACATTAATTGGTTATAGTCTTAAAGGATAATGTCATGGTTCAAGTGGTTGATAAATAAAAGGCTTAATATTAAATACTATGTGTGTGGATAAGTGAGGCCCAATAACAATTGACATGTGATGGGTATGTACTCTTTATAAATAGAGGTCAACCCTCATTTCCCTAGCTATTAGAAAACCCTAGCATATTCTGCATCTTGAATGGTCAAGTTCTCCGGGCTGTGAGGGCGCGTAGCTAGTGGATCGTGAAAGTTAGTCGTAGGCTTAATTACCGTTTGTCTTCGTTGCGGAATCCATGAAATTTAACGGTACGCTACCTTAGAATCTAACTCAAGATTATGATTTTATATTTGTATAATTGTGTCTTAATCTTTGTTATGACTGCAATTTAATTATCTTACAGTTGGTATCAGAATCACCATAGTCAGGGATTAAGATCGATTATTATTTTTCTTGAGTTAGAACTGATGAAATTGATCTCGATTGTTGTCATTGACGAATAGATAAAATTAATGCAACAATCTTGTTTTATCTCATGTTTTGGTTTTCCTTAATTATAACTGAAATTAAAAATTATTGAACGATGGATTTGTTGTTTGTTGGGAGAATCACAATGTTCCATTCAAAGATTCTTGATTTATTTGGGAAGAGATTCAATAAAAAAAATAGGTCTCCTTAGTCACCGAACTAGTTCGTTAGGTTGTTGGATTGTTCGGCGGCGGCGGCTCTTTTGTGTTTCCCGCTTGCTATTGGTTCATGTTAGATATATATCGTAGACACTGAAATTTAAGATGACTCTTGAAATATTAGGAGTCTATTAGGGTTACTTGGTAGCTACTCCACCCAAACCCTAATTCATGCCTATAAATAAGGTTACATATGTCCTTCAAAGATGATCTCACCAATCCCATAGTGCACAAAGAGATCACATATACGATCTCGAAATTCCATAAAAATTCATGGAATATTCATTAGAAATCAAAGACATGCCAAATATATCTTGCTCAAATTTCTAGCAACATTTAAGATCCAAATAGAGTGTTGCTATATGCTTCGTGATCATCAAATACATTAAGAAAATGCATATTATCCTACGTTCGAGAAATACGCCGCTAAGGCCCTCGAATTACGGATAACAAATCGGAGGAAAGAATCAAGGGATAAACAGAGTTGTAACCTGCAATGTTTATCATTAAAATCTTTTTCTTTATATTTGTTTGTGATTGCAATTTTTTTTTCTGCACAAATTTATTGCAAACAAATTGGCACGCCCAATAGGACCAATTCTGCCCTTCATCTCTTCCTCCTGCATATCAAAAACTTCAAGTTTCAAGATTATCTGTTGTGATGGTCGTCTATCTTCAAGTCTCGTCTTCATGCTTCAGCAAGCCTACACCTCGACAGACCTTGAAGTTGGGGGCATTTGTAGACACTGAAACTTTAACAGATCAAGATAAATCCTAAATTCAAGACGACTCTTGAAATATTAGGAGTCTATTAGGGTTACTTGGTGGCCACTCCACCCAAACCCTAATTCATGCCTATAAATAAGGCTACATATGTCCTTCAAAGATGATCTCACCAATCCCATAGTGCACAAAGAGATCACATATACGATCTTGAAATTCCATAAAAAAATCATGGAATATTCATTAGAAATCAAAGACATGTCAAATATGTCTTGCTCAAAGTTCTAGCAACATTTAAGATCCAAATAGAGTGTTGCTATATGCTTCTTGATCATCAAATACATCAAGGAGATGCATATCATCCTACGTTCGAGAAATACGCCACTAAGGCCCTCGAATTACGGATAACAAATCGGAGGAAAGCATTAAGGGATCAACAAGTTGTAACCTGCAATATTTATCAATAAAATCTTTTTCTTTATAATTGTTTGTGATTGCAGTTTTATTTTTCTGCACAAATTTATTGCAAACAGTAGTCATCTCAGGTAAGCTTTTCTTTTAGTAATTTTTTACCCAAATCTTCTTCTAATTCTCTTCAGTTTTTCCAAATTCATGGCTGATGTTATTTTTCCAGTTTTACGGGTGAAGTTAGTGGTGGATGTCTTTTTTTCTTCCGGTTCTCTTCGATCTTCCCGATTTCTGATTTATTCTTGGAAGTTAATATGAATTTTCAAGTTGGTAATTTGTTTCATATGTCATCAGCTAAAAATAATTCTCTATTTTTTAACGTCAGATAATGGATTTAAAATTGATATAAGAAATAAATTGAAAGGTTTAAATTATATGGGTATTATTTATCACATGTATTAGCGTGTTCAACTAAGAACTTGTAATTAATAAATAGTGTCACCAAAGTGGTCTATTTATTTGGAGTTACTGAAAGGTTCTTGATATTATATACATGTGAAATCATTTAACACATGAGTTGAGAATTATGATTAATGAGTAGTTTTCACCAAAGTGGCCTATTTATTTGAGTCATTGAAATATTCTCAATGAACCATGTCTAAATTGTCCTTGAAAAGTGTACATTAGTGTTGGAGGTTATTTACCTTTTGATACTAGTGACACTAAATTAATTAATGAGAATAGATATTGTATTCTCCACCTAAAGGAGGATCATAATATCTTGAATTCTCATGTGTATAAAAGAGGATAGTTTTTTATAGAGAAGGTTTTGTGTCTCTTACCTAAAGGAAGGATACAATGTAGGCCTTGTACTCTTGGATGATATTGGACGGGGTTTTGTATCTCTTGCCTAAAGGTGAGGATACAATGAATGCCTTGGACTCCTTGGTCCCTAAAGGGGAGACGGTTGCATCTTCCACCTAAAGGAGGCGGTGCAATAGATGTCTTTGACTCTTTTGATTTATATATTCCTACCCATAATTTTTGTGTTGTTTGCTTATACAACTGTTAACAACATGACTACTCAGTTAAATTTCATTGAAACTCTGACTAGTAGCAACTACAAGAAGTGTAAACGGGATGTTGAAATAATGTTAAGTCTGATGGACCTGGACTTTACATTGACTGAACATAAACCTGCTTAACCTACAACTACTAGCACTGCTGATGAAAAGGCGAAGTATGAAAAATGGATGAAGGCTAACAAATTGAGCTTTATGATCATGAAGAGATCCAATTCTGATCATGTAAAAGGTGCAATTAAGGATAATGGAAATGCAAAAGATTTCTTGAGTGCCATTGGATAGAAATTCCTAGAATCTGATAAAGGTGAGATAGGTAGCCTGATTAATTCTCTGTCTACCATAAAGTATGACCTTGTAGGTAGTGTCCGTGATCATATTATGAAATTGGTTAACATTGCTACCAAGCTGAATAATTTAGGTATGACCATTACCAATGATTTTCTTGTTCATCAATCCCTAAGGTCCCTTCCTGAGTAGTTTAACCAGCTTAAGACAACCTATAATGCACAAAATAATAAATGGAGTGTTGATGAGCTTATTACTGTTTGTGTGGTACAGGAAGGGAGGATCCAAAAGGAAAAGGTTGAGAGCGTAGTGAAAACGTTGTTAGTTCGTCTAGATCAGCTGAATATCCCTCTTATAAAAGAATAGGTGGACCCAAATTTCATAAAACGAAACATGGTCAATCTCATCATCCAGGTGGTAATAATGGTCATACTAATAAGCATGGTATTAACCAAGGTCAGTCTCATAATCCTGTTAGTCCTCAAGCTGTAATTAAAAAATAAATCAAGTGTTGGGATTGCAAACAAGTAGGTCATAAGAAAGCTGGCTGTCATCTGAAAAAGAAACCAGATAATCTTTTGGCTTTTTTTTTTGCTTTGAAAATAGTCTTGTTCATATTCCTTTAAATTCGTGGTGGTTGGATAGTGGTGCAACAGTTCATGTAACCAATGACTTACAGGATCTAGTAAGTAGACGAAAGCCAAAAGAGGATGAAGCCAGTCTTGTTGTGGGCAATGGACTCTAAGCAAAAGTAGAGTCCTTAGGGACATCTATTTTATCTTTTAAAAATAGTTCTAGTATTCGTTTAGAAAATACTATTTTTGTATCGTCTATGAGACGAACATTAGTTTCAGTTTCACTTTTGGACAATGCTGGTTATTCATTTTTACAAAATAATTGTATTATTAAATTTCCTATGATTCACATGTTATTGCTGATGCCTTTTTAAGTGATGGTCTATATCGCTTGAATGTGTTGAATGAAATTTTTTCTGTAATGCATATTGAAAGTATTGCCCATAAAAGATCTGCTATGAGTGAAACGTCTTACCTGTTATGGCATAGGTGTCTTGGTCATATTTCTAAAGAAAGAATTGAATGATTGGTAAAGGAAAATATTTTACCTGTTCTTGATCCAAAAAATTTTGAAACTTGTGTGGACTGTGTTAAGGGTAAACCGACCAAGGTTAAGAGAAAGGGTTCCTCTAGGAGCTCTGAACTCTTAAAAATTATTCATACTGATATAAGTGGACCTTATGTACCTACTTTGACGAATCATAAGTATTTTATCACTTTTATTGATGACTTTTCAAGATATTATTATATATACCTTTTAAAAGAGAAGTCTGAAGTACCTGATAAGTTTAAAATTTACAAGACTAAAGTTAAAAAACAGCTTGAGAAATCCATTAAGATAGTGAGGTCTGACCGTGGTGAGTACTATGGAAAATATGATGAGTCTGGTCAATGTATGGGGCCTTTGCTTTGTTTTTGCAAGAATGTAGAATAATAGTATAATATACCATGCCAAGTACTCCTGAGCAGAATGGTGTGGCTGAGAGAGGAAATCGTACTCTCATGAAAATGGTGAGAAGTATGGTGTCAAATACTAGCCTACCCGAGTCTCTTTGGGGTGAAGCCTTAAAAACAACCACCTATATCCTGAATAGAGTTCCTACAAAATCTGTCTTGAAAACTCCTTTCAAATTGTGGACAACCCAAAAACCTAGCTTGAACCATTTTCATATTTGGGGATATCCAACTGAAGTTCATATTTATTCACCCACATAAAAAAACTGATCCTAAAACTACTAGTTATTTCTTTATAGGCTATCCTGATCACTCTAAAGGTTTTAGGTATCCTGGGCGTGGCACTAGAATCGTTGAGTCTATTAATGCAAAATTTATTGAGCATGATGTTTGTGATTGTGATTGTGATTGTGGGAAGGAAATTGTGTTGAAATAGTAGGAAGTCATTGTCCTTGTACTTGTTATACATAAAAAGATGGTAAACTAATATATTCATGTGGGGGACAATCGAGGGAATAATGACGCAGATCCCATGGTCCCTGAGCAAAATGAACATAATAAACCACTCTCCGTAGGTCACAAAGAGAAAGAAGATCTGCCAACTCTGATGATTTTATCATATATGTGAGTGAAAATCTTAGTGATACTGGAGAGTTGACTGATCCTTTATCATATGCCCAAGCTATTTCCTCTCCATATGTTGATAAATGGCGTGATGCAATTGAAGATGAAATGCGCTCCACGGAACACAATAGAGTGTGGGAGCTAGTTGAATTGCCTGTAGGTTTTAGGCCTATTGGTTGTAAATGGGTGTTTAAAACTAAAAGAGACTCCAAGGAAAATATATATTGTTATAAATCAAGGTTCTTTCTAAGGGTCACACTCAGAAAGAAGGTATTGATTATAAAGAAAAATTTTCTCCTGTTTTATCTAAGGATGCATTTAGATTCGTGATGGCTCATTTGTATTTAGAGTTGCACTAGATGGATGTTAAAACTGCTTTCCTGAATGGGAGTCTGCTTGAAGAAGTTTACATAGTTCAACCTGAAGGGTTTAAAAAAACTGGTAAAGAACATTTAGTGTGAAAGCTTAACAAATCTATATATGGGCTTAAACATGCCTCCAGGTAGTGTTACTTGAAATTTGATGAAATTATTACAAAATTTAAATTTGTGAAAAGTAAGCTTGATGAATGTGTTTATCTCAAAATGTCCATGGTAATTTTATTATTATGGTTATCTATGTTGATGACATTCTGCTTGCCACAAATGATTTGGCCTTGATGAATGAGACCAAACAATTTTTATTCAGGTCTTTTGATATGAAAGATCTAGGTGAAACCTCTTTTGTTCTTGGGATAGAAATTAAAAGAAATGGGTCACGTGGTTTGTTGGGTTTATCTCAATGTTCTTATATTGAGAGTGTTCTTAAAACTTTCAATATGCAAGACTGTAGACATGGTATTGCACCTGTTGTAAAAGGGGACAAACTTAGCAAGGATTAATGTCCGAAAAATGACGTTAAAAAGAGAACTATCAAAGATGTGCCATATGCAAGTGTTGTTGGCTACTTGATGTATATATAGGTTTGTACAAGGCCTGATATATCATTTGCTATTAACATGTTGGGAAGATTTTCTTCTAATCCTAGGTGGGCACATTGGGTGGCTGCAAAGAAAGTGATGAGATATCTACAACGCACAAAGAATGCTTGTGTACAAAAAAGTTGATGATCTGGACCTGTTGGTATATTCAGATTCTGATTTTGCAGATTGTCAAGGCACTATGAAATCAACTTCTAGTATATTCTTATGTTGGTTGGAGGTGTTGTTTCTTGAAAAAGTGAGAAACAAAGTATCACTGCTACATCCACAATGGAAGCTGAGTTTATTGCTTGTTTTGAGACTGTTTCACGTGCTGTATGGATGAAGAATTTTTTTACGAAATTGCAAATTGTGAATTTTATATCTAAGCCGGTGACTATTTTCTGTGACAACAGTGCAGTTGTATTCTTCTCTAAGAATAACAAGAGAACAAGAGTCTCTAAGCATGTTAGCTTTAAATTTCTTAAGGTTAGAGACATGGTAAGAGAATGTGATATATGTATTGAGCATATTAGCACAAAATATATGTTAGCTGATCCTTTGACTAAAGGGCTTATGCCTGTAATGTTTAATGAACATGCTAAAAACATGGGTATTTTAGAGTCTTTTGATGTGCTTTAGTCAGTGGGAGTTACTTTGTAATTACTGACTGAGATATTGCTTTTAATAAATTATATTTTTATGCAAGCTTGTGTTATTTTATATTTGTTATACTTATTGACTAACATAATAATTTATTTATTTTTCCCAATTGGATATTGCATAAACTCATGGTATCTTTGAGTTTTGCTACCTGTTGTCTTGATTATCCCGGGTAAGGCACAAGGGAAACCTCTTGAGGTGATATGATTTTTATGTCACTTGGAGGCTCCCGAGGTGATATGGTTATAATATCAAATCTAAGAGGTGTGGCTCTGTTCACCTTGATTAGAAAGATAACATGCCTAGCTCACATGTTTGTTCCATATTGATGGAAATTCTAGCACATGTGATCATAGAGAGAATTCCTACCTTAAAATGGTCTGATGCCTGCTACGATTCATTATTAGTGTTCTCCGTTGAGACTGGATGGATTTTCATAGGGGTCATTCTATCCTTAGCTATGTGAGTAGTGTGGCCAATATAGAGTCTAAAATCTTTTTTGAAATATTTTTCTCAAAACTCAAAAGTTTTTGAAATTATTTTCTTGTCCTCAATTAACGTTGACGTCCAAGTGGGAGAATGTTGGAATTTGGACTTATGTTAATTGGTTATAGCCTGAAAGGATAGTGACGTGGTCCAAGTGGTAGATAAATAAAAGTCCTAATATTAAATACTATGTGTGTAGATAAGTGAGGCCTAATAACAATTGGCCTGTGATGGGTAGACACTCTTTATAAATAGAGGCCAACCCTCCTTTCCTTAGCTATTAGAAAACTCTGGTGTATTCTGCCTCTTGAATACGTGGTAAAAGGTAGACGTCCCATCGGTCAAGTTCTCCGGGCTGTGAGAGCGTGTAGCTAGTGGATCGTGGAAGTTGGTCTCAAGCTTAATTGTCGTTTGCTGTCACTGCTGAATCCATGGAGTTTAACAGTACGCTTCCTTAGACTAAATCTACGTGCTCAGGTAGTTATCAGGTTTGTTAACCCGATCATTATCTTCAACACTTCCCCTCAAGCTAGTGGGAGGCGAGTTCACTACACCTAGCTTGTCTCGAAAGAACTAGAACTGGTCCGTGCCAAGAGCTTTTGTATGAACATCTACTAATTGATCCTTGGACCTTACAAACTGAGTGATCAATTGTCTTTGAGCTACTTTCTCTCTGAAAAAATGATAATCTAGTTCTACATGCTTAGTTCTAGCATGCATTACTGGATTTGTAGTCATGTATAGAGCACTTAAGTTGTCACAAAATAAGACATGAGCAGTCTTGATATACATTCCAATGTCTTGTAGAATGTAGCTTATCCAGGTAAGTTCAGCTGCAGTTGCTGCCAGTGCTCTATACTCAACTTCAGCACTTGACCTTGTAACAGTGTTTTGCTTCCTTGATGACCAGGAGACACAATTTGCATCAAGGTATATACTATATCTAGTAGTAGACCTCCTTGTTATGGCACATCCTGCCCAGTCTGCATCTGAGAACCCATACAACTTGAAGGAAGAATGTGATTTGATTCTCAATCCATGATCAATGGTTCCTTTGACAAACCTCAATATTTTTTTTACTCCCTGAAGATGCATGTTGTTTGGATTCTGCATGAATTGACTTACAAGATTAACAACATGAGTAATGTCCGGACTAGTAAGTGTAAGGTACTGCAAGCTTCCCACAGTGCTTTTGTAAATTGATGGATCAACTGCTTTGCCAATTGCTTCTTCTAGACCATGCTTCTGAGCTAGTGGAGTATGCACTGTTCTTACATTTGCAATATGCACTTTTATAATAAGATCATTTGCATATTTGCTTTGATTCAAGTGAGTTCCTCTAGGAAAATAGCTTACTTCAATACCCAAGAAGAAACTCAAGGGTCCAAGATCCTTCATAGCAAATTCATGTCCCAGCTTTTGCACTACTTCCCCTTTCTGTCTTGAGTTGCTTCCTGTCATAATTATATCATCTACATATAATAGAAGTAAGATTGTTCCTTATGCATCATGGAGAGTAAATAAGGAAGAATCAACTTTACTACATTTGAAACCAAGATGAATTAAGCATAGGTTAAATCTATCAAACCAAGATTTGGGAGCTTGTTTGAGGCCATAGAGTGCCTTCTTTAAGAGACAAATATGATCGGGATACATTGAATCAGTGAAGCCTGGTGGTTGAGTCATATAAACTACTTCCTGTAGATGATCATGTAGGAAAGTATTCTTAACATCTAGTTGCCTAATGAGCCAATGTAAAGTGACATTAACACAGAGAATAACTCTTATAGTTGTAGTTTTAACTACTGGACTGAAGGTTTCTTCAAAATCAATCCCTTTAAGTTGTGAGTACCCTTTAGCGACTAGCCTTTCTTTGTGTCTTTCTATTGACACATATGGATTCATTTTTGTTTTAAATACCCATTCATATCCTATTACATTCATTGTTGGAGTTCTGGGAAGGCTGCTAATTCTTCTTGCATTGCTTTAAGCCAGTGGGGGGAACTAAGAGATTCTTTTATAGACTTAGGTTATTCTATTTTTGTTTGTACATCAGCTTGTGAGGTATGAGTTATAGGAAGAGAATTAGCTTTGAATCTGGTGACCATTTTATGTTCTTGAGTGGTTTCAGGTTCAACCTGAACCATGTTTTTTAATGGAGTTTCTGTTGGAGGTGCTTCATCCTAGGCATTGAAGAAGTGTGACAAGTCCACTTCTAACTGCAATCCTTTTGGATATGTCACTGTGAACTACATAGATGTTTCATCCGAGTGAGAGGCCTCTGAGTGCAATTCATCAGTGTCTGAGTTTTGCATGACTACGGAAGGCTCAACAACACTGTTTGTGACCTCCACAGCCTCATCATGATCAGACTCAATAGTATTGTTGTGATCAGCAGTTGGAACAGTTGTTTGAGAAGCAACACCATCATTTTGATCAGCAACATCAGTATTTTGTTCACCAGCTTGATCATTTGAAACATCATCAATAACAGCATCAAGATCAGCTCCTAAAACTTCCCCTACAGTAGTAGGATCTGATGAACCAGACTTTGCATGTGATTTTGAGAAAAAATCAAAAAATGTAGCCTTATGACTAGAGTCATTTGTAAAAGTACAAGAGTGGGGGTGAATTGTCGATTTTTTCTTTTTGTATTCTAAGTTATTGACTACTTTACCAATTAGTCAACTGAATATAAGAATAAAATATAAGTAAAGCAGAAATAAAGTACAAGAATAAAAGACACCAGGATTTTTATACTGGTTCGGATTCAATATGAATCCTACGTCCACTTCCCTTGAGTTGCAAGGGTGTTCTCTTTCAGTATTTGAAGTTTCTCGTGTACAATAGAGTTGATGTAGCTTTACACCAACAATTTAGTCACTATGTCACTTCTCTCTTCTTGATACAATGCCTCATCAATGTCTATATCTTTTTATTCTCTCACTAATTATACATCAGATCTAAAGAGAATTACAATGCTTATTTGGAGTAGAATAAAAAGAGTGATAGTGGTTCATTCAAAGTATATCAACTTTAAGACTGGTACAAATGTATATATACTTCGTGAGGTCTTCTTGACACTTGATTGATGTGAATCTTGAGAGATTACAGACCTAAGGGAGATGATCCTTGACAGGAATCGTAGAGTGATTCTTTCTATGAATAAGGTGGAGCTTCCGTTGATTTGCCTTGACTTGTGGCCTTGATAGACTTTTCTTCCGCTAAGCAAATCTTTCTGTTATTTGAGTAATCAAAGTCGGATCCCTTGATTCCGGGATTTACTGGTCTTCCTTTGATGGAGGAGTCTCAGTGCATAGATTCGCAATATTGTTTTCCTTTAATTTGGGACCTTCCTAGAATATCCTCTATCAATCTGCTATCAAATCTGTCACGACCCAAAATCTAACTAGTCGTGATGGTACCTAACCCAACCCGCTAGGTAAGTCAAGTTTCACTTATCCAATTCCAATAACAATTAATAAAGCAATTAAGTAAAGAAATATCTGAATCTGATACATTCCCCAAGGACTGGTAATACAAATTATGAGCTTCTAAGAATAGAGTATACAAAGCTGGTATGAAGTAAATATATCATCTGTTTGAAAAGTACATAAACAGAGTTTTATGAATCTAAGGCTGCCATGAACAAGAGGCAGCTACAACCGGAACGCATGTACATCTTTAGATCCAGCTCCCAATGAACACAACAACATCAACAACCAATATCTGCACGCAAGGTGCAGAAGTATAGTATGAGTACAACCGACCCCATGTACTTAATGAGTAGCAAACTTAACCTTAGGTTAAAAGTAGTGACGAGCTTGTACCAAGGTCGGGTCCACCACCAATTACCAACAACATTTCATAACAACGTAAAGCAAATAATACAAGAAGTAACTCAGAGGTAAAATCCAAATCGTTTACCGAAGTTGCCAAAAATATGAATAAGTTTGAAAATAATAATTTTCTCAAAAATCCTTTCAATAATAATAAATAAGATATTTCATTTTCTTTTCAGATAACCAGTGTAAAACAAATGCATCACTATGCCCATCTGTCAATATGTGTGACAAATCATGAATGACGTTATACCGTACAATATGAGAAAAATACATCTCTATGCCTATATGTCATGTGTGCATGTCAATGCAATGTATCTCAGAGATGAACTCATGTACTCTCACTCTCAGAGTACTCAATCTCACTTTCTCACACATTCCACTCATCATGCTCAATCACTCGGTACTGTATATGGCCAATCCGGCTAGGGAAGATCCATCCTGGAATATACACATTAACTGATCATCAGTCACTCAGTACCGAGTAGGGCTAATCCATCCCGTGGAGAAGATCCATCTCCAGGTATATAATGCTTCGGACAAGATCCATGTCCAGGGAAGATCCATCCCTCAATAATAACAACCGCGCTCACTGGAGGTGTGCAGACTCCGGAGGGGCTCCTAAAGCCCAAGAGCTATAATCCGCACGGACAACTCACGTGCTGCACGGACAACTCACGTGCTGTACGGACAACTCACGTGCTATAGTAACTATATCCTCACAAACAGGCCCCCGACCTCACTCAGTCATAAATCTATCCAGTCTCACTCACAGGCTCACAACGTCATGAAACTAGCCCGACAACAATGATATGATGTATCAATAAATAACAACTGAGACTGAGATATGTTATGAATGCATGAATATGACTGAGTAAAATATCAATGAAATCATTGAAATGACAGCAAGAAACAATCACTATGGGTCCTAGCAGTATCATCATAAAGCCTAAACATGATATCTAGCATGATTGACAACTCAATTACTTTATCACATAGTGAAAACACGGACATCAACAAAGTAGGACCACTATACAGTGCCATGGAAACAACATAGTCCCGATTCACATGGTGCACGCCCACACGCCCGTCACCTAGCATGTGCGTCACCTCAATAACAAATACATAACACGTATAATCAGGGTTCATACCCTCAACTCCAAGATTAGAAGAATTACTTACCTCGAACAAGACGAATCCAATATCGAGCAAGCTAAACAATGCTCCAAAAATCCCATTCTGCGCGTATCAACTCCTGAAAGGCTCGAGTCTAGCTATAATAAATTTGATTCAGTCCACACAATTTATAGGAATTAATTCCATATCAAAATACTAATATTTTTCCCACAAAATCCGAAATTACACTCCAAAAATCGCTCGTGGGGCCCACATCTAGGAATCCGACGAAACTCACAAAATCCGACAACTCATCCAATTACAAGTTCAACAATACTAATTTCACTCAATTCCAACTCCAAATCTATGTTCAAAACTCAAAAATTCATATTATGAAATTTAGGCCAATACCCCCAATTTCCTCTTTATATTCATCAACCAATTGCTAAAATGAAGATAGAGTCATGGAATATAATCACAAGGGAGTTAAGAACACTTACCCCAAGTTGTGTGAAAATATTCCTCTCCAAAATCGCCCAAACCGAGCTCCAAACTCCGAAAATGGTGAAAAATAGCGAAGCCCCGAACTTTGGATTGCATATGCGCCTATCGCAGGTGCGAAAAATCCATCGCACCTGCGACTCAACCTCGCTTCTGCGCCCTTCAGCCTGCTTTTGCGACCATCGCGGGTGAGGGAATGTCTTCGCACCTGCCCAACCCTTCCTTGGTCGCTTTTGCGATTCATTCTGCGCTTGTGCGTGCTCGCACTTGCGGTGCCCACTCCGCAAGTGCGGTTATACCAGTAGCAGCAGCACTTCAGCTGCTTCATCAACTCAAAATCAAGTCCGTTAACCATCCGAAATCAACCCGAGGCCCCTGGGACCTCAACCAAACATACCAACAAATTTTATAACATCATAGGAACTTAGTCAAATCTTCAAATCACCTCCAACAACATCGAAAACATTAATTACACACGGATTCAAGCCTAAGAAATTTTGAAATTCCCAAATTCTACAAACGACGTCAAAACATGTCAAATCACGTCCGATTGACTTCAAGTGTTTCACACAAGTCATATTTTATATTACGGGCCTATTCAAATTTCTAGAATCGAATTCCGACCCCGATATCAAAAAGTCAACTCCCCGGTCAAACTTCCCAAAAATTTAACTTTCGCCATTTCAAGCCTAATACGGACCTCCAAAAAAAATTTCGGACACGTTCCTAAGTCCAAAATCACCATACAGAACTATTGGAATAATCAGAATTCAAATCTGAGGTCGTCTATACATAAGTCTACATCCGATCTATTTTTTTAACTTAAGCTTTCCATTATGAGACTAAGTGTCTATATTCATTCTGAAATCCTTTTGGACCCGAACTAACTAATCTGATAGGTCATAATATAGCTATAAAGTACAAATAGAGCAGTAAATGGGGGAACGGGGCTGTAATACTCAAAATGACCGGCCGGGTCGTTACAAAATCCCTGATTGATTCTTCTTTCAGGTTTTCGCTACTTCTTCCTTTTTCGTCTATAATCTTTGATAGTTTTCCTTTCCTTTGATTCTGGAGTGTTTCTTCAATCATTATCGATTCAATCATTATCCTTCCTTACTTACTTCTGTTGACTTATCTTTTCCTTAATTCTTTTACTTCTTCCTTTCTCGACTTCTTCCATACTTGAATGATAGAGCTTCTTGAGTCCTTCATTTTATCCCTCGTGATCCTGCACCATAGTAATATATTATTTTTCATCATTGAAACTTATATTTACAATCTCTCCCTTTTTGATGATGACAAAATACTATATACAAGCAAATTACTTCCCTATTATAGTTGGTGCTTGTATTGTTGTAGTCGACTTCTAAGTTGACTTCCATGATGTGGTAGTCAACTCCCCCTCAACAGGTGCCGCTATTTGTGATGCGCTTGTAACCTTATATGCTGCAGTCAACTCCCCCTCAACAAGTGCTGCTATTTGACATGCACTATAATTAACCCTTTTCTCCCCCCTTTTGGCATCAGTAGAGGGGGGATATATACATGTATAAAATAAAGTAGATAGAGGCAAGCAATTTAGGCAAATATAGGCAATTATAGACATGCAGAGTTAGCAAAAATAACAAAAACAAAATCTAACGACTGGTTATCCAGTCCAAAACAGCAAAAAAATATTGTCTGAAACATCCACAACTAACGATGCAAGAAATAAGTGAGAGTGTTGCAAATCGCCTCCTTCAGACGATCAAAGATGGCATTTGCTGAAACTGTCACCCCATCAATCATGTCATGTATTTCCTTGAAGGCTTTGACTGCATTTTCTGCTAACTTGAGAATTTTGACCCTTATCTTCGAAATATCGGACCCTGTCTCTTTGGAAATGGCATGAATGTCCCCAACAATTGATTGGGTTGTAACAAGAAGGTCCTTGATGATGGTTAGATTATTGTCAATATCAGTCAATATTTCTACAAGATGAGGATCACTTACACTATGATGGGAACTAGAGGCTTTGACCTTTGAATCAAGCTGAACATTCTTTATTTCTCCCTCCTATTTCTTCACCTAGGAGCCCTTAACACACACATACTCCATACTGGCAAAGACTCTAGAGTTGTAGGATTTGGTGACAGAGACAAAAAGATATTTTGAGATAGAGATGTTGTGGGCTTCCTAAAGATGGGTGATAACCATACCATATGGTAGACTGGTGGGGTCATCAACACTTTCAACCATAAAATTTATGACCCATGAGGACAGTTTGACCTTAAGCTTGGTTACTAGACAATAGACAAGAAAGGTGTCTCATTCAGAGAAAGTGGAGAATGAGCCAGTGCAAGGACAAAGGCTAGTTGCAACAATGTAGGCCAGAACTCGGGTTTCAAAACTAACATCACTGGGACCTAACTGGTTAGAGAGGAAATCAGAGGGACACTCAGCTATACAGCACTTGGCTTGATCAAAAGTAATTTCAAAGTCTTCAAGCCAGGTATTTTTGAAAAGCATGGGAAAACCAGAGCACTTACACTGAAAAATTGAGTCAAACATGACACAATCAAGAACAATGCATTTTTCTAGAACTAGGGATTCTAACTTATCAGGCTTGCTTGAGCAGAGATTGGCATAGAACATCCTCACTAGAGGTTCATAGACTTTAGGAAGGGGTAAAGAGAGGAAATTTGACCATCCCTGGAAAACGAATAGATCCTTTACCTTACAATTGAGGACCTCCATGTCATCAAGATCGCTTACTCTGACGTGGGCAATGGTCTTTTCTTTGAAGGAAACAAAGAAGTCTCTATTTGGAGTATCCCAGAAATTGAGGTCCGACTCTAGAGAACTCGAGAGGTTTACCTTAGATTTCTTGGTGGTAAAAGATTCAGGGGGTCTTCCATGGGTCTTTTTCCAAGAGATATTTTGCCTATTTGGTGAGTGTAGTCAGATGGCTCTACCTGAGAAGAGGCAAACCCTTCAGAGTGGTCGAACCCTAGGTCTAGTTTTTCTGGAGGCTGAGAGGAGGATTTTTCCTTGGAGAGAGTACTTTTTCTGGTGGAGGTAGAGGGATTCTTGGAGTGTTTTGCCATTGAAGAGTTTTTGGAGAAGGGTTTCTGAGCAATAAGAACAATGAAGAAGAGGAAAGGTGATTCAAAGGGTTTAAAAAAGAATGGATTTGACGGTTGAGTACAAGAAAGGAAATGGCGTCAGTTAAAGGACATGATGATCGATTTTCCTTTCTTGAAAATTGCGACTGATGGAAAAACAGAGGGAAATCGGAGGCGCTCAACTAATGTGTACCTACAAAAGAAAGAAAACTAAAAACATTAGTCACACAAGAATTAGAATTAACATAATAGTCCTAATTTCTATGATCAAGCAAAATAATGCCAAGTAATTCTCTTAAAGAGCAGAATCTATCTTCAAGCAACGGCTTAGTAAAAATATCTGCTAGTTGATCAATAGTGCTAACAAATGATAATTCTATATCTCCCTTAATGACATGATCTCTGATGAAATGAGACTTAATATCTATATGCTTTGTCCTAGAATGATGTACATGATTCTTTGAGAGGCATATAATACTAGAATTATCACATAATATTTGAATAGGTTTAAAAGATAATTCATGGGCACCCAGTTGATGAGACATTCACAGTAATTATGCACAACACTGTCCGATGGCAATATACTCCGCCTCAGTTGTGGATAATGCAATTGAGCCTTGTTTCTTACTGTTCCAGGATATTAATGCCTTTTCCAATAATTGACATGTTCCACTGGTGCTTTACCTGTCTTCCTTATCAACTGCAAGATCAACATCTGAAAAACCTTCAAGTTTAAAATTGTTAGATCGTGGGTACCACAATCCATATGAAACGGTTCTGATGAGATAACTTATTATTCTCTTTACTGTTGTCACGTGTGATTTCTTAGGAGCTGACTGAAACCTGGTACATTTATACACACTGAACATAATATCTGGTCGACTAGTTGTTAGATAAAGTAAGGAGCCAATCATACAATGATATTTCGTTTCATCCACTGGATTTCCCTTTTCGTCTTTGTCAAGACTTGTTGATGGGCTCATTGGTGTACCAATTGCTTTAGCACTGCTCATGTCGAACTTTTGAATCAATTCCTTTGTATATTTTTTCTGACATATAAAAGTTCCTTCCTCAGATTGTTGAATTTGAAGTCCAAGGAAAAATGTGAGTTCTCCCATCATGCTCACTTCAAATTCACTTTGCATGATATTAGCAAATTCCTTGCACAAAAGAGGGTTAGCACTTCCAAAAATAATATTAACAACATAGACTTGGATAATGAGATTAACTCATGATGATCTTTTGATAAATAATGTAGTATCTGCTTTACCTCTTGTAAAACTATGATCAAGTAAAAATGAGCTAAGCCTTTCGTACCAGGCTCGAGGAGCTTGTTTGAGTCCATACAGAGCTTTAGTCAACTTGTACACATGGTAAGGAAATTGTGAGTCTTCAAAACCAGGAGGTTGTTTTCATACACCTCCTCATCAATAAAGCCATTTAAGAAGGCACTTTTGACATCCATCTGAAAAAGTCTAAACCCTTTAAAAGATGCATATGCAAGAAGAATCCGTATAGACTCTAATCCCGCTACCGGAGCAAAGGTTTCATCATAGTCGACTCCTTCCTGCTGTGAATAGCCTTGAGCTACTAATCTGGCTTTGTTTCGCACTACTTTTCCATCTTCGTTCAACTTATTTCTGAAAACCCATTTGGTTCCAACTATGGCAACATTTGCAGGCTTAGGTAATAGTTCCCAGACTCGATTCTTATCGAATTGATCGAGTTTCTCCTACATGGCTTGTACCCAGCTGGAGGCTTTTAAGTCTTCCTCAGATTTCTTTGGTTCGATTTGAGAGATTATTGCTACATTTGCCTTCTTCTTAAGATCTCCCCTGGTTTTTATTCCTTCACTCGAATCTCCTATGATAAACTTTTGAGGATGTTCTGGTTCACTTCTCCACTCATTTGGACGCGTTCCAACTACAGGAGTAGTTGACTCCTTCTGTGGTTCAGGTTGATTATTGGCAGGTTCACTAGTCGACTTTGTGATTGTGTCTGTGCTATCAGCCGACTTTTGTGACTTGCTTGTCTATGATTTTTCTTAGTTGATATCTTAATTACCTGCAATAATTCCTTTCTCGGCTGTAGTGTTATTTTTATCAAATATGACATGCACTGATTCTTCTACAAATAAAGTACGTTTATTATAAACTCTAAAAGATCTACTATTAATAGAGTAACCAAGAAAAATACCTTCGTCACTCCTTGGGTCAAATTTTTCAAGGTTGTCCTTACCATTATTGTGGATGAAGCACTTACTGCCAAATGGATGAAAGTAGCCTATATTGGGTCATTTACCTTTCCATAATTCATATGGAGTTTTCTTCAAAATGGGTCTTATAAGACATCTGTTGAGAATGTGACAAGATGTGCTTACTGCTTCTGCCCAAAAGTGATTTGGCAATGAATGTTCTAATATCATTGTTCTAGCCATATCTTGTAGGGTTCGATTTTTCTGCTCAACTACTCCATTCTGTTGAGATGATCTTAGAGCTGAGAAATTAAGGGTATATCCTTGATCATTGCAGAAATATTCAAAAGCTTTGCTTTCAAATTCTCCTCCATGGCCACTTTGGATGGTTGTGATGAGATACCCTTTTTCTCTTTCAACTCTTTTACAGAAAATCTCAAAATTTTTCAAAGATTCATCTTTATGATATAAGAAAATCACCCATGTAAAACATGAGTAGTCATCAATAATGACAAAGCATATCATTTACCTCCAATGCTAGCAGTTCTAATGGGTCCAAATAAGTCCATATGAAGAAATTGTAAAGTCTTGGTCGTAGACACAATTTCTTTATTTTTGAAAGAGTTTCTAGTTTGTTTACCAATCTCACATGTATCACATACATGATTTCTAGAAAACTTGAGTTTGGGAAGGCCAATAACTAAATCATGCTTGGAGAGTTTCTCAATTAGATGTATGCTTGCATGACCAAGTTTCTTATGCCACAAACATGGATCATCAGATATGGATTCTAAACAGATATGACTATCTATATTTTCAATGCCATCAAGAATATAAACATTTTCATACCTTTTCCCTGAAAGTATTATTTTACCTGACTTATCTTCAATGGCACTTCTTGCTTTCTTGAATTTGACTTCGTACCCTGAATCACATAGTTGGCTTATACTCAAGAGATTATAGTTGAGTTCATCTACAAGGTATATTTCGATAATATCACAGTTGTTGTTGAATGGAACTGTGTCGGTACCAACTATTTTTCCTTTTGAATCATCACCAAATTTGACACTTCCTCCATTTATTTTTGTAACTTCTTTGAACAAATTTTTGTCATCCGTCATGTGAATGGAACACGCACTGTCTAAATACCATTTTCCTTTGCGACTCTTTCTATGGTGTTCCTGCAAAATAGAATTATCACCTTCTTTTAGGTACCCAAGATTGCTTTGGGTCCTTGTTGGTTAGTTCTACTGGAATCGGGGCTATTTTTGGGTTTCCAAATCCATCTTGAAACATTAGACTTATGTAATCTATAAAAGGAATATTTATGTCCAACTTTGTTACAGTAATGACACATAGTGGTTGATCCAGTTTTTGATCTACCACTTGTGTTAATACTTGTGGACTCAGTTTTAGCCGGTCCTTTTCCAGTTGACTTGTAAGTCGCCTGCTTAGACTTGACAGTACTGTGACTTGTGAATTTGCGAAGGTCATTCAGTTGCATTTGCAATTCCTCAACCTCATCTTGAAGTACATCTCTTTCAATTTGACATACTTCAACTTTAAGTTCCCAGTCCTTCTTTTCCCTATTGAGTCTTTTCAATTCATTCAACATCTTTTGAGACTCCTTTAGCATAAGATCAAGAATATCCTACAATTCATTACATCTATCATAGTCATAGGATCTTACCTCACTTGTTTCACCTCGTGCCATAAAACAGTTTTCAGTGTCTTCTTTGCTTTCATCATCTGATGTTTCTTCATTAGTCCAACAGCCAGAATATTTGTTCATATCATTTTCCAAAATAGTCATGAAGCATAGGTTTGCTATTTTCTCATGTTTTGAGTTGTCTTCATCACTCCAGCTTTCGAAGGATTTTGTTTTAATCCTCTGGAGACTTTTCTTTTAAGTTCAGGGCATTCAGCTTGAACATGGCATACCTTCCGCATTCAAAGCATTTCCCATAATTTTTCTCTTGTTCATTGTATTGCCTAGTTCGTCTGGATGACATCCTTCCCTTTTTTGTATTTCTATATTTGCTCATCAATCCATTCATGTTTTTTGATACCATGACAATTTCTTCTTCAAGAGCTTCTGGATCATCATTAATATCATCTTCAGGCTCTTCAGTTGGTTTTGAAAGCAACTGTTTTCTTCCTGACTCGTTTTCATGAGATGGGATTTCTCAAATGCTATAAGATCTCCTCGTAGTTCATCGTATGAAAGTTTGTTTAAACCTTGAGATTCAAGTGCAACTACTTTTGTCTGCCATGTGGTAGGCAAACTCCTTAGGATTTTTCAAACTTGATCACCACTTGAGTAAGGTTTACCAAAGGCTTTCAGATCGCCAAAGATTTTGCTAAATCTTGCAAACATTTCCTCAATGGATTCTCCTTCTTTCATCTGGAAAAGTTCATAATCATGAACCAACATGTTTATTTGAGTTTCTTTCACTTTGCTGGTTCCTTCATAAGTAACTTCCAGTTTGTCCCACATTTCTTTGGAGGTATCACATCTTGAAATTTTCTCATGCTCTTCTCCACTTATAGTATTATAGATCAAGTTTCATGCCTTAGCACTAACTTGAACGATAGTCATTTACTCGTCTGTGTATTCATCTATATCTTCAGGATCAACGGGTGGTTGAGCTGTTACTGGCAGTGGATAGTACCCCTTTTGAATGACACATTATACTTTGACATTATAGGATTTTGTATAAAGTTCCATGCGTACTTTCAAGTGGGAGAAATATTGTCCATTGAAGTATAGTGGCCTTACTTGCGATGTCCCTTCTTGAAAGAGTGCTCCAATTGTTACTTGGTTTGACATGATCTTTTCTCACTAGCTGTTAAGCAAAAGATAAAAAGTGTGGGACATGCTCTGATATCAATTGAAAGTACCAGAAGGGGTGAATTGTCGATTTTTTCTTTTTGTATTCTAAGTAGTTGACTAGTTTACCAATTAGTCGACTGAAGATAAGAACAGAATATAAGTAATGCATAAATAAATTACAGGAATTAAAGACACCAAGATTTTTATACCGATTCGAATTCAATATGAATCTTACGTCCAGTCCCCCTGGGTTGCAAAGGTGTTCTCTTTCAGTATTTGAAGTTTCTCGAGTACAATAGAGTTGATATAGCTTTACACCAACAACCTAGTCACTATGTCACTTCTCTCTTCTTGATATAATGCCTTACCAATATTTATCTCTTTTTCTTCTCTCACTAATTATACAGCAGATCTAAAGAGAACTACAACGCTTGTTTAGAGTAGAACAAAAAGAGTGATAGTGGTTCGTTCAAAGTATGTTTGCTTCAAGACTGGTACAGTTGTATATATATTTCGTGAGGTCTTCTTGATACTTGATTGATGTGAATCTTGAGAGATTACAGACCTAAGGGTGTTGATCCTTGAAAGGAATGGTAGAGTGATTCTTTCCAAGAATAAGGTGGAGCTTCTGTTGATTTGCCTTGACTTGTGGCCTTGATAGACTTTTCCTCCGCTAAGTAAATCTTTTTGTTATTTGAGCAATCAAAGTTGAATCCCTTGATTCCGGGCTTTAACGGTATTCCTTTGATGGTGGAATCTCCAGTGCATAGATTCACAATCTTGTTTTCCTTTAATTTGGGACCTTCCTATAATATCCTCTATCAATCTTCTATCAAATCCTTGATTGATTCTTCTTTTAGATTTTCGCTACTTCTTCCTTTTTCGTCTCTAATCTTTGATAGTTTTCCTTTTCTTTGCTTCTGGAGTGTTTCTTCAATCATTATCCTTCCTTACTTGCTTCTATTGACAGATCTTTTCCTTAATTCTTTTACTTCTTCCTTTATCGACTTCTTCCATACTTGAATGATAGAGTTTCTTGAGTCCTAAGTTTTATCCCTCGTGACCCTACACCATAGTAATATGTTATTTTTCATCATTAAAATTTATATTTAACAATTTGATGCACTATCAGTCTTGTTTTCCTACACACAAGGAAGTGTTAGTTCGTCAAAGACAACATGTTTTGATACAAATATCTTCCTTGTGGATGGATGATAATACCTATAACCTTTATGCAAATTGATGTAACCAATGAATGCACATGGATATGGCTTGGGTGAGAACTTGTGTTTTCCTTTTAAGTAAGGGAAACACCTGCATCCAAATACTTTCAAACTGTTGTAATCAGGGTGTGAACCATGTAATTTATGAAATAATATTTTCTTTTTAAGCACAGATGATGGAAACTTATTTATCAAGAATACTGTTGTGAGAAATGCTTCAGTACATAGATATAAAGGTAACTTAACATGTAGCAGTAGTGTCAATCCAGTTTTCACTACATGTCTATACTTCATTTCTGCAATGCCATTTTTCTCAGGAGTGTGAGGATAAGAAATATGTCTTACAATGCCACAATTTTCTAAGTACTTAACAAATTCTGAACTGAAAATTCACCACGTCCATCACATTGAAAGATCTTGATACTCTTTGAATACTGTTTCTCAACCATTTTGTGAAATTTGACAAATGTCTTAAAGAAATCGTATTTTCTTTTTAAAGGATACATCCAAGTATATCTAATGTGATTAGCAAAAAATAAAGCATAATATTTCATATGTTGGGAGGATTCAACAGGAGCAGGACCTCACAAGTCATAGTGAATTTTAAATAAAGGTTCATTCTCAACTTTATTTCTCAACTTGAATGGTAGTTTATAACCTTTTCTTATTTGACAACTAACACAAACTGTAGGAGTTTTATTCTAACATGTGACATTGATACACTTATTATTACTAATATTTCTAAGGACCTAGAATTTGGATGCCCAAGTTTGGCATGCCAAATATCACTAGAGCTCCTTCTTATCTGTGTGCATTCAAAGCAAGTAAGTTGTCCACCTTCAAGGCATATATCTCTCCTCTTTTAGCACCCTTGGTCATCAGTTTCCTTGTCCTCTTATCCTTTACAACAGAAGATACTTCATCAAACTCAATGGAGCAGTAATTATCTCTAGTAATCTTACTCACAAATAATAAGTTCTTTATGAGTTTAGGAACTACTAGAACTTCACCCATCCTTAAACAAAAAATTGTTCATTTTCCAACATATGTGATATCTAGTTCTTGTCCATTTTCTACTATAATTTTATCATTTTTGCTGTAAGGTTTAAGGTTGTATAAGTTACCTGAATTGTTGGTCATGTGAGTACTTGCCCCAAAATTCATATAGTGAGCATTATCTTCACCACTTTGAAGAGTCAAAAAAAGTATAGCAAGAGCCTGTGGCAAATCTTCTGGCGCTTGATAAGAAAAGTCCCACCTGTAGAAGTACTTTATTGCAGTATGATTATTCCTGCCATATATCTGGCAGGCTGATGATCTTGAGTTTTCATGTCCCTTAGCAGTATTTCCAGATCCTTGAGAGTTTTGATTGTTGTTCTGACTAGCAGGCCTGAAACCTCTACGCCTTGAGTTGTAGTTCATGTTACCTCTCTTGTTTGAGAAGTTTCCTCTACCTCTGTTGTTGTATGTTCTTTGTGCTGCAAATGCCATATTATGATTCATTTGTTCTGTATCATCTCCTTCATTCTATCTAATATCAAAGCCTCTTAAAGAAGTGACTAACTGACTTAGAGTTGGATAAGGTTCTTTGCCAAGCATCACAGTCCTAAAGGTTTTATTTTTAGGACCCAAATCTCTAGCAAAATTAATGACCTTGTTATCATCATTTACAGGCTTGTGTATGGCAGCCAAGCCATCACAAATGCCTTTGAATTCCTTTAGATACTCATCAATGGTTCTATTGGCAAGCTTGATGGTTTGAAGTTATTGCTTCAACTAGAATTCCTTGTCCTTTGTTGCCTGAAGATAAGTTTCTTCCAGGCATTCCCACATTTGTTTAGCAATTGTGCATCCCACAATGAGATACATACTCTCTTCTGATATTGTCCTAGATATTCAACTCCTTAACAACACATCTTTTTCAGCCTAGTCATCAGCAGTATCAACCCTTTTATCACTGCTTTTGTCAACTCTTTTGCCACTGTCCTTATCACTACTCTCACTGGTGCCTTCTATATTTATAATTTTTGACTTTCCCTCAATGAGATAGTTCAACCTCATTACTTTAATAAGTTGCATCATTTGTATTCTTTATATCAGATAGTTAGAGGGCTTCAACTTCACGGGACATAACGCAATGAGATGATGAAGGGAGGCTGATGAAAAGGTGTTGGAAGTCATATGAACAAGATTGATATTATGTAGCAAGAACTGAATTTTGGCAGCTGAATTAGCTTCAAAGAAGCTCTGATACCATGTGATTATTATGCCACAGAGACAATGTCAAAAAGGCAATGTATTGATATATTAAGTAGTTACATGAGCCTATGTATTTATACAAGATATTGATCATATATTTTAGGCTATATAACATAGAGTAGAACTGTTTTAGGATGACTAATAAAAGAGTTCTAATTCTAATAAACTAAAGCTAAGTCATCGGGTAGTTATCAGGTTTGTTAACCTAGTCATTATCTTCAACACTCTGATGCGATGAAAGTAACGACATCACCAATTTCATTTGCGATCCAGGTTGTCATGAACGAGAATCAATGATTGCTTCGAGAAGAGTTATTTTACTCGAACATGTTCTATCGAAATAATATTTTTTGGGCAATTAGAGATGTTCTTTCGACTTAATTTAATAGGATCTTACTTGTAAGTATCAAATATTATTTAAATAAAAAGGTGATCATCTCTAATTAATTTTGATTAAATATTATATAAAATTTAAATAAAATTTCATCAAGTATCACTCAAAATCCATCATGATTAAGTGCTTTGTGAATAGTTATTTTACTCAAATTTGTTATATTGAAACAATAGCTTTTAAGATAATTAGAAGTGTTTATCATTCAGTTTGGCCAATATTTACAGGATCTTACTTGTAAGATACAGCAACAATAATAACAACAACAACAACAACAACAACAACAAATCTAGTGTTATCCCACAAAGTAGGGTCTCTGAGGGGAGGGGGGAGGAGGTAGAGTATACGCAGACCTTACCCCTACCTTGTGAAGGTAGAGGATCTTAATTGTAAGATAATTTTAATAAATAGGGTGATCATCTCTAATTAACATTTATTAAAAAATATATTAAATTTAAATAAAACTTTACTAAGTATCGCTCATGCTTCATCCTGATCAAGTGCTTCGAGAATAGAATATTTTACTCGGACATGTTCTATCGAAACAATACCTTTTAGTATAATTAGAGGTGTTCATCGTTCTATTCGACCCAATTTTGCAGAAGCTTACTAGCTTTGTAAGTTTCGCATATAATTAACACAAATAGGGTGATCATCTGGGAAAAAATGTTAAATTGTGGAAAACGGATGTTACCTTTGACTCTCATCCTCTATGATCATAGCATATGTTTGACTCAAAATAGGCTATACGATTTTCATGAGAATCTCCCTGCAAGCCTGCTCATATGACTCATTGAGACCATTGAAGAATTGAAGTAGTCTCTGACGCTGCAAATTTTTAATATAGTCCTTCGATTTGGGACAATCACAACCTGGAGAAGGAACTAGGCATCATACTCTGCCCAAAGCGCTTTCAACTTAGTAGAGTAAGTCGCTATTGAATTAGCACCTTGGGAGATTCTGGTAATTTTCCATGTAGCTGAAATACACGCACACGATTCAAATTATCGAAGCGTTCCATCAGATCCTTCCAGACCAGATGTGCATTTGATGTATATACAATTCCACTAAGTAGGTCTGGTCATACCGTGTTCATAATCCAAGATAAGACAATTGCATTGCAGATTTTCCGATGTTCATGCAATTCGGTCTTAAACTGGTCCTTTGTATACGTATCAGTCAAAACCCTCTTTTCACTTAGGTTGAAGTGTGACTCGCATCGACCTACGCCAAAGTCCATAATTCTCAGATCCTGTCAATTTCACCGGAATTAGAATCAATACAGGAGTATCAGAAGGATGAACATACAATGGATGTGTTTGATCAATTTTTTTCTTCAATTTCATCGTTCACCATTGAAGAAAAACAGAGCAATCATAGTAGAGAAAAAGATGAAGAAGACCAGACATGAGAATCAATTACTAAAATTTCACCACGAGCGTATGACCCAGTCACTCCTCTGCTACCATGTTAGTTTTCTCAATATGGAGCCCAGTCTCTTATTTCATCCATGACGATAGAGAGAAGGATATTTTGGGAGAGAAGAAAATTGTTCTATTGATTATCTCTTAAATGTACAAGTATAATCTCTATTTATAATCAACTCACTAACTGACCAATAACTAACTAACTAACTAACTATTCAACTAATATTGAGCGCTCAACTAACTACTAATTCCAATAATATAATATGTTTTTTAGTATATTTTTTTTGTTTGATTTATCGTCCATTAAAATTTACATTGTTAGCTTTCGCATAATGTCCTATTATTTTGATCCTAACACTATTACTGCATTCATAGCAAATAATTGAGGCACACATCAACTAACCTATAAAATGAGTTTGAAGGAGCTACAAACAAAAAGAAACATTTGACCAATTAAATGATGAGGGTATAAACAAACAAAGAGGCACACATTAAATAACCTATAAAATGAGTTTCTATCCAACTGTAGCCCTAACTAATTAGTACTTAACTAAGACACACTTCTGAAATCTTGTCAATGTAGTTGGACTAATTACAGAACCAGCGATGTCCAACTTGTCCTCAAGCCCAAAAAGCTGGTGGCAGTATGTCATCAGTGACATAAACTAGTAAGTGCGTGTGTGCATGGCAGATATAAAAATTTAAGTACTGGTTTGGCCGAACTCTATAAATTTTGTACAAATAATATATTTATATTAAAAAAATTATTAAATATGTATACATATTAAATTTATTATTTAATTATTAGCATTTGAAATTATCATTCTAAAATTTATAACTCGTAAAGTTGAAATTTCGTTTGCTGCCTTTCTTTATGTATATAGCCCCATGAGATTTCAGAATCTTCAGATGGAGCTAGAGATAGACCTAGCTACTTCTTTCTGCAAATAAGACCAACACTAAAGTCAAAATTTCTCCAGGGATATGTTTATGAGTGCTACATGACATACAAGAAGGTAAAATCAAGAAAAGACATGCTTGAGCAAAAGCATGCACCAGCAAGCTAGGCATGTGTTTGATGAGCAATTGGTTCTTTCCAAAAATAATTAATTAAGATTGAGATTTAGCAATTTATTAGCTAGGGTGCACCCATGTGTCCACTTATAATAGCACAAATAGTTCTCCATGTGAATAAATGATGGAACAACAAGCTATTTTCCCACATGCATTGCATTATAAGTTATACATTGCAATAATTCAAGAGCACTTGTAACTTTTCCATTTTATTTCCAATAATATAAAGCCAATAAGAATGTAGGTTAATAAGGGTGCTGTAATACTCAAAAATTAAATTCCGCTTATTCCATTGTAAAAGCGCTTTTTCGTGCTCTTCCTTTTATTATTGTTTTCGTGATCAATTTTTAAAGTCTTTGCCAGCCAAGGGCATGATCTAGAAAATGCTGCAAAGAAGCTATAGAAGAGGTAACTGGTAGAAGGAAGCGAAAGGGCAGAGAGAAGCAATATTAAAAATGGGAAAGGTTTTTATCGTGTATAGTGTTGGAAGGAACAAGTGTGGGAATCATAGTGTCAGAAACATGTATTGGTTTTGTAGGACTACTGCCCTCCATAACTCCAATCCACTTCATAACCTCCTTGCCACTAACCCCCCAACAACAACAACATTCCACTATAATCCCACTAGTGGGGTCTGGGGAGGGTAGTGTGTACGCAGACCTTACCCCTACCCTGGGGTAGAAAGGCTGTTTCCGATAGACCCTCGGCTCCCTCACCTCCAAGAACTCTCACCTTGCTCTTGGGGTGACTCGAACTCACAACTTCTTGATTGAAAGTGGAGAGTGCTCACCACTAGAGCAACGCACTCTTGTGGGGTGTTTGTAACTTTGTATGTATAATATATTATAGCACTAAATATTATTAATACTAAATATGTATAATATAATATCTTTTGAAGTATAAAAGAAATTAGTGAGCGTTTGGACATAAGAATTGTAAAATTCTAAAATAGGGGGAAAAAGTTTTCAAGTAAAAATGGTATTTGAAATTTAGAGTTGTGTGTTGGACATGAATATAATTTTGGGTTGTTTTTAAAGTTTTGTGAGTGATTTGAGTGGAAATTTTGAAAAACAACATTTTGAAGTTTTTCAAATTCTCGAAAATTTTCCAAATGCATTTTCAAGTGAAAATTAAAAATTTTATGAACAAACGCTAATTTTAAAAAAAAGTGAAAATCTTTTGAAAAAAAAGAAACAATTTCTTATGTCCAAACGAACTCTTAGTCTTTCATTAGCTTTCGATTTAGTTTGCATTTAAAGTCTTAAAATACGAGCTAAGTCTTAAGATACAAGCTTATGCGCTCCATCCGCCGGACTTTCTCTAAGTCCTAGGATTCTCCCTAGTATTCCATTCTCTCCCCCTCTCATCCTTGCAACCGTATGTTAGGTGAGCTTTTGCTCAGGCATTACCCTTCTCTCTCTCTCTGTTGGCCAAACAATATAATGGAAATTTCTTTAATAGTTTGGCTGTGTCCCCTGCAAGTAATCAAATATCATAGATTGGCCCATCTTACCATTTTAATTATGAATTCCTAGGACTAGCTTGATTGAATCCCAACGTTTGGTTACTCTACTAAACGTTTAAACTGTGTTGATTATATGACAGTTTATGAAGATAAGGAGTAGAATATAGGTTGTAGTTACAAGAATGACTTGAACTTCGTTTGGAATAACAATATTGAAAATTGCTTAAATATTGCAAAGATAATAGAAAACTCACTAGCAAAAGAAACTTTAAGCACATAACAATCTCAAACCCAATACAATTTTTCACTATTCCTTAAGGGTCGAAAGTGTGTAAATTGTCGTACAAGAGGAAAAGTTATTCCGTAAGAAATCAAATAAATTCACGATTGAAAAAACATAAAGCACAACGAATACGTGTGGAGAAGTGATACTTGTGGAGAAGTGATACTTCGTACCCTTATTAGAGGCGAAGTCAAGATTTCAAGCTTATGAGTTCGAGATTTTAATCGTTTTAAGTTACTGAGTTCTAAATTAATAATTTATATATAGTCAATGAATTTTTTAAGACAAATATAGAGTTCAAATCAAAGCTATTGGATTCGGCCGAACTCACTCTCGACACTCTAGCTCCGTCCCTGCTTTATCATGCGTTTGTTATTAGTCTTAACCTCTCAGTAAGCAAATGTGTTTAATTTTTTGTTAGTAAAAGATAATAAAAAAATGTAGTAAGTTGAAAACAATTGGGCATAAAATGTCACTTTTTTGCAGTAAATTAAGTATTTGTTTCCCTCACATTCCTATACTTTATATACCCATATGATTGAGTCATTGAATATTCGAAATAGTGTAAAAAAAGTATTTTGGATCATTGTTATTAGACTTGGACCTGTTCTAAAAAAGTCTGCGTATTTTGAATTGTTTAGTGACACAAACAAAGTCGGGAAAAACTTCTAAAATTATTTCAATATTGAATCTTGAATATATAAGAGTCCTGAATAGAATCTATTTACAAAGAAGTAAGGAAATTCAAGTGTGTAATTCGAACAAAGTTTAGCTCTAAGTAAAAATAAGCAACATATATACAATTAATCGCAAGAGAACAAAAAGATGTCCTTCAAGTGATGAGGTTATTTGAAAAAAAACTAAACCTAGAGGAACCTATTCGAGAAATCTTACAAAACTTTCCTTGATCTCACCATAAAACGTATACAATGTAACCATTAGCATCATAGTATTGTTTACGGGTTGTCTTTATGTCTTTGAAGGTCAGCATTCAGCAAATCCCAGCTACAGTCATAACTTGAAATATTTCTTCCAAATGCCTCGAACTGTACACAAAGAACGCGCGCACACAGAGAGAAATGTGCTTTTGCCTGATGATGAGAACAGTAGTGCAAGTCATGTGCCCAGCAGCAACCATGCCATTAATCTTAGTGAAAGTGTCTGTATTTGTATGCATGTGTTTTATTCTTTTTGACTGTCTTATAATAGAAGCATTTTACAATGTCCTCGAATTTAGCAGATATCAGTCACGCATGATTGTGAATGACATTTTCTCTTTCCTTTTCTTTTCTCTCTTTGGTTAACATTGCGCTGCTCCTTTTTTTTTTTTTTAAAAAAAAAAAAAACATATTAGATATGGATAACTAATTCGGATTCACACCGTATTGAACGCTCCCTAATAAATAAAAAATATTCCTAAACTCAAACTCAAAAGCTCTAAATAAGGGTAGAAATTTTTTATTCACCCGGTCATATCCTTGATGGTGTTTTTTTTTTTTTTTTTTTTTTCAAATAGTACTATAGCATAAAGATAGGAATGATGTTAATGTAAAAATATGGGAAATACAAGAAGAAGTCTCGCCGCTTCTATCTTTATGCAAAGTCAGTTCCTTTTCTTTTGTTGTCCCTATAATTGATGCCCTATATATATATATAGAGAAGTACAATCTGCTTTAAACCTTAACTAGTATTATAACCTGCGCGATACGCAGATAATTTGACAAAATATTAATCTTATAAAATTATAATTTAATATATCATATTATTTTAATAAATATTAGTTATATTTTATTATTTATTATAATGTGTAGAAATATAACAAAATCTATACAAACTCAAAGGATACACATCATATAGTGACAAATAAATTGTTTGTTCCTTATTTATTCTTATTGTCAAATTAGCAAGTAGTTAGTACTATACATTTACTAATGTGACTTTTTATTAACTTGTTAATTGGCTTAATATTTTGATACTATATATATTTTCTTACTTTTGAAATATTTTTTTTAACTTATGTTATACTGTTCAAAATCCTTCAATTTTCTAAATTAGTTGATAATTTTTTTTTATGTTATTTATTTATCTTTTATTTTTTAATCAATTCAAAATATAAATATCATAAAATTATCTTTACCCCCCTCTTTTCATACATTCTTTTCTACTGTAATATTTGATTAGTTTTCTCATTTTTGTAGTTTACTGAAAATTTAAATAATGTAATATTTTTACTAAATTATAATTTTTAATTCATCAAAAATATAAAGAGATAAGCATTTTATTGTTTTTATAAAAAAATATAAAAAACCTACCAATAATTTTAATAATTATTAATTTGTGTTTTATATATAATATGCTTATGTTATATATAATATCCTAATAGTATCTTTATATTTTTGTATTTTTATTATGCCTGAGAAATTTAATTAGTATATACATTTTTAAGCTATCGCTTGAATTTTTATTTTTTTTAGTATTCTTCCTTTATAACTATTTGTTTATTATGATTTTAGTTATGTGTATATGTACGACTTTTCTCATCATAATTCTAATTATAAGTGTTATATTTTTATATTTTCCCACAATATATATATATTAGGAAGAAACTACTATCCATTCAATTTGAGTTTTTAGTTTTTTATTTTAAAATAATTTTAAAACTTCAACTTGAAACTGCTCCATAATTTGAATGAGTATTGTTTTTATAAATATTTTTGTTTTTTATTATAAATAATTATAAGATATTTATATTTATTAATTCAAAAAAAGAAAATATAAAAAAAGCTGCCCATTTAAATTATGGAGTATTTTCAAGTTGAAGTTTTAAAATTATTTTAAAATAAAAAAATAAAAATATATCTATAATTAAAAGTAGAAGAAAAACCAATCTCATTAAGCCAAGTGGCATTGTTAAGACAAAATTAACAAAAACATATTTTGAATTTTAAATTTTGAATTAATTGGTTACTCTATTTGAATTAATAAATATAAATATCTTATAATTATCTATAATAAAAAACGAAAAAAAACTAACCATTCAAATTATGGAGTATTTACAAGTTGAATTTTTAAAACATTTTAAAATAAAAAATCTATCTATAATTAAAAGTAGATTAAAAGCAATCTCATTAAGCCAAGTGGGAATTGTTAAGACAAAATAAACTATCTTTCTAACTAAAAAATTATTTTGAATTTTAAATTAATTGGTTACTCTAATTGAATTAATAAATATAAATATCTTATAATTATCTATAAAAGAAATATAAAAGAAACTACCCATTCAAATTATGGAGTATTTACAAGTTGAAGTTTTCAAATTATTTTAAAATAAAAAATAAGATAAAATAAAAAAACTTAAAATTCAAATTGAATGGATTATTATATATATATATATATATATATATATATATATATATATATATATATATATATATATATATATATATATATATATATATATATAGATAGATAGAAAAAAAACTACCCATTCAAATTATGGAGTATTTACAAGTTGAAGATAATCTATCTATAATTAAAAGTAGAAGAAAAAGCAATCTTATTAAGCCAAGTGGCAATGTTAAGACAAAATAAACTACTTTTCTAACTAAAAAATATTTTAAATTTTAAATTTTGAATTAGTTGGTTACTCTATTTGAATTAAAAAATATAAATATCTTATAATTATCTATAATAAAAAATGAAAATATAAAAAAAATTACCCATTCAAATTATGGAGTAGTTTTAAGTTGAAGTTTTAAAATAGCAACTAAAAAGTCATGTACGTTTCTCTCGGCGCACATTTAGTTAGGGTTTACTAACGTGCACCGTTCACGATGACTCATCGGAAACGACGAGGGACGACGACCCTTACCTCACCTAAATCGCAAGTAGTAGTGGCTAGGCAGATAACCCCTGAATCTGGTATTCCATAGAGTCTAACACCTCTATAGCTAACTCAATGGATGACAGGAATGTGGAGTGCACCAATGATTTTGAAAGGGAAACCTTCGACATCGGAATTAGAGAGTCAAACGGAGGAAATTTGAACGGAGAGTGCTCCAATTCTTCTGCAAAAGGCTCCTATGATGCAAGCACAAGAAGTATCTCCGGAATTGGAAGCAAACGCCTCGACGACGGCGAGAAAGCTATCCTTTTCAGTTAAAGGGACAACTGATAAACCTACCAAGGTTGATATCATCAAAGAAAACAGAACTCAGCAAACGGGTATGAAAATTGATTGTTTCCCCCCTGTTTTAAAAGATGGAGTCAAAGTTGCTAGGTTAAACTTAGGAGAGATAGAAGAACAAAGCAAAAAATGGCAATTGGCTTTGATTGGCTATGTCATAGGAGGTAATCCTTCATTTAAGGAGATGCTGAAATATGTTTATGGAGTTTGAAACTTTATCTCTACTCCACAACTATTTTTGCATAGTGATGGTTATTTCATCTTCCGATTTGAGAATGAGGAAGACAAAAACACAATCCTGAAGTATGGACCTTATACGTTCAATTACATACCTCTGATATTGAAGCAATGGGGCTATTGAAGCAATGGGGCCAGGATTTTCTAATGGAGAATGAACCAGCTCAGGTCATCCCTCTGTGGGTCACATTTCCTAATTTGCCAATTCAATATTGGGCGACAGAGAATCTAGGAAGATTGACCAACTGTGTGGGGAAACCTATATGTGCGGATAAGCTAATTTTACAAGGGGCTAGGGTGTCCTATTCTAGGATACTCATTGAAATTGATATCTCCCAATCTTTTCCTGATGAGATACCAATTGAAATTCCTAACAAGGGGGGAAAGAATGAAATATATGGAGTATGAATGGCAACCACTATATTGTCAAGACTGCCTGCAAATTGGCCACCAGATAGGGGCTTGCAAGACAGTGCCTGCAGATCATGCCAATACTGAGAAATAAAAGAAGGCTAGGAAGAAAGGACAGAAGAAGCAGGAATGGAAAGCAAAGCAACCAGCACAACCAACAGAGACTGAACCAGCAGTTGTGATCCCAAAAGTGGTCAACCAAGTCAATCGGCCATCCTCCTCTTCAATTGAGGATGAACAAGGTCAAATCCACTCTAAAGATAGAGGGAAAGCAAAGATGGATCAACTTCAACAACCTTCACAAACTGAGGCTTTGGAAAGGATATTGACTCAAAATAGGTTCAGTGCTCGTAGGATTCAGCGTGAAGTAACCACCAATACAGTGGGAGGGATATAGACTCCAATAAAACAGAACCCCCCATGATTTTCGAATCATGAAACATTATGGGGATGAATAAGCCCTTCAAACAGAAGGAATTTAAATCCTTCCTGCTTACAAATAAAGTGGTTCTAATGGGGTGTCTAGAGACTAAAGTTAGAGTTAAAGGGGTTGAAAGAGTAAAGAAGAAGCTAGGAAAAGAGTGGAAAATTATAACTGATTACATATCAACTCCAAATGGAAGGATTTGGTTATGCTGGAAGCCATCACTTGTAGAGATTAAAATCCTAATGACTAGAGCCGAAATTGTCCATTGTCAAGTTAAGGACAAAGGGTCACAGTTTAGCTGCCATACCACCTTTGTATATGGTTTCAATAATACCATGACTGAACCTTGGATAATATTAGGAAACTTCAATATAATTTTAACAACTAGTGATAGAATTAATGGGGCACCTATACAACAGGTAGAGGTGCAAGACTTCCAGGATTGTGTTGAAAATATAGGGCTTGGTCAAATCTGCAGAAGAGGGTGCCAATATTCCTGGTCTAACAAGTGTGATCTTGAAGATAGAATTTATAGCCTCATAGATTAGGCCTTTGGTAATCAATACTGGTTCAACAAATACAACTCCCTTATGGCATATTATCACCAACCGGGATGCTGTGATCACTCACCAATTCTAATATCTACTGAGGTGGCTAAACATACATTGCCTCGACCATTCAGACTCTTCAATGTCCTGCTAAAACAGGAAGCATTTGCAGCAACCACACTGTCTATTTGGAGACAAAAGGTACCTGGTCACACTATGTATGTAATATGCAAGAAGCTGAAACTTCTTGAAACTGCCGTGACACAAATGAATAGAGAAGTGTCTAAGTTGGACTACAGATTAGAGCAGTTATATGTCAAGCTTTAATTTGTACAAGAGAAGCTAGAAGCTGACCTATATAATCCTCTCCCCATCAAGGAAGAAAAGGAAGTCATATTAACTCTGGAAAAATGGTCAGATATTCATGAAATGGTACTCAGACAAAAATCTAGAGCTACATGGTTAATGCAAGGAGACTCCAATATGAAGTTCTTCTATGCACAACTTAAAGAAAGACAAGCTAGGAATAATATTGCCATTATTTGTGACAGTCAAGGTGTGACACTAACAGATCCTAACAGAGTGCAAAAAGAGTTTATCAAATTTTCCCAAGAGATTCTGGGTACTAGTGCTGCAAAACTACCAAGCATTAATATCAACATTGCAAAGGATGGACCCTGTCTCACTAGAGCACAACAGTTGGAACTTATACAGCCTGTCACTAGTGAGGAGATCACTCAGGTCCTCAAGGAATTACCTAATGATAAAGCCCCGGGAATTGTTTGTTGCTGAATTCTTCAAAGAATATTGGAGCATTGTAGAGGATGATATAAATGTCACAACCCAAAATCTACTATAGGTCGTGATGGCGCCTAACACCGCTGTCAGTCACGCCAACAGTGATTAATCAACTTAATTACTCATTTTACTATTTTCGAAATCATGAATCCTATTGAATAAGTAGTGTAAAATCTAGTAGTCGTAGAAAACCCGTAATTTTATTTTTCAATTTTCATGTAAGGTATAAATTACAAGTTGAAATGATAATAATTACGCAAACTACAATAATGAACACCCAGTAGGTACCCCCAAAATCCGGTGTCACAAGTGTATGAGAATTTACTAAAGAGTACAATAATAATACAATATCTGCCTAGAATATAAATAAGACAGGATAAAATAAATAGTACAATAGAGACTCTATGGACTACAATGCATATCCTGGAATGCACCTCACATGAAGTCTCCTCAACAGCTGCCCTTACGCGCCAAGATGATCATCAAATGAACTTGTCAGATCTTGCACATTTAGTGCAGAAGTGCAGCCGTAAATCAACGCCTACCCAGTAAGTATCTAGCCTAACCCCGAAAAAGTGGTGACGAGGGGTCGACATTAACACTTACTAGTGGTCTAATAAATCAATATGGTAAATCAAAAATAGATAAGAGTACAACAATAGTAGTGAGGTAAATCCGTAACTAACACAATCTTCCAAAATTTCTTTTAACAATATTAAATTTTCAATCTCGTATTCTATCTCAACAGCTCGAAATTATCAACTGCCTATGAAAAACGGATAAGAATTTCCATATAAAATGCAAGGCATCATTGGAAGGAAAATCTCGCAAATATTCGGATTGCTAGCGATATAACGCATGATTATGCCAAGGTTGTACGACCAGATCTCAGAAAGAATATGATACTGCCGAGGCGATCGGCCCGATCCCATCATAACATGTACACTGTCGAGGGTCGAGCGACACGAACCATAGATGCATCTATTATACTACCGAGGCAAACGGTCCACTCCCATGAGAGTGTGGTACATAATCTTGCCGAAGCATTCGACCCGCTCCACAAGAAAGGAAATGAATTATCGAATTACGAGACAAGAGCTTACGATATAATATATGAACACAAGGTAAGTATAACTTTACCGTTTCTCAAATAACTTTCCAACTACTCAAGGTAAT
Organism: Nicotiana tabacum; assembly: GCF_000715075.1. Taxonomy (NCBI): domain Eukaryota; kingdom Viridiplantae; phylum Streptophyta; class Magnoliopsida; order Solanales; family Solanaceae; genus Nicotiana; species Nicotiana tabacum. The sequence goes on along the minus strand of NC_134092.1, from coordinate 90,969,955 downwards.
AAATCTCAGCCTAATATATAAGTATATACTTCTAAATAAAGTTCAATTATGATTTCAATTAATTAAGCTAGCAGAATGAATTCAAATATTACATGGTAAAGTCCTAAGTCTACCCGGACATAAACATGCTTTAGCTACGTATGGACTCTCGTCACCTCGTGCGTACATAGCACCCACAACTAAAAGCACATAACAATCACATCACTTAGGGGTAGTTTCCCTCTCACAAGGTTAGATAGTAGACTTACCTCGCTTCGAAGTTCCATAACCAGCTTCAATGCCACTCTAACACCTCAAACCGAATGCCCATATATCCAAACAAGTCAAACAATCATGAAAAACCGATAAAAATATACTCCAACATCATAATTAATTTATTTATAACAATTCCCAACTCCGCTCGAAAAGACAATAAAGCCAACCCTTAGGCATAAGTGCCCGGATTCCGAAAATTTTCGAAGATAAACTTTACCCATAACACAAAGAGCTCAAATATATAATTTATTCCTAATTTCATGTCCAAATTTCCTGGTCAAAATCCAAAAATACCAAATTCTAGGTTTTCTATCAAAATCCCAAAATTTCGAGTAATTTCCATAAATTTCCATATTAAAATCCATAGTAATCCACGTATTTAACTCGTAATAGGTGGGCATCACTTACCTGGTGATGGGTGACGAAGAAGCTGCCACAAAATCGCCCCAAACTCGGCTCTCATGGAAGATTTGAGATAAAATGAGCCAAAACCCGGTTTTGCAAACTTATACACTGCCCAATCGATCTTTATCGCGAACGTGTTACTGCCCTCATGTTCGTGAAGCTCAACAAACTCAGTCCTAGAAATGCTTCTTCGCGAATGCGGCATGTCTCTCGCATTCCCGAAGCACAATCTGCTTCAGCCCCCAGTTCCTGTACGCGAAAGCGAGACAGGGCCCACGAACGCGAAGCACTGCCAGCTTGCCCTTCGCGAAAGCTTCTGCCCAATCGCAAATGCATAGAACAAAAGGGCCTAGTCCAAAATTCCTTCTTCGCGAATGCATGAGGCCCTTTGCGTTTGCGAAGAACAACACCAGCACCAACAAACGAGCAACAACAACTTAGCCGAACTTGGTCCGAAACCACCTCGACACACACCCGAGGCCCCCAGGACCCCCGCCCAATCACACCAACCAGTCTTAAAACATGAAGCGAACCTTCTCAAGGTATCAAATCACACCAAACAATATCAAAACCACGAATCGATGATCAAAATCCTTCTTTAATCTTTCAAACTTCCAAACTTCGGCGAACGCGTCCGAATCATATCAAAATATTCCGGAATGACGCCAAACTTTGCATGCAAGTCATAAATTACAATACGAACCTATTCCAAGGCTCGGAACCCCAAATGGATATCGATAATATCAAAATCCACTTCAAACCAAACTTATGAAATTCTTAAGCCTTCAAAATGCTAACTTTCCATAATAAGTGCTGAAATGCTTTCGGACCACCCGATACTCAACTCGAACATACGCCCAAGTCCAAAATCACCATACGAACCTATTGAAACCTTCAAATCTCGATTTTGAGGTCGTTTACTCAAAAGCCAAAGCTTAGTCAATTCTTCCAACTTAAGACTTCTGAAATTAGAATTTTCTTTCCAAGTCAACTCCGAACTTCCCAAAATTCAATTCTGACCACACGTACAAGTCGTAATATATGAAGTGAAGCTACTCAAGGCCTCAAACCGCTGAACGACGTGCTAAAACTAGAAACGACCGGTTGGGTCATTACAATAACACATGCAGTAGTGCAATTTTTTGAAACTAGCAGGCTATTCAAAGAAACCAATAGTTCTACAATCACATTGATTCCAAAAGTAGCCAATCCTACATTTGTGAAGGAATTCCGACCAATTCCCTGCTGGACAACCCTTTACAAGATAATAGCAAAAGTACTTACTATTAGAATCAAACTGGTGGTGGACTACTTGGTTGGATCATCACAATTTGCTTTCATAGCAGTAAGAAATATCTTAGACAATGTCATAGTGGCACATGAACTTGTCAAAGGATATTCCTATTAAGGTTTATCTCCAAGATGTCTGGTGAAAGTGGATATAAGGAAATCATATGATTTTATAGAATGGGGATTTTTAAAAGCAATTCTGGTGCAGTTTGGTTTTTCAGGAAAGTTAGTTAACTTAATCATGGAATGTGTTTTCACATTGAACTATTCTATTCTGATCAATGGGGGCCTTACTTCTAAGTTCAAGTCAAAGAAAGGACTAACACAAGGCGACCCAATGCCCCCTTACTTGTTTGTGCTGGCAATGGAATATCTGAACAGATCATTGAAGCAATTGAGGCACAAACCTAACTTTAATTACCACCCTAGATGTGGTAAGCTAAAGTTAATGCACATTTATTTTGCGGATAATTTGTTAATGTGTTGTAGGGCAGATGAAATTTCTATAAGATTGATGCTTCAAGCATTCAATCACTTCTCTGATGCATCAGGACTTAAAGCCAATCAAGAAAAGAGTTCCTTGTATATAACTGGAGTCTCTCAAGCACTGAAAGAGTAGATTTTGTCTGAGACACAGTTCTCATTAGGGGAGATCCCATTCAAATACCTTGGGGTACCTTTATCCTCTCGAAAAATCAATATGCAACAATGTCTTCCACTGGTAGAGAGAATGACTGCCAGAATCAAGTGTTGCACAACAAATCATACAGTGATAGAGTGCAATTGATTAAGAGTATTCTATTTGAAATGCAAACTTACTGGGCTCAGGTATTCCTACTGCCAAAAAAAGTGATGCAATTGTTCACTAGTGTTTGTAGAACTTTCTTATGGGCTGGGAATGATCAAGCATCTAGAAGAGCATTAATGGCTTGGGAAAAACTGTGTATGCCAAAATCTGGTGGGGATCTAAACATAATTGATTTCTTCACATGGAATAGGGCAGCCATATGTAAATTGGTTTGGGCGGTAGCCTCAAGAAAAGACACCTTTTGGGTCAAGTGGATCCACAACTTCTATATAAAAGGCAAAGAACTGAGTAGTATGAAGACTCCACAACAAGATTGCTGGATTGTAAGGAAGAAGATTGATGCTAGACAGTGGTTGCTAGGTGGTGACCCTCTACATGAATTGCAAAAATTTGTCCAAGGAGGGAAGTTTAGTGTCACGACAAAAAAATTACCTAGTCGTGATGGCACCTAACACGACCCCTTAGGTAAGCCAAATACATTCAAAAAACTCAAATCAAGTAATAAGAGACAATGGATTAAATAGTTAAACTTTCTATCCAAATTCCAAGGACTAGTAGTACAAATCATGAGCTTCTAGGACTTAGAATTTACAGAAGCTGGTATGAATAAATACATCATCTGTTTGAAGTTCACATAAATAGATTTGCAAAATCTAAAGCTACCAAGCACAAATGGCAGCTATAATTAGGACGCAAGTACATCTTCAATGTCAGCTCTCGCCATACACAGCGACTCCAGCTCCAAAATCTGCACGCAAGGAGCAGAAGTGTAGTATGAGTACAACCGACCCCATGTACCCATTAAGTATATTGTCTAACCTCGTTGAAGTAGTGATGAGGATTTTTAGTTAAAAGATACTCACGGTCATAACCCGTGCAATAGACTAGCAATAAAAATAGTTCTAGAACATAACGGATAAGAGTACAAGAAAACAACTATGCGAGGTAGTAAATGATTACTAGAAGAAATCATAGTGATAAATTCATAACTTTTATGGTGTGAGAATTGTACTCAAGATTTCAAATCAAATGACACGGCAACACCCTTCGTACATTTATCTCATCCTCACCAAATATATAAATGCGGGTCAAATCAATTGGCACGGCAGCACCATTCGTGCATTTATCTCTTTCTCACCGAGCATACGTATAATAGTACCAACCAGGTGAAAGAAATGCCAATAACAATAACGATAAAGTGGGAGACATACATGAAGCAATAACGAGCAAGACAGATCATATGGACAACGGTAATAGACTAGGTAGAAGGCACATACGTAATGACAACAATTATGAAAGAAGAATATAAATTTCACTAACTAGCATAGTAGAAGGCCTAGGTGTAGATATAACAAACAAGAGGGAAAGCATGATCTTTATGAGCTAACAACTAGAAGGCATGAATAACTAACACCCATCGTGCATTTATCTCATCCTCACCAAATATATGAATATGGGTCAACCGGCAGCACCCTTCGTGCATTTATCTCTTCCTCACCGAGCATACGTATAACAGTACTAACCGGGTGAAATAAATGCCAATAATAATAACGATAAAATGGGAGACACACAGGAAGCAATAACGAGCAACCCAGATCATATGGATAACAGTAACAGACTCAGTAGAAGGCACATAAGTAATAACAACAATTAGGAAAGAAGATATTCACTGACTAGCATGGTAGAAAGTCTAGGTGTAGATATAACAAACAAGAGGGAAAGCATGATCTTTATGAGCTAACAAGTAGAAGGTATGAATAACTAACATAATAGAAAGCTTATATGAAAGTTCAACAAATAAGGAACGACATGGATGTAGATATATCAACAAGAAGGAAAATATGATATTTGCAAGTGAAACAGATAGAAGGCATAGGCAACACAACAACAATTAAGATAGAGGACAAAGATAGAACAACAACGACAAGTCATCTAGAAAATATAGGTACAATAGTAACAACTCAAGGTAAAGGCATGGACGTATACACAAGGAAAAGATACCACAACAAAATACATGTCCCTCGTCCTCGCCTGCATGGAAACACCCTTCGTGCTATGAACACATGATAATATAAATGAAATCGCACGGCATCACCCTTCGTGCTTGTACTCTCATCCTCATATCATATTGTAAATGAGATCATGATAATGTAAGTGAAATGGCACGACATCACCCTTAATGCTTTTACTTTCATCCTCACATGATAATGTAAATAAAATGGCACGGCATCACCCTTCGTGCTTTTACTCTCATCTGCACATGATAATGTAAATGAAATGGCATGACATCACCCTTTGTGCTTTACACTCTTACTCACATAATAATGTATAATGACACGCAATCACCCTTCGTGCTTTGCACTCTTCCTCACCAAGCATGTGTATATCAATGAAAAGCAAGGTAAAAAGCATGTATAACATCAAGGAGAGTGTTTAAGAGAATATTCCCAATTGAACATCAATCACACCTTTCAAGCCAATAACAATTCAATAATCCTCAAGTACTTTATTGTTCAAGTATTTCAACAAGTCTCAAAAATGATCTTCAACTCAAGTATAGAACCCAATATCTCAAGATTAACCGTCATAGCGATGTATTAGTTATTAAGCATAATGATGACCGAATTAAACACATCAATAGTTTAACAAAAATTCGTCAAATTTTAATCAAGTTATAACAAGCAAAAACTTGGTTTCTAGCATTTAATTTCATATTCTTAGTAATCTAGAAGTTAAGTAAGACATGAAATAAGAAGGTCACGCAATTATACAAGGCACAATTAATCATATAATTTACCCCCGAGCATGATTAACCCTGGCACATGCAGATACGCTCGTTACCTCATATATTTTCATTACCCCCGCATGTAGCAAACAATAGCAATTAGTAGGAAAAATTCTTCCAACAAAGTTAGGCAAGACAGTTACCTCAAACAAGCCAAATTGATACACTAGAAGCGCCATCCCGCTCAAATAATCCTCCGAACGGCTTGCAATTAGCCAAAAGCAACTCAAAATCGTCAAATAATGCCACAGGAATCAAACCCAACCGATAAAGGTCGAATCTTTATACATTTACTTAAAGTCAACCAAACAATCAAACCCGCACCCGCACTTTGGAACCCGACAAAACTCAAAAAATCCGACAACCCATTCAATTATGAGTCTAACCATACTAATTTCACTCAAATCCGACTCGAAATCGATGTTCAAAACCCAAAAATTTACTTTAAGAAAGTTTAGAAAAAAAAACCCCAATTTCTCTTTAAAAATCATAATACAAATGCCAAAATTGAAGATAGATTCATGAAATATAATCAAAACCAAGTAGACAACACTTACCCCATGCGGTGAAAATCACATCCAAAATCGCCTAAATACGAGTTTGGGTTCAAAATATGAAAGAATGAGCTAAATTCCCAAAATTCCAACTCTTAACCCAGCTGCATATGTCGCATTTGCGACCAAAAGTTCGTAATTGCGGACTATTCACAATTGCGAAGTTCGCAATTTGCGACCAAATGTTCGCAATTGAGACCAGATATTCGCAAATGCGGTAGTTCGCAAATGCGGTAGTTCGCAATTGCAGTAAAAAGTTCGCAATTGCGAACTACCAGTACCGGCAAATCAAAACTTCACCGAAATGATCCGAAACCACCCTGAAACTCGTCCGGAACCTTCCGGACACAAAATATATATGTATTTCAATCATAAAACACGCTACATACCTGCTCGCACCCTCAAAACACCGAAAAGAGGTCGTCTTGTCCCGATATTGACCATGGTCAAACTCTAAATTTCTTAACTTAACTAGTCTCTCAATCAAAGATTTAAACTACACTCGAGCCCCACGGGACCCCGTCAAATCATACCAACAAGTTCCAAAATATAACACGGACCTACCCGAGGCGTCAAATCTCACATAGCAATATTAAAACCATGAATCGCACCTCAAATCAAAATTTATGAACTTTTGAACTTTCAACTTCCAAAACTCGTGCCGAACCATATCAAATGAATTCGGAATGACCTCAAATTTTGCACACAAGTTCCAAATGATAGAACGAATCTATTCCAACTCCTGGAACCATAATCCATACCCAGTAACATCAAAGTCAACTCCTGGTCAAACTTATGAATATTCCAAACTTTTAAATTTCCAACTTTCGCCAAATAGTGCTGAGATCTTCTAGAAACATCCAAATAAAATTACGAGCATACCCCCAAGTCCAAAATCACCATCCGGACCTACTGGAACCATCAAAACTCCGGTCCGAGGCCAAATACACAAAAGTCAAATTTAGTCAATTCTTCCAACTTAAAGCTTCTAACATGAGATTCATTCCTCCAAATCCATCCTGAGGCACCTGAAAATCAAAATTGACGATTCACACAAGTCATAATACATCATATGAAGATACTTAAGACTTCAAATAGCTGAACAGAATGCAAATGCTCAAAACGACTGGTTGGGTCGTTACATCCTCCCCCACTTAAACATATATTCGTCCTCGAACGTGCCTAGAGTTATTTCAAAAGCCATAAAATCGCCGGTGTAATCGTACCCTGCACATATCCGGGGGTGATCCCACGTCACCATATCCCATATAGGTCTGATAACATAATATGCCTGGAATTTCTTAATCCAACCTAGACCATAAGTCTTAAAACCCAATTTCCAACATCCGGAATTTTCTATAAGATCAGAATCTCGCATCTACACGTTGTATAAGTCTGAACAAGCTGTATCAAACCATATCCATAACCCAAGATGTAATCACGTGATATGCCACATCACTCAGATACTCACAACAATAACTGCTGACCACCAAAGCTGCCCAAAAGCAAATTCGGTACCGGCAATAGACCTCATATCAAATAAAACCTCATTCAAAACCTTTGTACACTGCCGATGATGAAAGAAGCACGCATAATCTCTTAACCACTCATCTGATCAATAATCCAAGAAGCTTACTCGTCCGACCAAGGCCATTGCCCAAATCCTTAGCGGAGATATGGTATCATTCTTCCAAACATTCCTTATCCCAATACGATAATGCAAATCTCAGGTCTAGAAACCTCATCTCAGCCAATACAAGCAGCCTAATCGACAAGTCTCACCAAACCCAAATGGAGCCCCACACAACACGGTTCCATACACAAAGCAAGTAATGATTCAGACATGACAAATAATAGTAAGAAAGTTAAATAAGAAGGCTACTAAGCAAGTTAAGCAGGCAGGGTAATTTTAACATTTTCCTATGAACTATTTTCAACAAGGTGAAAGCAAAATACACGAAATAAGCATAAGAAGTTACATCACATCACATTACTATTGCGGAGCGCAACCCAATCCAATCATATCAATCCACTTAGTGGTACCCATCGAGCCATAATGCTCGGGCTCACAGATCACATGTGCATCATATCAAGCATAATAGAGTGCACAAAATATAACTGTGGGAAGATGATTAGGCACAAACAATACTGAGAAAGACAAGCACAACTATGGTGCAATAAGCAAGTCAAAATCAAGAGGGCCACCTCACCCATAACGCCATAAGGCCTAAACGGATTTACAATATGCGTGCGAACAATCATGTAACCTTCACCACCCGTCATAGCATAATAAAGAAACACATAACATTGACCAAGGCGCGAATAACATTCATCACGCCCGATGATATACATGTGGTAATAGCTGTGCAAGAGCAAGCAAATCTGCTCCGATACAGAATACACATTCTCATTAAGCTAAAAAATAATCCCCAAACCAAATTTCGATCATCCCCAAAGCGAGTAATTAACCTTCCAAAGTCCATATCAACCTTTCCATAAGACTTACCATCAATCATCCAATCCCCAACACTTCTTCACAACTCGCAATCAAGGAATAGTCTGCCAACAAGAACATCCAGTCTCGGAACCTCATGAATACCAGAATCTTCATATCTGATCTCAACACCGCTACTCAAATAGCTGATACATCACTCATACTCCATCATCTTACAGAAAATACCCACAAGTAAAAACACAATGCACCTACTAACATACACACTCTCCTCCGACGATATCAATTAGTACCCACATCCTCTTAAACATCTAAAATCGTCTGTGTCATCAAGAATTCATATCCTTCCCTTTAAAACCAAACTGCAACCTTGTACTTGCAACTTTCAACCCCACGCGGCGCATCGCCTCTAACATGCTAACTCGTGATACTACGAAATCTCATAGCCAACTCTGACCATAAGAAAATTGAACACCTCATCAATCGAGAACCTTTCATTTAACTCAATTCAGGAGAACAAGACCACACGCAATATAGCTTCTATACCTGTAGAAAACATCAACTCTGGCCGTGGCCATAACCATGATGATATATTCGGAACGCATTAACTCATAATCAAGTCATCAGAACTGATCGCCTCTAACTCAACCGAGTCACCCAGACTCCCAACCCGAACGTAACTCAATCCGATATGCTCACTCTGAAGGAACCTTCTGGGAATCTGAAGCTGTTTCTTACATCGCTCCAATATTTCTATGTAGAATCATTCTTGACTAGAAATACCGCAGATCCGATTACCATTCGCTACCGATCTCAAGCGTTACCCATACAGAAATTCAGAAGTCTTTAATGCTACATATGATCTGGAACTCGTCAGAACCTTCTCGATAACCACTCACCTTACTCTGATCTTCAATACACAACTAATACGCACTGAGCAACCTGCACTTCACCAGCACATGACTATTTTAGAGAAACAACCAAGCAACCCTCAGCTCGAAAACTGACACAATGCATGATCCTACAATCCTATTGTCATTAGCAGACTCCCCCACTTAGCCCGAAGCCATAGAACACATCATCGGTAATCCAAAGTACTATATCTTTCATAGCTGCCCCGATTCTATGTGGCTATTTAGCTGAATACTTCAAAAAGGTATGCAATACTGGTCATAGAACACTCCGAATACTCTGCCAAGCGCTTACCTATCCTTGCAATAGTCAAGCAAACTTCGCCAAATGCTTTGAAATGATAATATATGCATTCTACTGAATGGAAGCCTCATACGAAAACACACGATCTAACTCATCACACAGGAGATAACCTAGCGGTTGTACTCGAATTGACACCTTACCATGAACCCACCTTAATCACAAAAACTAGGCCACCAGCCAGTTTTCTCAAGTCCGTGCTTACCAACCAAATATAAGAACCCGCCTCGTACCACAGATGAACGATTGAAAGATCTATCACTGCATCCGCTCCCAAGACCACACAATACATCACGATGATAATCAAGCATCCATAGTCCTTCGTAATCCATCCGCAACATCACCAACCATCGGTGCATAGTGAATACCGACTGCGCAACATCGCATATGAACGAATAGAAAGAATCAAAATTGTTGGTTTCAAGCTGAAACAAGACCGCACAATAAGGAAAGAAAGAAGGGAAATTTTCCTAAATGCATTGTAGCCTCTCGAAGATAGGTATGGACGTCATCATACCGATCTGCAAGACTCTACTAGACACTTGCTCATGATTCATAGAACCTACGAACCTAGTGCTCTGATACCAACTTGTCACGACCCAAAATCTACCTAGTCGTGATGGCAACTAACCCGACCCGTTAGGTAAGCCAAATACGTTCAAAGAACTCAAATCAAGTAATAAGAGACAATGGATGAAATAGTTAAACTTTCTATACAAATTCCAAGGACTGATAGTACAAATCATGAGCTTCTAATACTTAGAATTTACAGAAGCTGGTATGAACAAATACATCATCTATTTGAAGTTCACATAAACAGATTTACAAAATCTAAAGCTACCAAGGACAAGTGGAAGCATAATTGGAATGCAGGTACATCTTCAATGTCAGCTCCCTCTTACACATCGACTCCAGCTCCAAAATCTGCACGCAAGGTGCAGAAGTGTAGTATGAGTACAACCGACCCCATGTACCCAGTAAGTATATTGTCTAACCTCGTTGAAGTAGTGACAAGGATTTTTAGTTAAAATATACTTACTGTCATAACCTATGCAGTAGACTAGCAATAGAAACAGTTCTAGAACATAACAGATAAGAGTATAAGAAAACAACTATGCGAGGCAGTAAATGATTACTAGAATAAATCACGGTGGTAAATTCATAACTTTTATGGTGTGAGAATTGTACTCAATATTTTAAATCAAATGGCACGGCAACACCCTTCGTGCATTTATCTCATCCTCACCAAATATATGAATGTGGGTCAAATCAATTGGAACGGAAGCACCCTTCGTGCATTTATCTTTTCCTCACCGAGAATATATATAACAATACCAACCAAGTGAAAGAAATGCCAATAACAATAACGATAAAGTGGGAGACACACAGGAAGAAATAACGAGCAACACAAATCATATGGACAATAGTAACAGACTAGGTAGAAGGCATAAAAGTAATGACAATAATTAGGAAAGAAGAATATAAATTTCACTAACTAGCATGGTAGAAGACCTAGATGTAGATATAATAAACAAGAGGGAAAGCATGATCTTTTTGAGTTAACAACTAGAAGGCATGAATAACTAACAAGATAAAAAGCTTATACGAAAGTGCAACAAATGAGGAACGACATGGATGTAGATATAACAACAAGAAGAAAAACATGATATTTGCAAGTTAAATAGATAGAATGCATGGGCAACACAGCAACAATTAAGATAGAGGACAAAGACAGAACAACAACGACAAATCACATAAAAAGCATAGGTACAACAGTAACAACTCAAGGTAAATATATGAACGTATACATAAGGAAAAGATATCACAATATAATGTATGTCCCTCTTTCTCACCTGCACGAAAACACCCTTCGTTCCATGAACACATGATAATATAAAAATATGATAATATAAATAAAATGGCATGGCGTCACCCTTCGTACTTTTACTCTCATCCTCACATCATAATGTAAATGAGATCATGATAATGTAAGTGAAATGGCATAGTATCACCCTTCGTGCTTTTACTTTCATCCTCACATGATAATATAAATAAAATGGCATGACATTAGCCTTCGTGCTTTTACTCTCGTCTGCACATGATAATATAAATAAAATGATACGGTATCACCCTTCGTGCTTTACACTCTTTCTCACATGATAATGTATATGCAATGGCACGATATCACCCTTCGTGCTTTACACTCTTCCTCACCAAACATATGCATATCAATGACAATCAAGGTAGGAATCATGTATAACATCAAGGAGAGTGTTTAATCGAATATTCCCAATTGAACATCAATCACAAATTTCAAGCCAATAACAATTCAATAATACTCAAGTACTTTATTATTCAAGTATTTCAACAAGTCTCACAAATGATCATCAAATCAATTATAGAACCCAATATCTCAAGAATAACGGTCGTAGTGATGTATTAGTGGTTAAGCATAATGATGACTGAATTAAACACATCAATAGTTTCTCAAATATCCGTCAAATTTTAATAAAGTTATAATAACTTAAATCTTGGTTTCTAGTATTTAATTTCATATTCTTAGTAATCTAGAAGTCAAGTAAGACATGCAACAAGAAGGTCACGTAGTTCTACAAGGCATAATTAATCGTATAATTTACCCCCGAGCATGATTAACCCTAGCACATGTATATACACTCATCACCTAATATATGCATCATCCCCGCATGTAGCAAATAGTAGCAATTAGTAGGAATAATTTCCCCAACAAAGTTAGGCAAAGCACTTGCCTCAAACAAGCCAAATCGTTACACTAGAAGCGCTATCCCGCTCAAATCATCCCCCAAACGGCTCGCAACTAGACAAAAGAAACTCCAAATCGTCAAATAATACCATAGGAATCAAATCCAATCGATAAAGGTTGAATCTTTATACATTTACTCAAAGTCAACCAAAAAGTCAAACCCAGGCCCGCACCTCGGAACCCGACAAAATTCACAAAATTTGACAACCCATTCAATTACGAGTCCAACCATACTAATTTCACTCAATTCCGACTCTGAATCAATGTTGAGAACCCAAAAATCCACTTTAGGAAAGTTTAGACAAAAACCCTCAATTTCTCTTTAAAAATCATAATCCTAATACCAAAATCGAAGATAGATTCATGATATAATCAAAACCAAGTAGAGAATACTTACCCTAATCCTTGTGGTAAAAATTGCCTCCAAAATCACCCAAATACAAGTCTAGGGTTCAAAATATGAAATAATGAGCTAAATTCCCGAAATTCCAACTCTTAACCTAGCTGCAAATGTCACATTTACAACCAAAAGTTCGCAATTGCGGACTGTTCGCAATTGCGACCATATGTTCGCAATTGAAGAGTTCGTAATTGAGACCAAATGTTTACAATTGCGACCAAGGTTCGCAATTGCGACCAAATGTTCTCAAATGCGGTATTTCGCAATTGCAACAGAAAGTTCGCAATTGCGAAGTACCAACACCAGCAAATTCAAACTTCACTGGAATAATCCGAAACTCATTCGGAATCCCCCAGACACAAATCTTATATGTATTTCAATCATAAAATATGCTACGGACCTGTTCGCACCCTCAAAACACCATAAAGAGGCTATCTTGACCCTATATTGACTATGGTCAAACTCCAATTTTTTTTAACTTAACTAGTCTCTCAACCAATGATCTAAAATACACCCGATCACCTCGAGACCCTGTCAAATCATAACAACAAGTCCCAAAATGTAACACGGACCTAGTCGAGGTGTCAAATCTCACATAGCAACATTAAAACCACGAATCATACCTCAAATCAAACTTTATAAAATTTTGAACTTTCAACTTTTAAAACTTGTGCCGAACCATATCAAATAAACTCGGAATGACCTCAAATTTTGCACATAAGTTCCAAATAACCTCAAATTTTGCACACAAGTTCCAAATGACATAACGAACATATTCCAACTCCCGGAACCACTATCCGAACCCAGTAATATCAAAGTCAACTCTCGGTCAAACTTATGAACATTCCAAACTTTCAAATTTCCAACTTTCACCAAATAGTGTTGAAACCTTCTAGAAACATCCAAATGAAAATACGAGCATGCCCTATGTCCAAAATTACCATCTGGACCTACCGGAACCATCAAAACTCGGTCCGAGGCCAAATACACAAAAGTCAAACTTGGTCAATTCTTCCAACTTAAAGCTTCTGACATGAGATTCATTCCTCCAAATCCATTTTGAGGCACCTGAAAACCAAAATTGACGATTCGCACAAGTCATAATACATTATATGAAGCTACTTAAGACTTCAAACAGATGAACGGAATGCAAATGCTCAAAACTATCGGTTGAGTCGTTACATTTAGTATCAAGAAAGCATACCTATCTCTCACCCCGCAGTACCAAAAAGTTGAATGGAAAGGTGTGACCATGAAGCCAATGCTACGACGACATCAGGTCATTGTTTGGCTTGCAGTACAACAAAGATTAGCTACAGCTAATCGATTGGAAAGATGAAAGATATATGTTCCTAAGGAAATACTCCATAATTTGAATGGGTAGTTTTTTATTTATTTTATATATTTCCGTTTTTTATTATAGATAATCATAAGATATTTATATTTATTGATTCAAATAGAGTAGCCAATTAATTGAAAGTTTAAAATTCAAAAAATAAAAATTAGCTAGAAAGGTAGGTTATTTTGTCTTAACAATGCCACTTGGCTTAATGAGATTGCTTTTTCTTCTACTTTTAATTTAGTTATATGTATATGTATGACTTTTCTCCCTGGACCCCGCGTATAGTGGGAGCTCAGTGCATCGGGCTGCCTTTTTATTTTTTTAGTTTTTTACTTTTTATATTTTAAAATAATTTTAAAATTTCAACTTGAAAGTACTCCATAATTTGAATGGATAGTTGTTTTTTTATATTTTCATTTTTTATTATAGATAATTATAAGATATTTATATTTATTAATTCAAATAGTGTAACCAATTAATTCAAAATTTAAAATTCAAAGTGTATTTTAGAAATAGAAAAGTAGTTTATTTTATTTTGACAATACCACTTAGCTTTTTGTGGTTATGCCACTTGGCTTAATGAGATTGCTTTTTCTTTTACTTTTAATTATAGAGAGATAGATTCTACTAGATTTTCCGTAGTTCTATTGCATGCCAACACTTTCTCACCCTGTTCCGGATTATTTTTGAGTAAAATTATTTTGATTTAATTTTAGCTTTTTGAAAATATTACTCTTTTTATTTTATTTTATGTGATACTATTTTCTTTAGTATTTCCTTAAAACAATGTGATTTTTTTTATAGTAAAGTATAATCTAATTATAAATAAACTTCCCATTTTTCTCTTAATATCATGATTTTCTAGACACAAGAATTTTATAACATGTTTAAGACCAAAAGTTTTAAAAAAATTCTTTCTTTATTAAACTTTGTATCTAATCAAATAGTTTCACATAAAATAGAAAAAACGGATATAAAACTTGAAAATTATTTTAGACTCATGTTGCCGTCTAAATCAAGACTTTGCTTATTTTATTTTATACGGCACTATTTTCTTATTAATCCGTTTTAGAAAGAATAACACATTTCTAAGTTTGAAAATACGATTGGCCATATTTCACGATGATTGAATTGCCAAGAGGTTAAGTATGAACATCAGAACCCGAGAGACTTGACTCAGAAGATGATTATTCCCGAGTGAACATGAGAGCTTGTCCCTATGGACTTTGTGGTAGGTTTACCACATACATTGAAGTAAGTTTGATGCAGGGTTATTATTGGCAAGTTTACTAAACTTACACACTTTAATTTATTCCTATATAGACTACTTATAACTCTTCGGAGAAGCTTGTACAGATTTATATCTGAGAGATAGTTTGTGACCCAAGAATTTGTGAAGGTTATTCTAGTCATTTAGCAGCAAAAAATAATGACAATATACAAGAAATGAGTGAAGAAGTTGGCAAATTCCTCATGCCATATGTGTCGGTGGCATATGTTAAATTTCAATCTGAATTCATTTTATTGGACATCAATTTAGTAGATAATAGCTTTGAGATGTGGATAGAATGGCATAATTGGGTCAAAACCCACCATACTAGACCATTAATGAAAGGCCTTTAAGGTTGTCTTTAAAAAAAAGTTTTAGGTGAAGACAATGGGCCAAGCCCACACGTTTTGGTTGTCAAACATATCAAATAAGCTAAGGGAGTAGAACAAGACTAATCTATTAGTACGTGTCATTCAATATTATGCATAGATTTAAGCCATTGGAGACTTCTTAGTGGACTTTAACATTTAAAGAGAGTTGAAGGTTAGCAAGTGAGACTTTAACTTCTTGAATGCTTGTTTTTTCAACGTCATGATTTAGAAACTCGCATGAACTCTTTCAAATGTCTAGCATGCTGAGGAGCGAGCACGTACTAGGACATGTATACAATATTTTAGCTTATACTCCCACCGTTTCAATTTAGATGAGATAGTTTGACTTGGCACAAAGTTCAATTAAAAAAGAAGACTTTTAAAACTTAAGAGGCAAAAGCTTTGTGGGGCCATGACATTTGTGTGACTATAAAAATTTCTCATTAAGGGTAAAGTGGATAAAATAAAAAGTTTAAAGTTAAATTATTTTCAAATATAAAAATGTGTCATTTTTTTTGAAACAAACTAATAAAGAAAATGTGTCATTTAAATTGAAACATAGGAAATATATTATATTTTGAGGTGTTTCACTCTCTTAGTTGAATTATAAAGCATGATATATATCTTTTACGATAAATTGCGCAACACATGCTAGTTTTTACTGTTTAGGAATCATGTTTGTTATGTGTAGCATTACTTATTATGTCGAGACTCAGTATGACTTTTTCTAATCTATTATATTGTTATTGCACTATTTGTTGTGTATGTATTTGCTTGATAAGTTGAGATGGTGCTAGCATCATACCGATTATGGTCTGCACCTTGTACCACACTGTCTGATTGCCACCATAATGGTCTGCTACCAATTACCACACCGATGGTTGGACACAATATGAGTTATGGTTGTCTATGAACAGTTTTTCACTTTTTTGAAACGCATAGTTCAACACATGTAAGAATGTATCCTATAGACAGGTTGTTGATATGCATAGATAATACTATAAGTTATTGTTAGCTGTGAACGATCTACTAAAACGCATGGTTCAGCACAGGTAAGAGTGTATCCTATGGACGAGCTGTTACGCATAGGTAACACTTTTATTGTTTGCTATGGATGTTATACTCAAATGCATAGTTCAACATAAGAATTTAAGAGGTATCCTATGGATCGGCTATTAATACGCATAGGTAACAACACTATTAGTTATTGTTGGCTATGAACGGTCTACTGAAACTCAAGTTCAATATAGGTAAGGTGTATTCTATGGAAGGGTTGTTGATACGCATAGGTAACATTATGAGATTAAACTTATGAGTTGTTACATGTATATTTATTGTTTTTAATTTATACATTTATTACTGCTATGATATATGTTATACCTTGTTCACAATATGCAGTGACTTGTTGTATGGGATATGATGGAGGGGTGAATAAATGATTTTTTTGGGCCTTGTCTTACCTTTGTTGTTATTTTTGCATCATGTAGATCCTATCTCTAATACAGTAGCAGGACCTTTCTAATCTTGTTCAAAGGCTTCCCAAGGTTTGTAAAGGGGAGCTGTCTTTGTACGGTCGAAATCGATGGCAGGTTATGAACATGACAACCAAAGACTGAAGATCGACCCCGAGTCCCGCCGAGCTAGAAATCGGGGTCATAACGCTTGCCTTCGAGAACATTAACTCTGTAATCCCGGAGTCGACTTTAGCCCCGATCGAGCTCGAAGAAACATTGTTAGCATAACCAACAGAAGACCGAGATATCCGTGACCGGTCGGATATTACGGCGGGAATCTCGGCACGTATCAATAAAGAACCGGCAATCAGCAAATCAAGAGATTTTTTACCTTTTATAGAATTGTACCTAAAGTAGGACTCCTCTACTATATAAAGGGAGGTCTGATAATTCATTGAACACGTTGTAACACGCATCTCAAAGAAATATTTCATTATTATTCTTTAAACTCTTGTTTTTCTGTATCCTGACACCGATCGAAGCGCACCTGGGTCGAGGGTGATTAACCTTCCAAAGCTAAGACTGTATAATTCGTGTGGTTTGCATTTACTTTTTTATTATTTATTTCAATTGCAATCTGATTTATCATTTTTGTGTCAAGTTAATCCATGTATCCTTAAAACCACTTACAAATTCAATTGTTATCCTATTTTGAGGACAAACAATTTGTCGCCCACCGTGGGCTAAGGATAATAGTGGTTATTTGATACAAATCTCCATAACACACACTACTTTATACTTGTTCTTTGAAGTGTCTCTAATTTCAGATTAAAACTCAAAATGTCGAACTCTCAATCAGCACCCCTATATGTTGACAACGAGTCTGGCCATCACGGTGAAAATAACAACATAGTGCCCTGTGATGAGGTACCGCCCGTTGATCCCATCGAAATTCCTACTGCGGGCCCGATTGACGCTAATTCACATGTGGCTATCGACGCAAACCTGCCTACCGACCCCGAGAATAACGTCCAGAGTGGAGCCCGATCGGCAACTCAAAACACACAAAATATTGGAGGAGACGGGATCAGTTTACGGGCGATCTTAGAAATGCTGCAGGCTCAACAGGCGGCGATAGCTCAGTTACAGAATCAAAGCCGTGCACCGAGCAGGGTTGAACCCGATCCATCCCGGGAAGTCACCCGCATGGGTGAACCGGTCGTAGAAAGGTCAAATGAACATGAATTGGGGGCTAACCCCGAGATCATAAAGATACTCGAAGAGCAGACAAAACGGATAGAATCAGGGGAGAAGAAAATCGAAGCTAATGACAAAAAGGTGGAAGCCTACAATTCCAGGGCAGACCAAATCCCAGGAGCACCGCCAATATTGAAAGGCCTGGATTCCAAAAAGTTCCTGCAAAAACCTTTTTCTCCGAGAGCGACTCCGAAGCCGATCCCTAAGAAATTCCGCATGCCCGAGATTGCTAAGTATAATGGAATGACCGACCCAAATGAGCATTTAACCTCTTACACATGTGCCATCAAAGGGAACGACTTGGAGGATGATGAGATCGAGTTTGTCCAGTTGAAGAAGTTTGGATAGACCTTGTCAAAAGGGGCTATAATATGGTATCACAACTTACCTCCTAATTCTATTGATTCATTTGCTATGCTTGCAGATTCTTTCGTGAAATCACACGCCGGGGCCATCAAGGTCGAGACCAGGAAATCAGACCTTTTCAAAGTAAAACATAAGGATAACGAGATACTCAGAGAGTTCGTGTCCCGGTTTCAAATGGAACGAATGGACCTGCCACTTGTCGCTGTTGATTGGGTCATTCAGGCTTTCACCCAAGGGCTCAATGTTCGAAGCTCGGCGGCTTCTCAACAGTTAAAACAAAACCTGATAGAATATTCGGCCATTACTTGGGCCGACATGCATAACCGATATCAATCGAAGATCAGAGTGGAAGATGATCAATTCAGGGCTCCTTCGGGGTCTGTTTATCTCATCAGAACCATCGACAGAGTCAAGAGAGACATTGATCGTTGACCGAGACCAAACAAAGATCAGTATCAGCCGTATAATGGAGACCGAAGAAGTAGTAGGTCCGGGCGAAACTCTATGAGAAACTAAAGGAGAAGTGACTGAGGTCAGAGCAGTCGGGGACTCATGAGCAAAAACAGCTTCGATAGGGCCATCAGGCCTAAAGAATCACTGAGGTTATCGGAATACAACTTTAATGTCAATGCTACCAGCAGTGTATCAGCTATCAGACGCATCAAAGATACCAAATGGCCTCGACTTCTACAATCCGATCCAACCCAAATGGATCCTAACTAGATATGTAAAGATCACGGCACTCACGGTCACAAAACAAAGGATTGCCGACAGTTGAGAGAGGAAGTAGCCCGACTATTCAACAGCGGGAATCTTCGAGAATTCTTGAGCAACCGAGCCAAGAATCATTTCAAGAATAGGGATTCTAACAAACATACCGAACAAGAAGAACCTCAATACGTCATTAACATGATCATTGGTGGGGTCGATATCCCTCAGGGGTCGATGTTGAAATGCACCAACGTGTCCATCATGAGGAGAAAAGAACTCGAGATTACATACCGGAGGGAACCTTGTCTTTCAACGACGAGGACGCGGAAGGGATCGTGCAGCCCCGCAATGATGCATTGGTAATATCTATACTCGTAAATAAAATTCAAGTTAAACGTGTGTTAATTGATCCAGGTAGCTCGGTCAACATCATCCGATCGAGGGTCATGGAGCAGCTTGGTCTACAAGATCAAATCGTTCCTGCAGTCCGAGTTCTAAACGGATTCAATATGGCATGTGAATCCACTAAGGGTGAGATAACATTACCGGTGAACACCGCCGGGACCATCCAGGAAGTGAAGGTTTATGTAATCGAAGGAGACATGAGGTACAACGCTTTGTTCAGAAGGGCATGGATCCACAAAATGAGGGCAGTACCCTCAACTCTACACCAAGTGTTAAAATTCCCAATACCACGCAGAATTAAAACAATCTATGGAGAACAGCCAGCCGCAAAGGAGATGTTTGCGGTCGAAGAGGCAATTTCGATATCCGCACTTGCAACAACAAAGGGGCCGAGTTCGGTCACAAAGCCAGAAACTAAATAGCAATTACGGACACCAGATCCGACCCAACCGGAGAAACAAAAGACTGATGCAGACTATGATTATGGGGTACCCAGGTCTTTCATAGTCCCCGATGATTTCGACGCTCCAAATCAACGGTCGAAGAACTGGAGCAAATCACACTAATCAAACATCTGCCCAAATGAAACGTATACCTGGGCACGGGGTTAAATCCCGAGCTCAAGAAAAATCTTATTCAATTTCTTATAGCTAACATGGATTGTTTCTCTTGGTCCCATCTTGACATGACAAGGATTCCACCGGAAATCACCACTCATAAGCTAAGCCTGGACCTGAAGTCCCATCCGATGAAGCAGAAGAGGAGACCCCCAGTCCGAGATCAAACATGCTTTCATCAAGGACGAGGTATCTAAACTCCTTAAAACAGGTTCCATTCGGAAGGTTAAATATCCGGATTGGTTAGCGAATGTAGTGGTAGTCCCTAAAAAGGGAATAAATTAAGAATTTATGTAGAGTATAAGGATGTGAATAAGGCATGTCCTAAGGACTCTTTCCCTTTGCCCAACATCGATCGCATGATCGATGCCACGGCCGGCCACGAGATCCTCAGTTTTCTTGATGCCTACTCCGGGTACAACCAAATACGGATGGACCCGAGTGATCAGGAAAAAACCTCCTTCATCATTAAATACGGCACCTACTGTTATAACGTGATGCCATTTGGGTTAAAAACACCAGTGCCACTTACCAACGCCTAGTAAATCGGATGTTCGAGGAACAAATAGGAAAATCAATGGAGGTTTATATTAATGATATGTTGGTTAAGTCCCTGCGAGCAGATGACCATTTAAAACATTTGCAGGAAACCTTCAGCATATTGAAGAAATACAATAAGAAGCTGAACCCAGAGAAATGTGCGTTTGGAGTTGGGTCAGGTAAATTCCTCGGATTCATGGTATCCAACCGGGGAATCGAGATCAACCCCGACAAGATCAAAGCCATCAAAAATATCACGGTTGTGGACAATGTGAATGCTGTGCAAAGATTAATCGGGCGCATAGCCACCCTGGGGCGATTCATCTCGAGGTCCTCCGACAAGATCCACCGGTTCTTCACACAATTGAAGAAGAAGAATAACTTCTCATGGACCCCATAGTGCCAACGGGCCTTGAAGGAACTCAAGCGGTATCTATCGAGCCCACCGCTGCTCCACACACCGAACACAGACGAATAATTATACTTGTACTTGGCAGTATCAGAGATAGCGGTAAGTGGAGTCTAGGTCCGGAAAGAGCAAGGTACGCAATTTCCAATTTACTATGTTAGCAGGACCCTAGGTGAGGCCGAAACTAGGTATTCTCACCTAGAAAAGCTGGCGCTCGCTTTGCTAAGTGCCTCTAGAGAGCTAAAACCATACTTCCAGTGTCACCCCATATGTATCGTGACTACTTACCCATTGAGGAATGTTCTGCATAAGCCCGAGCTCTCGAGCCAGTTGGCCAAATAGGTCGTGGAAATCAGTGGGCATGATATTAAATATCGACACTAGACCGCCATAAAGTCTCAAATGTTGGCAGACTTTGTGGCCGACTTTTCGCCGGCCGTAATACCCGAGGTCAAAAGAGAGTTATTAATTAACTCAGGAACCTCCTCGGGGATCTCGACCCTCTTTACGGACGGTGCCTCGAATGCAAAAGGGTTCGGACTTGGCGTTGTATTGAAGCCACCAACAAGCAATGTAGTTAGACAATCTTTTAGGACTGTGAAATTGACTAACAATGAGGCCGAATATAAGGCCATGATTGAAAGTCTCGAACTAGCCAAAAGCTTGGGGGCAAAGGTAATTGAAGCCAAGTGCAACTCCCTCCTTGTGGTGAACCAAGTTAATAGGACGTTCGAGGTTAGAGAAGAATGGATGCAAAGGTACATGGATATATTGCAGGGAACATTACATCGACTCAAAAAATTGACTTTGCAACACGTACTTCGGGATCAAAATAGTGAGGCGGATGCCCTCGCTAACCTAGGGTCATCGATTGAGGATGACGAGTTCAACTCGGGAGCAGTCGTACAACTTATGAGATCGGTAGTGGAAGAAGGTCATGCCGAGATTAACTTAATGAGCCTAACTTGTGATTGGAGAAATAAATATATAGAATACTTGAAGACCGAAAAACTGCCGTTGGATTGAAAGGAATCGAGGGCCCTACGTAAAAAAGCAGCCCAGTTTAGCCTATCCGAAGACGGAACCCTGTTCAGAAGAACATTCAATGGCCCACTCGCGATATGTCTAGGACCAGGGGACACCGAGTATGTTTTGAGGGAAATCCACGAAGGCACCCGAGGAAATCATTCAGGCGCCGAATCATTGGTTTGAAAAGTAATTAGAGCCGGCTACTACTAGATCGATATGGAAAAGGATGCGAAGGAGTTCGTACGAAAATATGATGAATGTAAAAGACACGCTCTGATGATTCATCAGCCCGGGGAACTGCTGCATTCGTTTTTGTCACTATGGCCGTTCATGAAGTGGGGAATGAATATCATTGGCCCCCTTCCGTGGGCACCCGATAAGGCTCAATTTATATTATTTATGACTGACTATTTTTCTAAGTGGGTGGAAGCCCAGTTATACAAAAAGATCAGGGAGAAGGAAGTCATCGATTTCATTTGGGACCACATTCGGAATGCCGACCGAGATCATGTGTGACAATGGGAAACAATTCATTGGCAGCAAAGTTATCAAGTTTCTCGAAGATCAAAAGGATCCTATCAACACTCTACCACCCTGGTGGGAACGGACAAGCAAAATTGACCAAAAAAACATACTCCAAAACCTCAAGAAGAGACTGACCGACGCCAAAGGAAAATAGAAGGAAATCCTATCCGAAATCTTATGGGCATACCGTATGACCTCGAAGTCCAGTACCGGGGCCACCCTCAACGAGGCTATCAACACGAGCATAGATCTAATAGATGAAAGGCACGAAGCAGCCCTTGTCCGGTTGGCTGTCCAAAAACAGCGGATCGAGAGATATTACAACGGGAGGGACAACCTTCGACACTTCATTGTCGGGGACTTAGTGTTAAGGAAGGTCACACTAAACACCTGGAACCCAAACGAAGGAAAGTTCGGGCCGAACTGGGAAGGACCTTATCAAATTATTGAGATCACTGGTAAAGGATCGTACAAGCTCGAAACAATGAACGGTGAGCAACTACCGAACAACTGGAACATAACTCACTTGAAGAGATACTACTGTTAAGGTGCGATCCCATTCATTTACTTTTATTTATTTACATTACGAACTAACACTTGCAGGCAATCATCAAAGAACGATACAATCTGTAAGCCTGAAAGCACGCGTTGCACTCTTTCCCCCTTGAACCGGTTTTGTCCCAAATGAATTTTCCGGTAAGGGTTTTAACGAGGCAAAAGTAAACCGTGCTAACTTAGAATTGAAGGCTGGTTAAGAACCGGTACCACGACAACAGTATTCGAGACCTCTCTATGCTCGGCCCCTAACACTGGGGGGCATCACCCTTGAATAACGACTTTAACAAGGAAGGAAACTTTATGGTTGAATGGTCTCGGATCGATCTATAGGATTTACTGTAAGGGCCAAACAGTCAAATGAACAGGGCCCACATAGACTGCTCGATCCCTAGCCCAAAACTTGTACACATGTGTAACTATTACGCACAAGAATAAAAAGAAGTTTCTACCTTGCGGATAAATATCTTGCCCCTTAAGAATTTCTCTTTTTTCTTTTTTCTCTTAAGGAATTTCCTATATCCGATCTCTTAAAGGTATCGAGCCCAAGGGCTGCCTTTATCTGGGTTCAAAGGATCACTCCCAATTGGGGATTGCCATCCAAAAATAAATTCGGAGGGCTCGGGCTGAGAAATCCCGGGGGCACAAGACCTATTAGGCAACGCCCGAACCTTAAAGGCTACGGCCATCCCTATATAAAGACTGTTATCTGAGGCAAGCCTGGATAATTCGGGGTAACAAGCCCAATGAAAAACACCCAAACTAAAGGCTATGGCCATATTAAAATGGCTCGGAGATGTTCGAGACCCGTAACAAAAAACAAGGCCTTCAAAATTTCATAACCAGTTCTAAAGGCTACCTTTGACAAACTATAATCTAAAAAATCATAAGTACTTTGGGGGAAACAATTTTCTAGTCATACCGAACCCCCACGATGCCTTAAACAAAATAATGTCTAAGGCAATGCCTGTTCGAACCTCCAAACATGACCTAACTATTTTATGCTAAGGCATTTCGATCTTTGCAAACATAAAGAATAAAGCAAAGGAAAGCAAAATTCTTAAACTGTCAAAGGAAAAAACAAGCCTTGTATAAGTCTTTACAAAGTCCAAATGGCCTTAACAAAAATACAAAAGTACCCAAGTATAAAAAAAAACAAAAATTTCTACAAAGGCGTCTAAATAGCCTAGTCTTCTCCAACCCCGGGTCCATCGTAACCCTCGGAGTCTTCTTCTTCTTCTTCTTCTACTACTTCTTCTTCGGTGTAGGCAAATACCTTCGCCTCGGCCTCTAGCCCCTTAGCGGTTTCGATCTCGGCCGATAGATCGAAACCCTGAGCATGAATCTCCTCGAGGGCCTCTCTTCACGACTGTCGCTTCTCATTATCAACAATGTCCTTCAAGCGGTCCTGGGCCGCCTCGGCATCAGCCTTATATTGGTCCACCATCTCGTCGGCGTCGGCTTTAACCACCGTGGCCACTGACTTGTTTGTTTCAAGTTCCTTGGCTATAATTTTTTGTTTAGAGGCAGCCGAACTTAGCCGAGACTGGAGCTCTTCAACCTTTTTGGCATGCACCTCGACCTTTTCCTTTGCTGTTTGAAGCTGGACCTCGGCTGAAGTCAGTTGCCCCCAAGTAGCCTCTTTTTTAGAGGCCAGACGATCCACTCGGCCCCTCCATCCATTGGTCTCGGCCTTGATATCATCCATCTCAGCTTGCAGTTGATCGATTTGATCGATTTTTTGTTAGACCTGCAGATTCTGACAGTTACTAACCGAGCTTAGCTCTTCGTCACTAACGTCAAATATTTTTACCTGCTTGGCCAAGCCGGCATGCTCCTTTCGAGCTACCTCCAGCTCAGCTCAGAGGCTCTCAACCTCCCCCTCGCGTTGCTCACTGAGAAGTTTGTACATATATCTCTTGTCAGTAAGCTTTTTGGCTTCAGCCTCGAGGAGACTCAGATCTTCTCGATATCGGAGGAAGGTCTCGTGGTGAAGCACCGAGGCCTTCTAATATAAGAAAAAATATTAAGATCATTAAGTAACTAAAGCTGGAAAATGAAAAGGTTTGGTAGCACCTTACCCGATTCAATGCCTGCTGTGCTTCGTTGAACAAGCATGAAAATTCCACCTCGTTCATCTTTGACTGGTCTTCTTCAATCACCAGTCACCAGAGGTAACTAGCTACCCCAACAGGCACGGAAAGGACCCGGGCATCCTCCGAAACAGAGATAATGATCGACCACTTCTGACCGGGATTGGCACTCGGGGTAGGGAATCGGTTGACGAATCTCGGGCTCGAGCTAGACCCACCTGTCCCCGAGGGTGGACTTCTTCTTGCTCCTTCTAAACACCAGATCCGGTGATATCCTCCATGGCAATAGATTCCATGCCATCAAAAATGCTTTGGAGGGGATTGTTCGCTCCTTGGACCCCCTCATTTGAATGCTCCTTCATCACTTGAGCTTCACCGATCATTAAGTCTGTGAACGAAGGCGATCCCGTTATATCGATGACACCGGGTGGAGAAGAACCGACGTCTTGAGGGTTCTCGACCCTCACTGATGCATTGACCTCTTGAGTTTTGGAGGGATTGGCCTCTATCGTCCCCCCTTCGGTTGATGCCCATTCTTCAGGGACCGATGGCTCCTGGGCCACTAAAATTTCCTCTTCTTCAGACTCATCCCTGAGACGGTTGAGGGAGTCCGAATCAAGTATTTGAGAGCTGGAGGTTTGTTTTGGCTTGTAGATAAGCCTCCTCTTTGGTTTTTTTTTCTCCGAGCTCAGAGAACACAGAGCCTCTTTTCTCTTCTTCTCTTCACCCTATTTCGGAGCAGGGGACTCAATGGGGAAATTGTCACTACCAGATGGGGGCCTTATTTGGAAATCCTTGGGTAAATCTGCAAAATGAAATAAAACAAGCAAGGACTTAATCATGCAAAGGGGAAACCAAATATCACTTATGAAAGAGATCTCACCGTGCGAACGGGCCTCCCATTGGCCCTTTGAAAGCTCACGCCATAAGTTCTCGGAATAAGGCCTTTGCGATATGATGCCCTCGACCCACTCCTTGAGTAGAGGAACTGCGTTCGGGAGCCGAGCAATAACTGCACCATCATAGAACACCGATAAGAAGGAAGAAAATGGCTATAAATAAAACCTTGGAAGCAAAATTATATACTTACGTTTCATGTTCCACTTCTCAGGGAACGACATGTACTCGGCCGCGATATAGCCCGAGGTCCTCATTCAGATGAAACGGCCTAGCAAACCTCGATCCTTATCTTCATCGATACTCGAGAATGCAACTTTACTGGCCCGACGGGCGAGCTTGATTAGTCCCCCCCCCCCTTGTAGAGTCGGGGATTGTATAAGCGCATAAGGTGGTCGATCGTGAAAGGTCACCCTTCAATCTTGCTTATAAAGAAATGGAAGAGGATTATGATCCTACAGAAACAAGGGTGAATTTGACTGAGGGTTACCTCGTATCTTTTGCAAAAGTCGACGATAACCGGGTCCAAGGGGCCCAACATGAAGGGATAAGTGTAAACACTTAAAACTCCCTCGACGTGGGTGGTGATGTCTTCGTCAGGTTCGGGAACCACCCCATATTCGTCAGCCCAGTTACAATCCTTCTTGACTTCGGAGAGAATATCCTCGGTGATTGAGAAGATATACCTCGAGACCTCTTCACACCGTCCTGGTACGGATGAGGGCTTTTCGACTTTAAAATCAGTATTGACCGGGCATCCCCCAGGATGAACATTTTTAGAGGAGGTTCCGGTGCTGGTTCCTCGACAACAATACGTGAAGCGGTCTCTTTGGTAGCCGGCCGCGAGGTAGAAGGAGTTTCTTTTTGGGGAACGGTTTTGGAAGTTTTTTCCATTTCTTTATAGAGAGGAAATAAGGAAAAAAGGAAGTTAAAAGAGTACACTGGTGGTTTGATAAAAATTCGAGTAAGAGTTCTTATAAAAGATCTCAAAGTAACCAAAATATAAGTGCTTGGAAGTATAGAAATTTCTTAGGAATGAGGGCAGAAGGTTTGAATGAATAAATGAGGGGGTATTTATAGTTTTCCAGAGATGGTTCACATCTAGCAGTGGCCGACCAGCAACTGACAAGCATTTAATGCCATTAAGACTTGACTGATGAGATGTTTCGATTGTTTTGTCATTTCTGTCATGTGATATCGAAGAAAGAACCGGAAGCTCATGTCATTTCTCATCGTCTACTCTCCAAACAATGAGGGGACTATCTATGTACGGTTGAAATCGAGCTCGCCTTCGACATGGCAGGTTATGAACATGACAATCAAAGACTAAAGATCGACCCCGAGTCCCGCCGAGCTAGAACCCGGGGTCATAACGCGTGCCTTCGAGAACATTGAGTCCGTAATCTCGGAGTCGACCTTAGCCCGGATCGAGCTCGAAGAAACATTGTTAGCATAACCAACAGAAGACCGAGATATCCATCACCGGTCGGATATTATGGCGGAAATCTCGGCACGTATCAATAAGGAACTGACAATCAGCAAATCAAAAGATTTTTTACCTTTTATAGAATTGTACCTAAGATAGGAATCCTCTACTATACAAAGGGGGGTATGATAATTCATTGAACACGTTGTAACATACATCTCAAAGAAATATTTCATTATTAATTTTTAAACTCTTGTTCTTCTATATCCTGACACCGATCGAAGTGTACCTGGGTCGAGGGTGATTAACCTTCCAAAGCTAAGACTGTTCAATTCGTGTGGTTTGAATTTACTTTTCCATTATTTATTTCAATTGCAATATGATTTATTATTTTTGTGTCAAATTAATCCATGTATCCTTAAAACCACTTACAAATTCAATTGTTATCCGATTTTGAGGGTAACCACTGTCCATAGTTGGTTCGCAGAGCTGCTTCAACTTCATTCTTATGTTTACTTTCCATTTTAGACTATGTCTCTAGGCTTTTGTACTCAGTTACTTTATCGATGCTTCGTGATAGTATATTATGTGTTTGGGGCTATTTTGGTTATATTTTATTTAGACTTCCACTATGATCAGATATTTGATTTTATCTTTGATATGGATCATTTTGAGATAGCTCTTGCGCTATTATTTATTTAGCATTAATAATTCACTTGGGGTAGTGGATCGTTGGGTGTCATGTCATAGCCCTCGGTTGTGAATCGTAACAAACTTAGTATCAGAACCTTATGTTTAAAGTCTTGTGATTTATGGATAAATATCCAGGTAAAGTCTTTCTTACGAGTATGTTGCATGCCATACTTAAAAATTGGAGGCTGCAGAGGCATTTTAGGAAATCTTTCCTTCTTTCATTCTTATCTTGTGTAATAACCCGACCCATCATTTTACTTTCTAGATCCCTGTTCCCCTAAATAAGACTCCTCGTATGTGCTTTTACTGTTTTATGACTCTCATGGATGGTTAGTTCGGGTTTGGAAGGGTTCGAGTTGAAATCATAACACTTAGTTCCTTGTTGTTAGCTTTAAAGGGGTCACGTTTGACCTGGGTCAACATTTCTATTAAACTATCTCAAAACTGGGATTTGACGGTCCCAACAGGTTTGTATGATGATTTTGGACTTGGGCGTGTGTTTGGATCGGGGTTTGGGTAAACCGGGAGCGTTTCAGCGCCTAAAGTTGAAAGTTGGTTTATTGAAGGTTTTAAAGTTCTTTAAAATTTGGTTTGGAGTAGGTTTTAGTGTTATCGAGGTATATTTGGAATTTAGAGCCCGGAAATAGTTCTGTATGGTGATTTAAGACTTGCACATAAAATTTGGTATCATTCCGAGTAGTTTAAGAATGATTTGGCCCGTTCGGAGCAAATTAGAAGAACTTGAAGTTCATAAGTTGATTCGATTTGGTTTGGAGTGTGATTCTTAGTTTTGTTGTTGTTTTTCGTATTTCGTGAGGTTGAGCAGGTCCGCTTTATGATTTTAAACTTGTTGGTATGATTGGGCGGGGCCACGGGTCCCCCGGATGCCAGTCGGACGAGGCACAGAACTCGGTTGGAGTTGGAATGAATAGTTGAAGCAACAAAGCTTCTGATGCAATCGCACCTGCGAGAAACTAGCTGCAGGTGCGAGCTCGTAGAAGCAAGACAACGATCACAGAAGTGAGGCGGAGTGGACTGCCTAGTGATCGCAGAAGCGAGGAAAGAGGCCACATATGCGAAGGCGCAGATGCGAGGAAGGGACCGCAGAAGCGAACTGGTGCACAGGTGCAGCGCCCGTGCCGCAGAAGTAGGCTCGCAAGAGCGAGACTTTGCCCGTAGAAGCAGGAAGGCAAGACCTGGGCATGGTCCGCATTTGCAAGGCTTTGTCCGCAGAAGCAGAGCTGCAGATGCGACCATTGCTCCGCAGAAGAAGAAGTTGCTGGGCAGTGGGGTCCATTTATTACGGGACTTAGGACATTTTTGGTTCATTTATTTCACTTCTTGGGCGATTTTAGAGCTTCTTAGAGAGGGATTTCCACCTAGCTATTGAAGGTAAGTAATTCCTACCAATGTAAGCTAAATACATAGATTATGGGTAGCTTTTAATATGTAAAATTGTGAGAATTTTGGGTTTAGTGAAAAACCTAGATTTTGATAAAAATGGGATTTAACCACAAAAATGGTTATGGAATTGGGTGAAAATTATATATTTGAGTTCATGAGGTAATGGGTAACAATTATCTTTGAATATTTTCGGAATCCGGGCACGTGGGCCCCGGGATAAATTTTAGGAATCTTCCTATTGGGGTTGGGTAATCACTCTAATAGTTTAGATTATGAACTTTTGAATATGTATTGATTAATTTATACAATATTTGACTAGTTTCGGATTATTCGGCACCGAGTTGAGGCTTTAGAGTGAATTTGAGGCCAGAAAGTGAGTTTTGAGACAAGGTAAGTGTCTTTCCTAACCTTGTAAGAGAGAATTTACCTCATAGGTAATTTAAATTACTATTTGCTTCTAATTGTGGGGGCTACGTACACACGAGGTGACGAAAGTCCATGCGTAGCTACTAATTATGCTTATGTACGGGTAGTTAAGGACCCAAATCATGAAATACTTGTAATATTTGCACCCTATTTGTAATTAAAGTTCCTAAATATATTGGAACTTGATAGAGGAATTGTAAAAGACTGACTTCCACTTACTTGAGTTTTGAGGGGTTACTTGACCGTTAATAGAAATTGTGCTTCTTTGTGAGTTAGCCTTGTAATAGCCTTTAAATAGGATGTTTATAAACTATCCTCTCTTCTTGTGGAGCGGGCGGAATGCCTCCGCAGTAGAATAGATACATCTATAGTTCATGCCGCTCGACCCTCGGTAGTGTACACATTATTCTGGATCGGGCCGTATAACCTCGGCATACATCGTGCGTAATAATACTCGGAGCCTAATTATACTTGATATTATTTTTTGGCTTGAGAGGCTGTAATTATTAATGACGGAATTTGACCTGGAATGTTTTATTAGTGAAAGGATATTGTATTTACTGCTTGTTATTGAGTTATTATTAATGATTATATAACCCATGCTTATTTAGAGTTTATGTATTTTATTGTTAGCCCATAATAAGTGTCGAAGTCGACCCCTCGTCACTACTTCTTCGAGGTTAGACTAAATACTTACTGGGTACATGTTGTTTATGTACTCACGCTACACTTCTGCACTAATCGTGCAAGATCTGAGGTAGGTGCATCTGGCGTTCATATCGGCGCGCACCCCTATTACCCCGAGACCTAGTGGTGAGTTGCTTCCTGAGCCGTTCTGCAGCACCTAGAGTCTCTCTTTTGTATCTATTTTCTGTCTACTTTTATTTCAGACAGTCGTTAGAGTTTTGTATATTCTAGTAGTTTCTCATACACTTGTGACACCAGGTCTTGGCACACATACTAGTAGACTTTATGGTTTTGGAGTATTTATGTCACTATATTTGCCCGCTCAGTTGCCTTCATTTTATTTAATTTAATTTTGTACTCCTTAATCTCTTAATAAATGGAATTTAATTACTTGGAAACTTATTAAAATAGTAGTCACATATTTAATTCACCGTTGGCTTGCCTAGCGGTGACGTTGGGCGTCATCACGGCCTATATGAGAAATTGGGTCTTGACAACATGGTATCAGAGCACTACGTTCACATAGGTCTCACAAGTTATGAGCAGGCCTAATAGAGTCTTGCGAATCGGTGCAGAGATGTTCGTACTTATTTTCAAGAGGCTATAGGGTGTTAGGAAACCACTCTTTCTTCATCTCCTATCATGCAGTTGATGTTGTGCTAAGTATATTTCTGTTATTCTCTCACACATGGAGAGAACGCGCGCAGCGGAGGTACCCGATCATGGAGGAGCTGCTCCCCCAGTTGCTAGAGGCCGATGCAGAGGCCGAGGGAGGGCTCCAGCCCGTGGTAGAGGACGAGGACATCCCAGAGTTACCCAGTTGGGCCACCAGTGGATCCAGTAGAGGATCCTATTATTGAGGAGCAGGGCGAGGTGCCTGCAGAAGAGCCAACTCCAGTGGATTTCATGTCCGCACCGGGATTCCAGGAGGTCATGAGCCGTATGCTGCGGTTCATGGACTCTACAACTCAGGCTAGTTTATTTCCAGCGGAGCCAACCGCATCTCAGGCGGGACGGGAGCACAGACCCCGACCGCTCAGGCTCCAGGGCATGCAACTACTGTATATCAGACCCCGAGCGCACTACCCATGGGCGGAGTCCATCCAGTTGCAGCAGCTATACCTGAGCCCAAACCAGTTGCGTCCGCCAAGCCGCAGAAGCTATTGGACAGATGAACCAGGATACATCCTTCTTTTTTTGGAGTTGAGCGACATGAGGACCCCCAGGACTTTATTGATCGGTGCAGGGACAAACTGCACAACATGAGGATATTGGGTGTCCCAAGGGGTGGACTTTACCACCTTTCAGCTGGAGGGAAGGGCCCGACGATAGTGGCAATCTTATCTTCTCGGTAGACCAATAGGTTCTCCTCCCATGACTTGGGACCAGTTCACACGTATCTTCCTCGACAGATATATTCCACCCTCTCAGAGGGAAGAGTTGAGGTTTCAGTTTGAGCAGCTTTAGCAGGGCCAAATTTCGGTGACCAACTATGAGGCGAGATTCTCTGAGTTGTCTCGCCATGCACTTATGATACTTCATACCGATGTAAAGAGAGTGCAGAGGTTTGTTGCAGGTTTGCACTCTGGTATTCATGCTACAATGGCCCGAGAGGTACAGATGGGTACTTTGTACGAGCTAGTTATGGAGATAGCTCGAAGGATCAAGGGTGTTTGTTAGCGGAGCCAAGAGCAGGCGACAATGGATAAGCAGGTTCGATATTCAAGAGGGTTCAGTGGTGCTCTGGCTGGGGGCAAAGGTCAGTTTTTGAGGGGTTAGTCTAGAAGGCCCACATATCCAGCACCGCCTCCTCCTCGGGATGTTCTAGTGTGGCCCTATTTTAGTGCCATGCCAGAGAGTTCCTATCGCCCACCAGCTATTTAGGGTTCCTCCAGTGGGTGTTCAGGCCACCAGGGTCAGACTTTAGGTTAGCAGTCTACCGTACCGAGGGGTTGTTTCGAGTGCGGGGATCTTAGTCATGTGAGGAGGTTCTGCCCCAAGTTTCGGGGCAAGGCAGTGCAGTAGGGTCAGAAACCTATGATTGCAGCACCAGTTGCCACACCAGCCGTCCGGCCGCCCAGAGGCGGAGTGTAGGTGGGTAGGGGCCATCCTAGAGGTGGAGGCCAGCCAGGTGGCACTCCAACCAGATTCTATGCCTTTCCAGCCAGACCAGATGCAGTAGCCTCAGATGCCGTTATCACAGGTATTATTCCTGTCTGCGGTAGGGATGCTTCAGTACTATTTGATCCAGGGTCTACATATTCATATGCTTCATCTCTGTTTGCTCATTTCTTGGGTGTTCCTCGTGAGTCCTTGGGTATTCCTGTTTATGTGTCAACTCTAGTGGGTGATTCTGTTGTTGTAGATCGGGTCTATCGGTCGTGTATCATGACTTTCTGTGGTTATGAGACTAGAGCGAATCTTCTATTTCTTGATATGACCGACTTTGAGGTAATCCTGGTCATGGATTGGTTGCCCCCATATCACGCCATCCTTTATTGCCATGCCAATATTGTTACCTTGGCGATGCCAGAGCTTCCTAGATTGGAGTGGAAGGGTTCATCTTTTAGTGCATCTAGTCGGGTTATCTCTTTTTTGAAGGCTCGACACATGGTCGAGAAGGGTTTTTTGGCTTATTTAGCTTACGTTCGGGATACTACTATAAATACTCCGGCGATTGATTCAGTGCCCGTGGTACGGGAGTTCTCCGATGTGTTTCCTTCTGATCTTCCAAGCATGCCACTAGATCGTGATATCGATTTCTGTATTGATTTGGCTCCAGGTACCCAGCCTATCTCTATCCCACCGTACCGCATGGCTCCGAAAGAGTTGAAAGAGTTGAAGGAACATCTTGAGGAGTTTCTAGCAAAGGGGTTCGTCAGACCGAGTGTATCGCCTTGGGGCACACCAGTGTTATTCGTATAGAAGAAAGACGGGACTATGCAGATGTGCATTGATTACTGCCAGTTGAATAAGGTTACCATTAAGAACAAGTACCCATTACTAAGTATTGATGATTTGTTTGACCAATTACAGGGTGCCAGGGTGTTCTCTAAGATTGACTTGAGAACGGGGTACATTAGTTGAAGATTCATGATTCGGATGTTCCGAAGACGGCTTTTCGGACTAGATATGGCCACTACGAGTTTCTAGTGATGTCCTTCGGGTTGACTAACGCCACGTCGGCATTTATGTATTTGATGAATCGGGTGTTCAGGCCATATATTGACTCATTTGTCATTGTCTTCATTGATGACATTTTGATCTACTCGCGTAGCATGGAGGAGCACGGACAACATTTGAGAGTAGTGTTTCAGACCTTGCGGGGAAAGAAACTATATGCTAAGTTCTCCAAGTGTGAGTTTTGGTTGGATTCCGTAGCATTCTTGGGGCATGTCGTATCAGGCGAGGGTATTAAGGTAGATCTCAAGAATAACGAGGTAGTTCCGAGTTGGCCTCGTCCTACCACAACGACCGAGATCAAGAGCTTCTTGGGGTTCGTAGGTTATTATCGTCGGTTTGTGGAGGGCTTTTCATCTATTGCAGCACCTCTGACTAGATTGACCTAGAAGGGTGCTCCGTTCCGATGGTCCGATGATTGTGAGGCGAGCTTTCAAAAGCTCAAGACCGCATTGACTTCAGCACCGGTATTAGTGTTGCCTTCCGATTTAGGGATGTATACTGTGTATTGCGATGCTTCACGCGTTAGTTTGGGTTGTGTGTTGATGCAGGAGGGGCGAGTTATTGCATATGCTTCACGTCATCTGAAGCCCCACGAGAAGAATTACCCCGTACATGATTTGGAGTTGGCTGCGATAGTTCATGCTCTTAAGATCTGGAAGTATTATTTTTATGGGGTGTCCTGTGAGGTTTACACCAATCATCATAGCTTGCAGCATTTGTTCAAGCATAGGCATTTTAATTTGAGACAGCGTAGGTGGCTTGAGTTACTAAAATATTATGATATTACCATCCTTTATCATCCAGGCAAGGCGAATGTTGTGGTTGTGGATGCCTTGAGCAAAAAGGCGGAGAGTATGGGTAGTTTGGCATTCATTTCAGCATAAGAGAGGCCATTAGCTTTGGACATTCAGTCCTTGGATAATAAACCTGTGAGGTTGGATATTTAAGAGCCCAGCCGAGTTCTTGCATGCGTCGTTGCTTCACTCTTCGAGCAGATCAATGCCCACCAGTACGACGATCCGCACTTATAGGTTCTTAGAGAGACGATACTACAGGGTGGTTCCAAGAAGGCTACTGCCGGTGAGGATGGTGTTCTGCAACTCTAGGGTCATCTATGTGTTCCTAATGTTGATGGATTGAGGGAAAAGATTCTAGAGGAGGCACACACTTCTCGGTATTCTATTCATCCAGGTGCTACAAAGATGTATCGCGACCTAAGACAGCATTATTGGTGGCGGCGGATGAAGAAGTACATAGTTGAATATGTAGCGAGGTGCCTTAATTGCCGGTAGGTTAAGTACGTGCATCAGAGGCCAGGTGGCCTACTCCAGCAGATGGTTATACCTGAGTGGAAATGAGAGCGCATTAATATGGGTTTCGTATTTGGGTTGCCGTGGACCTTGCGGAAGTTTGATGCAGTTTGGGCCATTGTCGACAGGTTGACCAAGTTGGCACACTTCATTCCGGTGGTGACCATGCATTTTTTAGAGAGATTGGCCCAGATTTACATTCAGGAGATTGTTCGGTTGCATGGTGTGCCTGTCTCCATTATATCAGATAGGGGACCTCAGTTTACTTCTCATTTCTGGAGGGAAGTATAGAGTGAGTTGGGGACCTGGGTAGAGCTCAGCACGACCTTTCATCGCAGACCGATGGGCAGTCAGAGCGGACACTTCAGATCTTGGAGGATATGCTCAGAGCATGTGTGATTAATTTTGGAGGGCAGTGGGATCGATTCTTGCCTTTGGCCAAGTTTGCTTACAACAACAATTATCAGTCTGGCATCGACATGGCTCCATTTGAGGCTTTATATAGTCGGTGATGTCGTTCGCCCTTCGGATGGTTTGAGACTGACAAACCTAAATTATATGGTACCGATTTGGTGAAGGATGCCTTGGAAAAGGTAAAGTTGATTCAGGAGCGACATCGCACAACATAGTCCATACAGAAGAGCTATGCAGATCAAAAGGTACGTGATTTATCATTCATGGTGAGGGAGAAGGTTCTCTTGAAAGTTTCGCCGATGAAGGGAATCATGAGGTTCGGGAAGAAGGGCAAGTTGAGCCCAAGGTTTATATGACCATTTGAGGTGTTGATACGAGTTGGGGAGGTTGCTTATGAGCTTGCCGTGCCTCCCAGTCTATCGGGAGTTCATCCAGTTTTCCACGTTTCTATGCTCCAGAAGTATCATTCTGACAGG
Source organism: Nicotiana tabacum (assembly GCF_000715075.1). Taxonomy (NCBI): domain Eukaryota; kingdom Viridiplantae; phylum Streptophyta; class Magnoliopsida; order Solanales; family Solanaceae; genus Nicotiana; species Nicotiana tabacum. Next base: position 90,933,152 of record NC_134092.1, on the reverse strand, counting down.
TTGCATGTGTTAGACTACAACATGGTTGAGTTAGATAAAAGCCTAGGTTATGAGGAGGAGCTAGTTGCCATTGTTGACAGCCAGGTTTGCCAGTTGAGGTCCAAGAATATTTCTACGGTAAAGGTTCAGTGGAAGGGTCAACTAGTCGAGGAGGCAACTTGGGAGACCGAGGAGGACATGCGAAGCAGATACCCACACTTATTCGGCATTCCAGGTACGATTCTAGACCCGTTAGAGGGCGAATATTTGTTTAAGAGGTGGAGAATATAACGACCTGACCGGTTGTTTTTCTTTCTAGATCCCTGTTTCCCTAAATAAGACTCTTCATACATGCTTTTACTGTTTTATGACTCACGGGGATGGTTAATTCGGGTTTGGAAGGGTTTGAGTTGAAATCGGAACACTTAGTTCCTTGTTATTGGCTTTAAAGGGGTCAAATTTGACTTGGGTCAACATTTCTAGTAAATGACCTCAAAATCGGGATTTGACGGTCTCAATAGGTTCGTATGATAATTTTGGACTTGGGCGTGTGTTCGGATCGAGTTTTGGGTGACCCGAGAGCGTTTCGGCGCCTAAAGTTGAAAGTTGGTTTATTGAAGGTTTTAAAGTTCTTTAAATTTGGATTGGAATAGGTTTTGGTGTTATCGAGGTCCGTTCGAGATTCTGAGCCTGGGAATAGTTCCTTATGGTGATTTAAGACTTGCACGCAAAGTTTGGTATCATTCCGAGTAGTTTAAGTATGATTCGGCGCGTTCGGAGCAAATTGGAAGAACTTGAAGTTCATAAGTTGATTCAATTTGGTTTGGAGTGTGACTCTTAGTTTTGTTGTTGTTTTTCGTGTTTCGTGAGGTCGAGCAGGTTCGTTTTTTGATTTCAAACTTGTTGGTATGTTTGGGCGGGCCACGGGGACCTCGGGGGCCCCGGATTCCAGTCGGACGAGGCACATAACTCGTTTGGACTTGGAATGAATAGTTGAAGCAGCAGAGCTTCTGGTGCAATCACTCCTGCGAGAAACTTGCCGCAAGTGCGAGCTCGTAGAAGCGAGCCAACGATCGTAGAAGCAAGGCAGAGTGGACTACCTAGTGGTCATAGAAGCAAGGAAAGGGGCCGCATCTGCGAAGGCGCAGATGCGAGGAAGAGACCGCAAAAGAGAACTGGTGAACAGGTACGACACCCGTGACACAGAAGTGGGCTCGCAGGAGCGAGAATTTGACCGTGGAAGCAGGAAGGGAAGACTTGGGCATGGTCCACATCTGCGAGGCTTTGTCCGCAGAAGCGGAGCCACAGATGCGGCCATTGCTCCGCAGAAGCAGAAGTCGTTGGGCAGTGGGGTCCATTTATTACAGGACTTAGGCCATTTTTGGTTCATTTATTTCACTTCTTGGGAGATTTTGGAGCTTCTTAGAGAGGGATTTCCACATAGCTATTAAAGGTAAGTAATTCCTACTCAATGTAAGTTAAATACATAGATTATGGGTAGATTGTAACATGTAAAATTATGAGAATTTTGGGTTTAGATGAAAAATCTAGGTTTTGATAAAAATGAGATTTAACCACGAAAATGGTTATGAAATTGGGTGAAAATTATATATTTGAGTTCGTGAGGTTATGGATAACAATTATGTTCAAACATTTCATGAATCCGAGCACGTGGGACCGAGGATAAATTTTGGGATTCTTCCAATTGGGGTTGGGTAATCACTCTAATAGTTAGATTATGAATTTGTGAACATGTATTGATTAATTTATACAACATTTGACTAGTTTCGAATTGTTCGACACCAAGTTGAGGTTTTAGTGTGAATTTGTGGCCGGAAAGCGAGCTTTGAGACAAGGTAAGTCTCTTGCCTAATCTTGTAAGAAGGAATTTATCCCATAGGTGATTTAAATTACTATTTGATTCTAATTTTGGGGGCTACGTACACACGGGGTGACGAGACTCCGTGCGTAGCTACTAATTATGCTTATGTCTGGATAGTTTAGGATCCAAATCATGAAATACTTGTAATGTTTGCACCCTATTTGTTAATTAAAGTGCCTAAATTATATGGGAACTTGATAGAGGAATTGTAAAAGACCAACTTCCACTTACTTGAGTTTTGACGGGTTACTTGACCGTTAATAAAAATTATGCTTCTTTGTGAGTTAGCCTTTTAATAGCCTTTAAATCGGATCTTTATAAAGTATCCTCTCTTCTTGTGGAGTGGGCCGAACACCTCGGACAGTACATAGATGCATCTATGGTTCGTGCCGCTCGACCCTTGGCAGTGTACACATTATTCTGGATCGGGCCGTACGACCTCTGCATAATCGTGCGTGTTAATACTCAGAGTTTAATTATATATTTGATATAATTTCATGTATTGAAAGGTTATAATTATTAATGATGGAATTTGACCCGGAATTTATGATTAGTGAAAGGATATTGTATTTACTGCTTGTTATTGAGTTATTATTACTGTTTATATAACCCATGCTTATTTAAAATTTCTGTATTTTATTGTTAGCCCATAGTAAGTGTCGAAGTCGACCCCTCGTCACTACTTCTTCGAGGTTAGACTAGATACTTACTGGGTACATGTTGTTTATGTACTCACGCTACACTTCTGCACTAATCGTGCAGGATCTGAGGCAGGTGCATCTGGCGGTCATATCGGCGCGCACCCCCGTTACCCCGAGGCCTAGTGGTGAGCTGCTTCCTGAGCCATTCTGCAGCACCTAGAGTCTCTCTTTTGTATCTATTTTCTATCTACTTCATTTCAGACAGTAGTTAGAGTTTTGTATATTCTACTAGTTGCTCATACACTTGTGACACCAGGTCTTGGCACACATACTAGTAGACTTTATGATTTTGGAGTATTTATGTCACTATATTTGCCCACCCAGTTGCCTTAATTTTATTTTATTAAATTTTCTACTCCTTAATCTCTTAATAAATAGAATTTAATTACTTGAAAACTTATTAAAAAAGTAGTCACATGTTTAGTTCACCATTGGCTTGCCTAGCGCGATGTTGGGCGCTATCTTGTCCTATAGGAGAAATTGGGCCGTGACATCTCGTGTTAGAGAGTTTGAATTATTGGTGGTGATTTACCTTTTTCCATCATACGCAATATTAAGAAATACGTTCATCACTTAAAGAGTCAGCGACGAGTGATAACGCTCAAGGCATGCAAAGATACCCGCAAGATAGGGATAGTCCTAGAGGACATGCCAAGGCATGGACTATATCCCAGATTCGAGTGCTAGCTATCGTGGTTAGAGAATGTTGTGCACAAGTTACTAGACACCTTGGGAATCTCAATTGGTTAAAGTTTAAACTCAGAATCCATCATCTCAATATGTCCCTCGAAGTGGGAGAAATAATATAGTTATTTATGCAGCAATTATGCCTTCATGTTCAGTTATATAGTTGGGAGTAAGTGTGTCACGATCCAAAATTCCATCAAAGTTGTGATGACGCCTAATATTGCTTGTTAGGCAAGCCAAAAATTAATATGCAGAAATAAACTTTTACAACAATACTAAATAGTTTTAATAAATAAATAGCATAAATAACTGTAGTCAAATAGTTATACAACCGAAAACCATCCCAATATTCGGTATCATCGAGCGCATGAACTCTATAAAATAAGTAAATATAAAGTCAAAATAAAAATACAATACTGTCTGAAAGACTAAATAGTAATAACATGATATAAAAGAGGAGACCTCAAGGCCTACAAATAGAATAATAGTGCTACCTCGAAATCTCCAACTAGTCTGGATCCGGCTCACTAGCAACTACCAAGATCAATAACTAGATCTGCACATAAAGTGCTGGATATAGTATGAGTACAACCGACCTCATATACTCAATAAGTAGCAAGTCTAACCTCGGGCAGAATGTAGTGACGAGCATGGCAAGGTCCAATACTCATTTTCAAGACAAACAACAATAATAACAACATAAAAATAGCAAAAGAAAAAGCAGCTCAATAATATCAGGTTCCACTCTATCACACTAAGCAAAAAATAAGCATACTTTCCAAATATATCAGTCAAGGCATCAACTTTAAAGACATCAAATATCAAATACCATGAGAAAAATATAACTCTATGCTTGCATGACAAGTATTCATCCTAAAATAAACAACATCACAGTTTAATCATCAAGTAAAGATAATCTCAGCATATACATAGTGCCCGTCACACATACCCTTCCAGTCACACTCTCAGCACGCTCACGGTGCATGACTCAAAGCCTCTGAATCATCACATACACTCATACTCAGCATTGTATGGGTGCCTGGCATAAGGTTCTTACTAAGCACATATCAAGTGCCTGCGCTCACAGGGTTATACCTGACTTCAGAGGGGCGGATCCTAGCCCAATTGCCGATTGGATCAAAAGTGAACGATCAATATCACTCAATCCAATATGGGGCATGACGCAACGTCCCATCACAATCAACATCAACACTCAACAATCAATGCCACTTAGAATAATATGGGGCCTGGACGCAAACGTCACCTTACAATGAATATCTACACGGCTCAATGGCCCAAGATCAGTCATCAATCCGCTCAAGTCTTAATATTCTCATATCTCACAGTACAACAACAATAATAATCCAGTATAATCCTATAAGTGGGGTCTGGGAGGGTAGTTTGTACGCAAGCCTTACTCTTACCCTGGGAGTAGGGAGGTTATTTTTGATATACCCTCGACACAAGAAGATGAAAAGAGATAATAGAACACTATCAGCAATGTAACACGCCGGAAAATTTTGAAGTATTTAAGTGTACAACCCCATAAAATTCCGCAAATGAATTCAAGGTTTCATGGTGCCGGAGTAGGTATGCGTGTTTGAGGATTTTTGAAGCTCAAACTCTTTGGGTTGAACAATGCACCGGAAAGTAAAGAAAAGTTTTGGGGGAAAAGCGCGTTTATACGGTCCATTATGCGATCGCTTAATCAGTCCGCGGGCCGCATAATGGCCGAAGAAGTGAGGCAGGAGAGGGTTAGTCTGGGAGCAATTATGCGGTCGACTATGCGATCACATAACTGTTTTGCGGTGCATTATGCGACCGCATAACAGTTATGCGGACCGCATAGTGATCGCAAACACAAACCAATTTTTTGGTCATTTTGGACACCAATTATGCGGTCCGCATAACCATTATGCGGTCGCTTATGCGACTGCAGAACCTGTTCCAGAGCTCCATTTTTGGGGTTTTAAAACCCAACCCTACTTCGTTAAATACACGCTTTGGGCCATTTTTGAGCAAAACTCTGATGTTTTAGAAGGAAGGGAGAGTGTTTTAGAGGGAGAGGAAACCCTAGGCTAATTATTCATCAAGTCTTGCTCAATTCTTGGAAGATTAACAAGGAAAACCCACAAGTTCTTCATCTAAGAGGTAAGGTTCCATACCCTAGTTTTTAATTTCGAATTTGGGTAAAAGATGGTTGATTAGGAATATGATTCTTGGGTATAAGTGTATTATGTATACTTGCATGTACCAATAAGATTTGTGGGAAGATTGTTGAGCTTAAATAAGTAAGGATTGGGTTGTGTAGTCAAGGAAATCTTGTAGAAGAACCTTGTGGTTAAATTTGCACACCTAGTGTTTGATAAAATGCTCAAATGAGCTGAGACCATGAATATCTTCTTAATTATGGTTTAATTTTGTTATGTCTCAAAATAGATTGGGATTGCTAGAATTTTCAAAACGTTGTAATAATTTAAGGAAAGCTCAATTGAGGTATGTTGGCTAAACTTTCTCTCTTGGAATCGAACTCCATAATGTTCCCGTGAAGTATGGGTTGCGTATTAAAATGTTGTGGCTTTGAATCATATTTCAAATGAAATCTAGTATGCCAAATTATGTGAGGAAATCTCAATATTCTTAAGAATCTTAATTGCTCATATGTGTACCTAAAGTCTTGACTGGAAATGTATTATTGTTGATAACCTATAGAGATGGTTGGAAGTGAAACCAGTGAATTGGGGATATAAAGTGTGGCCAATGTGCCAATAGTGAAAGTTATACTTGTGGCCAATGGTGCCAAGAAAATGAAATAATGTGAGAAAGATTATGAAATCAGCTTTGACTCAACTATTCCAAAATTGACTTCGATAATATAATTGGCTAAAAGCTTATAAACTCAAGTGATGCCCATATGTGGCTATTTTAGCTAATGCTATGCTTTGTAAGTATTTTTTCAATGTGTTTTGCATTCTTACATATTCGTGAGTGGAAATTGTGTATGATTTTAACTTATGCTTCGATTGCCAATCATTTTACTCCATTTATTGGAAAGAAATCTGTTGTGTTTAAAGCCACTAATGAATTTAAAGTTGTGATTTCTGGAATATTCTACTTGTTGATAATTATGATGATGATCTATGAAAGGGAAGAAATGAAAGTGTGGAATATGAAATACGGCCATTGCGGCATGAATAAAGAATCATATGTATGGCCAAAAGAGCTAATGAAATAATAATATTGTAAGTGGTTGAAAGTACGAATTAAGTGATATGTGGTTTGAGAGGTTATGAGATGTACATATTTGTACTTTTGTTTCCAATGTGTTATGAAATCCTATGGACGGTCTATGAAATGCATAGGAATATTGTGTTATGAAATCCTGCGGACGGTCTATGAAACACATAGGTATATTGTGATCTAAAATCCTGTGGGCGGTCTATGAAACACATAGGTATATTGTGATCCAAAATCCTGTGGATGGTCTATAAAACACATAGGTGTATTGTGTTATGAAATCCTGTGGACGGTCTATGAAATGCATAGGTATATTGTGTTATGAAATCTTGTGGACAGTCTATGAAACGCATAGGTATATTGTGTTATGAAATCATGTGGACGGTCTATGAAACACATAGGTATATTGTGTTATGAAATCCTGTGGATGGTCTATGAAACACATAGGTATATTGTGATCTGAAATACTGTGGACGGTCTATGAAACGCATAGGTATATTGTGATCCGAAATCCTATGGACGGTCTATGAAACGCATAGGTACATTGTGTATAAGAAGTATAGGTGTACGGTATGAATAAACACTATGGACGGTCTATGAAATGCATAAGTGTATAATATGATATGTGAATACTAAGGACGGTCTAATGAGACACATTATTAATGCAGACAATAGGTGCCCCTTTTGTTGTCCTTGTTTGTACATGTTGTTTCAATTACATTATATTATGTGTTCCATGTATAGATTATATGGGCATTCTATTTTGAAAGAGGATTTCTAGCTATACATACTAGTACTATTTGACAGTACTAACATCCCTTTTGCCGGGGGTGCTGCATCTTTAATGGATGCATATGGTTCTACAGCAGGTGGCATTGATCAATGATAGCAGTACACTCTTTTCAGCTGATTTGGTGAGCCCCACTTCATTTCGGGGTCATGTATCTTTTGTTTCTCCTGTACTTTGTGGTTGAGGTATAGCCGGGGGCCTTGTTGTCGGTATTTTCATATTACTCTTCAGTTGTACTTAGAGGCTCCGTAGATAGGTTGTGGGTGGTATTTGATGTTGGGATTGGAACTGTTGGTATTTGACAACTTGTTTTTCATTAAATATATAAACTCGTACTATTTTGGAAATATTGAATGATGCTGTTAATGGGAATGAATTGGAAGCGGTTAATGAAATCTCATCAGTATTTGATTAACGGAGTACATCTCCTCTTTATTCAGGGATGAATTTGGGTAGAATGAAATCTAACAGGCTTGCTCAGTCGGATTTACCCGGTGGCGCTCCAAGAGTTTGGGGCGTGACAAGCAACATACACCATAAAGATAGTACCAACGACCTAAGTATCACATCTCATAGTACCATAATAAACAATACCCCACAAAATATACTAACGTGCCACAACTCAGCTCAAACGCATATCACACAAACAAAGACACTAATAACGTATGAGATAGCATATAAAAAGTGCACAAATACTGAGATATAATATACCAATATAATATTATGACTGAAAATATGACTACAGTTAAGGCAAACAGCTCAACCAAGCAAAATTAGCACTATTATGTCTCTAATAGATAAGCATATTGCCTAGACATGATTTCTAGCTTCATGTATACAAAACACGGATATAACAGGGCATGATAGCAAAACAAGGAACATAATAACCTAAGGTCTACCCAGTTCATAAATAAGCCCGGTGTATGCACATATTCCCATCATCTAGCATGTGTGTCACTCCTACATATAACAAACATTATAGCCAAGGGGGAAATTATCCTCAAGCCAAGCTTAGACAAGATATGAGAATCAATACTCCAAAAATTCCCTTTATCTCATATCGGCCTCCGAACATGTCAAATCTAGCCAAAAACAACTCAATAACATCAAACAAGTATATATGAATCAATTCCAAACAATAAAGCTTCGATCTTTATTCAATTCTCAAAAAGTCAACGAAAGCCAATTCGACCCACATGGTCAAAATTCGAGTCAAGGGGTAGATTCATACTATCCATAATTCCATAAGTCCAAATATATGATTAGATTCCAAAATCGAGTCCAAATAGACGCCCAAATCCTCAATTTCTACACTCTTAAGCTGTAGGAAAAAACTCCTAAATTTTTCTCAAAATTTCATTTTTTATGTGTTAATAATCCATGTAGATTCTTGAAATAATACAAAAAATGAGTACAAATCACTTACCTCAAAGTTTTGTATGAAAGTCTCTTTAGAAATCGCCTCTCTCCAAGTCTAGGGTTCAAAATATGTTAGAATTGGCTAAAATCCTAAAATGGGAACTTAATATAACTTGTCCAGTACTACCCTTCACGAATGTGGCCTAAGCCTCGCGTTCGCGAAGCACAATCCTACTACCCAAAGTATTCTTCGCAAATGCAGAACACACCTCACTTATGCGAAGCGTAGGCGCCCAGAACTACATGAAAGTCCACTATCCCGTGATTGCGAAGGCTAACTTCCATCCTGCCTCCCATGCTTCGCAAACTCGACCACTGCAGCACTAATGCAAAGGCCATTAACCAAAACACATTGCGAATGGGACCTCTTATCCGCGAACACAAAGAACAAAATACTGCTGCCTCAAAATAACCCTTCGCGATCGGGAGACATGCTCAGAAATCGTGAAGCACACCAGACACTGGCAAAAAATCTACAACCTCAATAAGTTTCGGGTGGCCCGAAACTCACTTGAGCCACCCGGGACCCCATCCAATCATACAAACAAGTCTGTAAATACTACATGGACCTATGCAAAGCCTCAAAACACATACGAAACCATCACATCTATGAATCAAAGATCAAACCATAAATTGAACACCTCTTAAGTTCATAAGCTTCTAAGCTTCCAATCAAGAGATCGATTCACGCCTAATTATTTCGAATTACATCCAAACTTTGCACACAAGCCTCAAATAACCTACTCCAACTTCCGGATCAATAATTCAAACCCGACATAACCAAAGTCAACTCCTGATCAAACTTAGAAACTCTCTAGAATGTCAAGTTGCCAACTTTCGGCAGTTAGAGCCAAAACATCCTAGAAACCTCTAAATTCAAGTCCGGACATACGCCTATGTCCAATATCACCATACTAATATATTGGAATCATAAAAATACCAAGACAAGATTATTATAAGTAAAAGTTAAACCTCGGTCAACTCTTACAACTTAGGCTTCCAACAATAGAAATACGTATTCCAATTCACTCCATAACCATTTTGAAACCAAACCAACTATCCTCGCAAGCCATACAATAACAATCAAGCATATATGAAACATCAAATAGGGAAATGAGGCTAAAATATACAAAACGACCGGTCAGGTTGTTACAAAGTGACTCCATAGTCATGAAATATCACAACCCAAAATCCACCTAGTCGTGATGGCACCTAACCTAACCCGCTTGGTAAGCCAAACAACCGTCAACACCACTATAATGAAGATCACAAATATTTAATAAATAAAATAGCTGAGTTTTCATACAATAACCCAAGGATTGGTAGTACAACTCATGAGCCACTAAGATTTAAATTTATAAAGCTAGTACAAAATAAATACAATATCTGTTTGGAATATATATAAACAGAGTAAGAATCTGAAACTACCAAGGACAAGTGGTCGCTCTATCCGGAAAGCAGGTACATCTTCAATGCCAGCTCCTATCATCCACAGTGTCACGACCCAACTCCAACCGGAGCCGCGACGGTGCCTAACACTACTTGCTAGGCAAGCCAACAAATAACATAATAACTATGAATTTGAATAAACATGGTTAAATAAACTACACAGTGGAAATATCATAAATATTTGCTAAAAATAATAACAACACTGCTACAACCGTCCCAATGATCTGGTGTCAACGAGTACATGAGCATTATTAAATGTCAAAATAGAAAACCAAATCCTCAATACAACTGTCTGGATAATAGAACAGTACTAAAGGAAATAAATGAAAGAGAACTTCAAGGTCCGCAGATGACATAACAGCTACCTCATAGTCTCCCCAGTACTAATACCAACACGGCTATAGCAATTACCACGTTCGGAAGTACCTGCATCTGCACACGAAGTGCAGAGTATAGTATGAGTACAACTGACCCCATGTACTCAATAACTAACAAATCTAACCTTCAGCTAAAAGCAGTGACGAGCTCAGAAGAAACAGTCAGAGACAAATATCAATAACAACACATGATATAATGATGTTAGGAATAGTAAATATCTCAAGAAATTATCATGTTCAGCTTGTTCACGTTAGAGGAATTTAGACATGCTTCCAAGTATAACAGTTAAACCCCCACACAGATAAGAACATTTCAATTACCAGCTAGCATGAGGAAAATACATCTCTATGATTACATGTCAAATATGCATGTCAAGTAAATGATTTCACAATGATAACATCAAGAACTCTCTCTCTCTCTCTCTCATCTCACTCAAGTACCTTACTCACATTCCCACTTCCTCTCTCACACACACACACAAAATCACTCAGCACTGTACGGGTGCCTGGAATCAATGCCCCTCACCAAAGCACTTGTATATATATCACTGCACCTGCTCTCACTACTGGTATGTCGGACTCCAGATGAGCGGATCCTGTCCAAGCGCTAATCAAAAGCCAATAAGGCCTGCTGCGATGTGCAACCCAAATAATAACAAAGCTAGTATGGCCTGTTGTGGTGTGCAGCCTGATCCACAATAACAATAAAACCAATATGGTCTACGCCGTGCAACCCGATCCACAATAGCACTCTCAACACGGCTCTAAAGCCCACCTCAGCCATCAACCTCTCAAGTCTAAAGGGCTCACAATCTCGTATCACTCAGCCCAAATAATAACAATGAGGCAAACAACAACAACAGGTGATATAATAATAAATAATGAATATATTCTGAGATATAATATACAATGAAGAATCATTACTGAGTGTATAGCTTGTAGTTAAATCAGTTGGCTCAAAATAGCAGAAATAGCCTCATTAGGTCTCAACCAAATAAGCACATAGCCTAAACATGAGTACTAACGTGAATCGCAGATCAAATAATCAAACAGGAAATGAAAACATGGATATAACAAGATGTGACAGCAAAACAAGTCCGATAATAATCTTGCAGTCAAGTCGGATCATGAACACGTCGGTGCACGCCCATTCACCCGTCACCTAGCATGTACGTCACCTCAATACATCACATATACATATTTCCCAAGGATAATAAACCTCAAATCCATGTTTAGATATGTTACTTACCTAAAAGCGCACAAATTAATACTCCAAAAAGCCGTTGCCACGCGAATCGGCCTCCGAGCGACTCGAATGTAGTCAAAGCAACTTAATATCATCAATAATAGCCATAGGAAACAATCTCACACAATAAAGCTAAGGTCTTTATTCAAAATAAAAAAGTCAACCCCGGGACCACACCCCGAAACCCTATAAAATTCATAAATTCTAAATACTCATTCAATTACGAGTCCAACCATACCATTTTCATCCAATTCTAACAATAAATCGACTCTCAAATCACCAAATCATACTCTCCAACGTCATAGCCTAACATCCCTAATATTCCTCCGTAATTTCACATAATCTAGGTGTAATAATCAATTGGTAATCAATATTTATCAACAAAAATGATTAAACTTCACTTACCTCTTCAATTATGGTGAAACGCACTCCAAAAATCGCCCTTAGCTGAGTTCCAAAACTCTCCAATTGAGAAAACACCCAAACCCATCAAATATAATAACCTGCCAGCGATTCTGCATCTGCGATTCCACAGGTGTGGCCACAATAGCGCTTATGCGATTACCCTTTAGCCTCTGACCTTCCGCATCTGTGGAAAATGTTTTGCATCTGTGAGTCCGCTTCTGCGGACTTCCTCCGCATCTACGAACTCTTAAGCACCCAGCCTTTTCCGCATCTGCAAAAAACTTAGCGCTCCTGCGCTTCCGCATATGCGGCTCCCCATCCGCAACTGCGAGCCCTGCCTTGCCCAGCCTTCTCCGCTTCTGCGATACATCTGCCGCTTCTGCGGCTTCGCACTTACGGCCAATCCATCGCAAGAGCGAATGAGCATCACAAAACTTTAGCAATCTCTTAAGTCCAAATATGATCCGTCAACCATACGAAACACACCTAGGTCCCCAGGACCTCGTCCAAACAAACCAACAAGTCCGAAAATACAATATGAACTTGCTCGAAGCCTCAAATTACATCAAGCAACACCAAAACTAAAAATCGCAAGTCAATTCAAGCCTAATAAACTAATGAACTTCCAACTTCATGTCGACCCATATCAAATTACCTCCAAATGACCCATATCAAGCAACACCATTCTGAAGTCGTCTACAAGGAAGTCAAACTCTGGTCAACTCTTTTAACTTAAGCTTCCAACTTGGAGACTAAGTGTCCCAATTCACCACGAAACCAATCCAACCACCGCGGAAAGTCACATAACCACCAATGGATGTATAAGAAGAAATAAATAGGGGAATGAGGCTACAATACACAAAAATGACTGGCCGTGTCATTACATTCTTCCCCTCTTAAACAAACATTCATCCTCGAACGGGTCTAGAATCATACACGGAGTCTCAAAAAGGTGAGGATATTTGGTCCGCAATTCCTGCTCAGTCTCCCATATAGCCTCCTCGACCGGCTAACCTCTTTATTGAACTTTCACTGATGCTATATCCTTTGACCTCAAATTCCGAACCTGTTGATCCAAAATGGCTACCGACTTCACATTATAAGTCAAATCCTTATCTATCTGCACTGTTCTGAAATTTAAAACATGTGACGGATCACTATAATACTTTCGGAGCATCAAAACATGAAACACTAGGTGAACTCCCGATAGACTAGGTGGCAAGGCAAGTCTGTAGGCCACCTCTCCAAGTCTCTCAAGCACCTGAAAAGGGCTAATATATCGAGGGCTTAACTTGCCCTTCTTCCCATACCTCATTATACCCCTCATGGGCGAAACTTTGAGCACAACCTTCTTACCCATCATATATGCAACTTCTCCGACCTTCCGGTCCGCATAACTCTTCTGTTTGGACTGTACTGTACGGAGCTGCTTTTGAATCACCTTAGCCTTCTCCATAGAATCACGAACCAAATCAGTGCCCAATAATCTAGTCTCCCTAGGCTCGACCAACCAACCGGAGAGCGACTTCACTTCCCGTATAAGGCCTAATAAAGAGCAATCTATATACTCGACCGATACTTGTTGCTATAGGCAAACTCTGCAAGCGGTAGAAATTGATTCCAGGAACCTCCAAAATCCATAACAGAAGGACGTAACATGTTCTCCAAGATCTAAATAGTGCGCTCAAACTGTTTGTCCGTCTGGAGATGGAATGTTGTACTCATCTGGACCCGTGTGCCCAACTCTCGTTGTACCACTCCCAAAGTTGTGATGTGAACTACGTGCCGCAGTCAGAAATGATGGAAATAGGCAATGCCATGTAGGAAAATAATCTCCTGAATATAAATCTGAGCCGAGCACTCTGAAGAATAGGAAGTCATCACTTGAATGAAGTGTGCAGACTTAGTCAAACGGTCCACAATAACCCAAACTATGTCATATTCAGGTCCGTGGTAAGCCTACCACAAAATCCATAGTGATGCACTCCCACTTCCACTCCGGTATCTCCAATCCCTGAATCAAACCTCCTTATTTCTGATGCCCATACTTTACTTGTTGATAATTCAAACACCGAGAGACATAAGCAACGATATCTTTCTTCATTCTTTGTCACCAATAGTGCTATTTTAAGTCACAATACATCTTCATGACACCTAGGTGAATGGAATAGCGCAAACTGTTAGCCTCCTCAAGGATCAAATCTCTCAACCCATCAATATCTGGAACACAAACCTGTCCTTGAGGCCGCATAACCCCATTATCACCAATCACAACCTCCTTAGCACCACTCTGCTGTACCATGTCTTTCAATACCCACAAGTGAGGATCATCAAACTGGCGAGCCTTGATACGCTCCAACAACGATGATTGATCACATCGCAAGCAAGAACCCGACTAGGCTCCAAAACATCCAATCTCACAAACTGATTGGCCAAAGACTGAACATCCATCGCTAGTGGCCTCTCTACTACCGGTCAATATGCCAAGCTGCCCATACTCTCCGCCTTCCTACTCAATGCATCGGCAACCACATTGGCCTTTCCCGAATGATATAATATAGTGATATCATAATCTTTTAGCAACTTCAATCATCTCCGCTCCCGCAAATTAAGGTCCTTCTACTTGAATAGGTGCTGGAGACTCCGATGGTTAGCACAGACCTAACATAGAACACCATACAGATAGTGCCTTCAAATCTTCAGCACGTGAACAATGGCCGCCAACTCTAAGTCATGCATATGGTAATTCTTCTCATGAACCTTTAACTTCCGAGATGCATAGGCAATCACCCTATAGTCCTACATTAACACTGCGCCAAGCCCAATATACGATGAATGAATCATAATACACTGTGTAAGATCCCAAACTTGTAGGCAATACCAACATCGAGGCTGTAGTTAAACCAGTCTTGAGCTTCTGAAAGCTCATCTCACGCTCATCGAACCATCTGAAAGGAGCAACCTTCTGGGTAAACATAGTCAAAGGTGCAACAATAGATGAGAAACCCTCCACAAAACGATGATAATATCCGGCCAAACCAGGGAAACTTTGAATCTCCGTAGCTGAAGACAGTATGAGCCAACTCTTAACTGCTTCAATCTTCTTTGGGTCTACCTTGATCCCTTCATAGACACCACGTGCCCTAAGAACGCCACAGAATCAAGCCAAAACTCACACTTGGAGAATTTAGCATACAACTTATTCTCCTTCAAAGTTTGATGTACAACCCTCAGATGGTGCTCATGATCCTCCCGGCTGTGAGAATACACCAATATGTCGTCAATGAACATGATTACGAATGAGTCAAGATATGGCTGGAATACACTGTTCATCAGGTGCATGAAGGCTACTAGGATATTGGTCAGCCCAAAAGACATCACTAGAAACTCATAGTGGCCATATCATATCCTGAATTCCATCATCAGAATATATGACTCCCAGATCTTCAGTTGATGATACCTAGACCTCAAATCAATTTTCGAAAACACTCAAGGACCCTGAAGCTGATCATATAAGTCATCAATGTGTGATAGAGGGTATTTGATCTTAATTGTAACTTTGTTCAGTTGCCTGTAGTCAATCCACATCCTTATAGTACCATCCTTCTTCTATACAAATAGAACCGGCGCACCCCAAGGAAATACACTAGGTCGGATGAATCCCTTATCAAGCTACTCCTGAAGCTATTCCTTTAATTCCTTCAACTCCGCTTGTTCCATATAATACGGTGCAATAGAGATGCGATGAGTGCCCGACATCAAGTCAATACCAAAATCGGTGTCCTGATCAGGTGGCATGCCCGATAGATCTGCTGGGAACACATCTAGAAATTCTCTCACTATCGAAACTGACTTAATGGTAGAAGTATCAGCACTAACGTCCCTCATAAAGGCTAAATAAGCCAAGCATCCTTCTCAACCTTTCGTTGAGCCTTTTAAGTGTGAAATCACTCTACTAGGAATATAATCTAGGGAACCTCTCCACTCTAACCTCGGCACCCCCACCATCGCCAACATCATGGTTTTAGTGTGACAATCAAGGATGGCATGATATGGCGACAACCAGTCCATGCCTAATACCACGTCAAAATCAACTATGCTAAGCGATAAAAGATCAACTCTTATCTCATAACGCCCAATAGTCACCGCACACAACCGATATACATGGTATACAATAATAAAATCACCCACTGGTGTAGATACATAAATAGGCATAACTTAAGAATCACGAGGCATGTCCAAATAACGAGCAAAGTATGATGATACATATGGATAAGTGAACCAGGGTCAAATAATACTGAAGCATCCACGTGGCACACTGAAACAATACATGTGATCACTACATCTGAAGCAACTACCTTTGGCCTGGCAGGAAAAGCATAGTATCGAGCTTGACCACCACCAGATCGACCTCCCCCTTTGAGGAGACCTCGAGCTGCCTGAGTCCCACTCCGAGCTGGCTGAGCGGGTGGTGTAGTAACTAGTGCGGTAGTCATAGTCGGGCCTCTCTACTGAATAGGACCAACGATAAGGTGGGGGAATACCTTCTCACATGCCCCAACTCCCCACACTCAAAGCAACCTCGATCTAGGGATGGCTGCACAGCCTGAGCCAGACCCCGAGAACTAGAATAACTACTGAAAGAACCCGAAACTGATAAACCCCAAACTGATGAGGCACAGTATGAACTTTGAGCTAGGAGTGAACTAAAAGTTGACTGAACTGGATGAGTAATGTATGAACCGTGGCTAGCTGATGAACCGGATAAGCCATCCGAGTCGGCCTAAAAAGACGACCTCTGCTGTGATGTGACTAACCTCAAGATGAGGTACCACTGAAATCACCTAAACCACAGGGCCTCTTGCCCTCCCGCCCCTCACGTTCAAGCCTGTCAATCTGCTCCAAGCACCTAGAAATCTTGACCACCTGGTCAAACCTAGCAATTTTCTCTGCCTCTCGAGCCAAACTATAGCATAGGCTATTGTTGAGGCCATCAATTAACCTCCCGATCCTCTCTCTCTCTCAGTATGAATCAACCATACTGCATGATGAGCCAAATCTGTCAAAATCGCATCTCATACTGAGTCATAGTCATACCCTTCTAGCATAGCTGCTCAAACTTCCTACGCAACTCCTCTCTATGCGTCTGGGGAACAAACCTCTCTAAGAAGAGAACTGAGAACTCATGCCATGTAAATGGTGCTGCGCCGGTTAGCCTGTTCAACTCATAAGCCTGCCACCTTCGGTAAGTTGCCCCTCTCAGCTAAAATGTAGTAAATGCAACCCCACTAGTGTCCAAAAGACCTGTTGTGCGAAAATTCCGCTGACACCTATCTAGAAACTCCTAAGCATCCTCTGACTCTGCTCCACTGAACTCTAGAGTCTTAAGCCTTCCAAACCGCTTCAATCTCTTCCACTCCTCATCACTCATGGGCAAACATACCGGTGTCTGAAGTCTCTATGCTAGCTGTTCTAGAGTACGGGCAGCGGGAGTTTGGCACCTCCCCCAGCCTGTGAGGTCGTTGGTGCAGCTTGAGTCAAAATCGTCTAAGCCAGGCTCATGAACACAGTCAAAATCTAGGCTAAGGCCTACTGAAGGCCAGAAATAACGATAGGCATTGCCGGTGCCTGAGCTGGTCCCACCGGTTCAACAATATCTGGTACTTGCTCCTCAGCCGGAGCAACTGGTGGCTCCAAAATTGCTACTTTGGTTGTAGTAAGAACAACCTCGGCACCTCCCTCTCGTAGCCCTGACTGGTGGTGCTGGTGCCTGATCAGTCGAGCGTGTCCTTACCATCTGCGAGAGGATAGAAGAATAGAGGTTCAGATTTCGAAATTAATAAATCTGCACGACAAGAATGCAAGAAAGTAAAGTTTCCTAATAGTTCGGTAGCCTCTCGAAGATAAGTACAGACGTCTCTGTACCAATCCACAAGAATCTACTAAACTTGCTCATGACTCGTGAGACCTAAGAAACCTTGTGCTCTGATACCAACTTGTCACGACCCAACTCCCACCGAAGCCGCGGTGGTACCTTACACTACTTCCTAGGAAAGTCAACAATCACATAATAACTATGAATTTGAATAAACATGGTTAAAAAAACTAAACAGTTGAAATATAATAAATATCTGCTGAAAATAATAGCAACACTGCTACAATCGTCCCAATGATCTGGTGTCAATGAGTACATGAGCTCTACTGAATGTCAAAATACAAAACCACATCCTCAACACAACTGCCTGGACAATAGAACATTAATAAAGGAAATAAATGAAAGAGAACTTCAAGGTCTGCGAACGACATAGCAACTACCTCGTAGATTCCTAAGTACTGGTACCAACAGGGCTCTAGCAATCACCATGTCCGTAAGTACCTGGATCTGCACACGAAGTACAAAGTGTAGTATGAGTATAACCAATCCCATATACCCAATAAGTAACAAACCTAACCTTGGGCTAAAAGCAATGATGAGCTTAGAAGAAACAGTCAGATACAAATATCAATAACCAGTAATATAGTGATGATAGGAACATTAAATATCTCAAGAAATTATCTTGTTCAGCTCGTTCACATTACAGGATTTTAGACATTCTTCCAACTATAACAGTTAAAGCCCAATACGGATAAGAACATTTCAATTATCAACTAGCATGATGAAAATATATCTCTATGCTTACATATCAAATATGCATGTCAAGTAAATGATTTCACAGTGATAACCTCTAGAACTCTCTCTCTCAGCTCACTCAAGTGTCTGTCTCACGTTCCCACTTCATTAGACACACACAATCACTCAGCACTGTATGGGTGCCTCGCATCAATGCCCCTCACCAAAGCATGTGTATATATTTCACTAGGCCTGCGCTCACTGCTGGTATGTTAGACTCTAGAGGGGTTTATCCTGCCCAAGCGCTAATCAAAGCCAATAAGGCCTGCTGCAGAGTGTAGCCTAATCCAAATAATAATAAAACCAATATGGATTGTTGCAACGTGTAGCTCGATCCACAATAACAATAAAGCCAATATAGCCTACTGCGGCGTGCATCCTGATCCACAATAGCACTCTTTACACGGCTCTAAAGCCCGCCTCAGTCATCAACCTCTCAAGTCTCAAGGGTTTACAATCTCGTAACACTCATCCCAAACAGTACCACATAAGGCAAACAAAACAACGGGTGATATAACAATAAATAATGAATATATTCTGAGATATAATATACAATGAAGAATCATTACTGAGTGCATAGCTTGTAGTTAAATCAGTTAGCTCAAAATAGCAGAAATAGCCTCATTAGGTCTCAACCAAATAAGCACATAGCCTAAACATGATTTCTCACGTGAATCGCAGCTCAGATAATCAAACAGGAAAGGAAAACATAGATATAACAAGTTGTGACAGCAAAACAAGTCCAGTAAGAATCTAAAAGTCAATTAGGATCATGAACATGCGGTGCACACCCACACGCCCACACACCTGTCACCTAGCATGTACGTCACCCTAATACATCTCATATACATGTTTCTCAGGAATAATTACCCTCAAATACAAGTATAGATATGTTACTTACCTCAAAGAGCGCAAATCAATACTCCAAATAGCCCTTGCCACATGAATCGGCCTCTCAGCGACTCGAATCTAGTCAAAGCAACTTAATATCATCAATAGTAGCCATAGGAAACAATCTCACACAACAAAGCTAAGGTCATTATTCAAAATCAAAAAGTCAACCTAAACGTGAACCCCAGGCTCGCACCCTGGATCCCTACAAAATTTATAAATTCAAAACACCCATTTAATTACTAGTCCAACCATACCATTTTCATCCAATTCTAACAAAAAATCGACCCTCAAATCAACAAATCTTACTCTCTAACATCATAGCCTAAAATCCCCAAATTCCTCCTTAATTTCACATAAGTTAGGTGTAATAATCAACTGGCAATCGATATTTATCAACAAAAGTGACTAAACTTCACTTACCTCCTCAATTATGATGAAAAGCACTCCAAAATTTTCCCTTAACTGAGTTCCAAAACTCTCCAAATGAGAAAACACCCAAACCCTTCGAATATAAGAACCTGCCAATGATTTCGCATTTGCTGTCACTTAACCGCATCTGCGATCTAGTAGGTGCGGCCGAAATAGTGCTTATGTGATTACCCTTCAGCCTCCGACCTTCCGCATCTGCAAAATATGTTTCGCATCTGCGAGTCCGCTTCTGCGGACACCCTCCACACTTGCGAACTCTCAAGCTCCTAGCCTTTTCCGCATCTGCAGACTACTTATTGCTCCTGCGCTACCACATCTGCAACTCCCCGTCCACAGCTATGAACCCTGCCTTGACCAGTCTTCTTTACTTCTGTGATATATCTACATCTTATGTGGCTTCGCACCTGCGGTCAATCCATTGCAGGTGCAAATGCACCAAGCATCTAAAAACTTCAGTAATCTCTTAAGTCCAAAGATGCTCCGTCAACCATCTGAAACACACCTTGGGCCCCGTCCAAACATACCAACAAGTCCTAAAATACAATACGAACTTACTCAAAATCTCAAATCAAATCAAACAACCAAAAATATGAATCACGCATCAATTCAAGCCTAATGAACTACTGAGTTTCCAACTTCTAAAACTCATGCCGAACCATATCAAATCAACTCCGAATGACCTCAAATTTTGCATGCAAGTACCAAATGACATAACAGACCTAACCCAACTCATGGAACTAAAATCCTGACCTAATATTAAAAAAATCAACTCCCTGTCAGACTTCTCAACCTTCCAAATATATTCCTAAGTTCCAAAATCATCCTACGGACCCCAAAATGAATATCCAAATATATTCCTAAGTTCCAAAATCACCATATGACGCTATCACAATCATCAAAATACCATTTTGGAGTCATCTACACTGAAGTCAAACTCCGGTCAACTCTTTCAACTTAAACATCTAACCTTGAGACTAAGTGTCCCAATTTATTTCGAAACCAATCCCGAAACCAATCCAACCATCCGGCAAGTTGCATACCCACCAATGAACATAGAAGAAGTAATAAATAGGGGAACGGGACTACAATACATAAAGATGACCGACTGGGTCGTTACACACAACATCTCAGCTCCAAGATCTGCACCTACACACAAGGTGCAGAAGTGTAGTATGAGTACAACCGATCCCATGTACTCATCAAGTATCATAAATAATCCCGGTGAGGTAATAGAGGCGAGAATTGTCAATGGTACTCGCTAACAACCTGCTCACTTCATAAATTTCACAAGTACGCAGGAGTAATATTATCAAGTCATAAATCAGAGATAAATCCACCTCTATGCACAAGGATAATGTACCATGCTCTTTTTCAGTTATCAATCAAGCATATAGAGAACATACGCATGAAACACCAGATAATCCTTCATCAGTTACATATAGTGAAGATATACATGAAACCTCAATTAATCCTTCAAAAATTGCATATAGAGAAGATATGCATGACTAAACAAGTCAAGTCACACAGTTCACATATGGAGAA
Organism: Nicotiana tabacum; assembly: GCF_000715075.1. NCBI lineage: Eukaryota > Viridiplantae > Streptophyta > Magnoliopsida > Solanales > Solanaceae > Nicotiana > Nicotiana tabacum. The sequence goes on along the minus strand of NC_134092.1, from coordinate 90,911,445 downwards.
TATATGTATTATGTCTCATTTCATCAAGTAAGGTAGTATATAGAGAAGATATGCATAAAGGCATGTATACACCCCAGAGTTAGCAAATAGAGAAGAGATGCAGCAAAGTCATGTATACATCCAAGGAAATTGCAAGTAGAGAAGAAATGCAATAACCAAAAAACACACTAGCCAGTTTTCCTCATACCGCATGTACAATATCAAGAGAGAAACATGACAGGGTGACCCTAGGGGATGGATCCTTATCGACATGTTTCACGAGCAACTCACGTGCAATATATAACCACTGCACGAACAACTCACGTGCGAACATAACTGAAATCTGCATGGACAACTCATGTGCTATCAACCCAGTCCATATCACACAGAAAGCATATACAAGAATACATGTACATGAACAATAGATATCACATTATATTCTCATGGACTGATATAAGTGACATGCTAAGGTGTAGGCATGTGCGAAGTGTACTTCCCTGGTTCAAACCAGGCGATTATGCCACACGAATAACAATTTAACATGTTTGAACATGAGATCAACCAACAAATAATCTCCAACATGATTCAATTAGCTCATAAAGGAAGTACAACATAGGAAACATGATAATATGAAGCTTAGCAATCAATTCAAGTTATATCATAGCCTCATCACTACCCCGAGCATTGATAATACTTTGGTGCATGCACATGGGCTCGATCCCCTCACATGTGCGCCACCTATAGCATGAATCCATCACTAATAACTCAGGCAACTAGTGCCTCAACCAAGTTTAGATAAAATACTTACCTAGCACAAGCCAAAATCATACTCCAATAATACCTTCCCGCACGAATCGACCCTTGAACGGCTCGAATCTATCCAAAAGGAACTCAAAAACATCAAATAATGCCATAGAAATCAAACCCAAACGATAAAAGTTGAATCTTTAATTAGATAGTCAAAGTCAACCAAAAATTTAAATTGGTACCGCATCCCGAAACCCAAAAAACTCACAAATTCCAATAACCCATTCGAATATGAGTCCAACCATACAAGTTTCACCCAAATATGACCCCGAATTGATGTTTAAAACCCAATTATTCACTTTAGAAATGACAAAACCCCAAATTTCTCTTTTAGATTCATCCCTCAAATTCCAAAATCCAAGATAGAATCATGAATAATAATCAAAACTGGGTCAAAAACAACACTTACCCCAATCAATGTGGTGAAAATCGCCTAAAAAGTGCCCAAATCCGAGCTCCTAATCTCTAAATCCGAGCTCCATGTTCGGGGTAGGGCTTAGGCTATGATATGCCTAGAATTGACTGTTAAGCTTTAATCTATAATGTTTCTCATATTTGTAGCCTTGTTGTGAACTATTTGAGCCACGTTTGAGATTACATAGAGGATAAATCCCTGAATGAATTTTGATAATTACTATTTCTAATGAAATTTCCGACTTGAGCTATGATAGCACACTTTGCATATGCCTACACTTTAGCATGTCATTATACTAGTCCAGGAGCATGGAATTTCATATTCATTCATCATATACATATATTCTTGTATATTTGATTCGATGTGATATGATTTGGAATGGATGCATGTGACCACGCCGGACAGATTGTATCGTTATGCCTTTGACTATGTCGGCGGATTATGTTGTTATGCATGTGACCACGCTGGGCGGATTGTACTGTTATGCCTGTGACCACGCTAGACGAATTATGATATTGAGCCTGTAACCACGCCAGGCTGGTAGCAAATTGAATTGGCCATGCTTGCGTGTGGATATGGATCCATCCCTCTAGGGTCACCCTCTCATGTTTCTCTCTTGGTGGTGTACACGCGAATTTGGGGAAACTGATCAGTGGTTTGATATGTATATTGAGGAAAATCTGGCCAGTGTTTGTTTTGGATTTGCATTGCATCTTTACTTGTAATTTCCATGGTTAATTACCTGATTCATTTTCATATCATCTTTATATGATGTATCATTGACTGGACAGAGAACTTGAGTAATTTCACACACATTCACATAGGGTCCTTTCTGTTCTTTATGATTTGATTACATTATTGTTCTATACTTGTTAAATTGATGAAACTGTACAGGTTATAGCAAGTATCATTTATAATTCTCGTTTCTTTTGCCTCGCCGAGGTTAGTTAGGATACATATTGAGTACATTGGATTGGTTGTACTCATACTACACTCTACACTTAATTGTGCAGATCTAGGTGTGCGGACCAGTTACCAATAGCAAATTTGCTTGTTGAGCTGAGCATCACGAGACGAGGTAGAGTTGCACTCTTGCACAATGGGTATTTTGGACACCAATGGGGTTGCATTACTACTTTTCAGCTGACAGGAGTAGCTTACACATGTTGGAAGGCTTATGAGGTGTGAGGCCCAGCCGACGCAATGCCACTTACATGACATGAGTTCTCGGTTCTCTTCTTAGGGAAATTTTCCCCACAGACTCGCAAAGAGGAGTTGTGTAGGCAGTTTGATTAGCTATGCCAAGAGGGTATGGAAGTTACTCAGTATGAGATGAGGTTTGTAGAATTGGCTCGTCATGCGGTATGGTTGGTTTCCACTGAAAAGAAGAAGATTAGGAGGTTCATTGATGGCCTCAACTATATGTTACACTTCATTATGGCTCGGGAGGTTGCGATGGATGCTAGGTTTGACCAGGTTGTCGAGATTTCTAGACACTTAGAGCTGGTTCACAGGCAGGAGTGTGAGGAGCGGGAGGCCAAGAGGCCTCGTAGTTCAGATGGTTTCAGCAGTGCCTCATCTGGAGGTCAATCCCATTAAAGTAGAGGTCATCCTTCTAGACCTATTCAGGAAGCTTTCCATGTTCCTCGTGGTTCTTTAGTCAGTCACAGTTCCTACAGTGCCTGCCCAACTCAATCATCATTTAGTGTATTGGCGGCACAGAGTTCTTACCGTACTCTATATGCCCAGGTTTCCATAGGCAGTTCTTCGGGTTATCAGGGTCAGCAGCCTTACAAGAAGGGTTCTTATGAGTGCGGAGACTTGAGTCACCTCAAGAGGGATTGCCCCAATCTATTGAGTAGGGTCCCGCAATAGAGTTCTCAGCCTAGGATTTCAACTCCAATAACTACACCACTGACACAACCAGCTCGGGGTGGGGCATAGTCAGCTCTAGGTCGTCCTAGAGAGGGAGGTCGATCAGGTGGTGGTCAGGCCTATTGCTATGCATTTCCAGCCAGACCAAAGGAAGTTTCTTCCGATGCTATGATCACAAGTATTGTTTTAGCGTGCCACAAGGAGGCTTTGGTATTATTTGATCCTGGTTCTATTTATTTATATGTGTCATCACACTTTGCTCGTTATTTGGATATGCCTCATGATTCTTTAGTTATGCCTATCCATGTATCTACACCCGTAGGTGAATCTATTATTGCGAACCGTATGTATCGGTCGTGTGTTGTAACTATTAGGGAATTAGATATGAGAGTTGATCATTTACTACTTAGCATGGTTCATTTTGATGTGATTTTATGCATGGATTGGTGTTGACTATGTCACACAATTCTGGATTGTCACGCTAAGACTTTGACATTAGCGATGCCGGGGTTGCCTAGGGTTGAGTGGAGAGGTTCTTTGGATTATGTTATTAGTAGAGTGACTTCATATTTGAAGGCTTAAAGGATGGTTGGGAAGGGATGTCTGGCATATTTAGATTTTGTGAGGGATGTTATGCTGAAGCTCCTACCATTGAGTCCGTTTTGATAGTGAGAGACATCCTAGATGTGTTTCCTATAGACCTGTCGGGTATGCCACTCGACAGGGACATTAATTTTGGTATTGACTTGGTGCCGAGCACTCAACCCATCTTTATTCCTCCGTATCGTATGGCACCTGCCGAGTTGAATGAATTAAAGCAACAACTTCAGGAGCTACTTCATAAGGGATTCATCAGGCCTAGTATGTCACCTTGGGGTACACCAATTCTATTTGACCAGCTTCAGGGTGCTAGAGTGTTTTCAAAGATTGATTTAAGGTCGGGATATCATCAGCTAAAGATTCGCGATTCAAATATTCTTAAGACGGCTTTCAGGACCTGTTGCACCCTATTTTGCGCTAGTCAACACAGGATTCAACTTGTGGTTTTCTGATTTTGATGAAAAAAGAGTCGTCACCTAATATTTAAAGGTATACTAGGGTACCTACTAATTTATGTTCATTATAGGTCGGCAAACCGGTGAGATTATGGGTAGGGGTTTTTGTTCTTCTAAGGGGAAGGTGTTTGGCACCCCTTAAAATCTACCTGAGGTAGCTCTATAGGACTTAGACTAATTTTAAGGAATCAGTTTATTTATACTATGCTTAATTACTACTAAGGCATGGCTTACTATATATTAAAGGGTGTGTATATGTAAGACTTAAAAGGGATGAGAGATTGTAAAAGAGTTATTGAAGGTTGAGAGAGTTCTGAAAATAGTCCATATTTTAAGGCTTGTCATTATTAAGTTATGAAGTAGTTACTTTGAAGAATAGATGCTTGTATAATTTTTAAAAGGTGCAAGTAAGAAAAGTGATTCTAAATATACCTTGGTTTTAAAAATTCTGAAGAAGGCAAAACTTTGAAAATTCATTTGAGTGACTGTTTGTTACTGTTTTTCATGAAAATCTGGTTTCATTCCTTGTTAGCAAAGACCAGTGATTCTTTTCTAATTTCCTTTTGAAAATGGGCTACTTTTTTGATTAGGGACCTGACCTTAAAATCTCTAAAAAGAAAGTGATTGCACAAGATGAACAAGTTATAATTAGCGGGGGCGAAGATTAATTATTAGCTAATTCCCTTTAAGTCCTATTTTAGTTAAAGTTTGCCTATGTTTCATGTAATATTAGAGAATGAAAGTAAAGTACACAATCTAATATATGGGTATTATATACATGGTAATAAAATACAATAGACGACAAAGGCAGTAAGCAAAAATAATGAAGCAATAAACTAGGATATGGACATAATGAGTTGTAACAAAAGAAGTAAGGGAGAGAGGACTGGACTCTGATGGTTGGGCCTCAATAAGACAGGCCCAACAATTGAGAAGCGCGTCTATAGCTGAGTGGACTCTTCAGGAAATGCAGCGAGGCTGGTTTGGGACTGAGTTCCTTAGGAACTCAACATGCCCAAATGTATATATGCCCAAAAAGAATAAAAGAATGTCATTATAAGTGTTCCCACATTCTCAACATAATCAAATATACATGACAGGTATATAGACAAATAATTGAAACAAAAGAATAATCAATATTGTGGGAAATTATAGTAATGTGGTGGTTCTACTTAGCAAATAATTCACATTGAAAAACCTTTTGTTGTCATTAAACATTAAACCCCCAAAGAGCTAAATGTGTCAATGAATTAAGGCTAAGAAGGAAATTCCATTCAAGGTTTATGCTCCCTTTGAATCCCCCGGCACTTCAAAGTTCCCAAGGGACTCAAGACCCAGTGCAATGCTTGTGCTGGGAAGGGCAGCCCAACTTAGAATCGAACTCCACTCCCAAATACCCTTAAACAATAACAACATGTTTTCCTCACAGGTTTAGATGCCAATGACGTCCTTTCAATGTAGACTAAACACTATAGCATTACTTAACACAAAAATATACTTCTCCTCTAACACAAGAACATATAGTCTACATTGGATACCAACCAAACATATATCAAATGAATTTGATGATCTGACTTTAAACACATGTAGGTGAGGGGTAGAAGCATCATAAGCACACTACAAATGTATGAATATTAGAGTTGAACAATATTCCAAGGAAAGGCAAAAACTATACAGCAACAACTCAACAAATACAGAGGTTATCAAAGATATCTAGGACATGATCAACTTTCTCAATAGGTCTACAAATTCACAGACTAAAACATGGAATCCCTAAGGTTTTCTACAGAATCATACTCCTAATAGGGTTAGCTTCAAACAAGTCATCATGTTCAGATAACATCAGTAAAGGTCCTTACTAGGTTTTAGGGGTCATATTTGGTTTAAAAAATTAACAGTAGGGAAAAGACTGGAGTGGTTTTGGACAAGGTATAAAATCAGGAATTAAGCAGGAACATGCAGTATCCAGTTAGCTACTTGACACTTCAAATATAGCAATGATCTTATGTAGATAGGGGGAAACTTTACATATTTATAGAATTGGATTAAGCATGTCATGAGGAGAGAGAGTTACATATAAAGGAAAGATATTGCATTAGAACAAGTTTCACTTAAACTTAAGTCTAGGTTAGGACATGAATCTGAAAATGATCATGCTTCTATTTTTACAATTTATCACTTGGTTATAGAAGAGTAACTAGATCTTTTTTAAGGAAGAAAATCTTAAAAGATAAAATGCAAGTTAGTTCTCAAAGGTCGGTGATACCCCTAAATGATTAGAGACAAGATATAATGACCCGACCGGTCATTTTAAGCTCTATCATGTCATTCGGCGGTTTGACACCTTAAGTAGCTTCACTTCAGGTATTATGACTTGTACGTGTGGTCGAAATTGAATTTCAAGAAGTTCAGAGTTGATTTAGATAGATAATTCTAATTTCGAAAGTGTTAAGTTGGAAGAGTTGACTAAGATTTGACTTTTGAGTAAACAACCTCGAAATAGGTTTGTATGAAGATTTCGGACTTGGGCGTTTGTTTGGGTCGAGTATCGGGTGGCCCGGGAGCATTTCGACGCTTATTTCTGAAGGTTGGCATTTTTAAATTTCAAGGATTTCTTAAGATTGATTGAAGTGAATTTGGATGTTGTCGATGTCCGTTTGAGATTCTGAGCCTTGGAATAGATTCGTATCGTTATTTATGACTTGTGCGTAAAGTTTGGCCTCATTCCAGAATGTTTAAGTATGAATCGGACGCGTTCGTCAAAGTTTGAATGTTGGAAAGTTGAAAGGAGGTTTCGGTCGTCGATTCGTAGTTTTGATGTTATTTGACGTGATTTGAGGCTTCGACTAAGTCCGTATTGTATTTTGGGTTGTGATGGTATGTTTGGATGGGGTCATGGGGGACTCGGGTTTGAAACGGATTGAAAACGAATTGAAACTTGGAATTGAGGACATGATGTTGCTGCTAAGTCTGGTATCATCGCACCTGCGGAAGGAGTGGCCGTAAGTGCGGTCACGCAGGTGCGGTCATGCAAGTGCGTAGGGGGCTATCACATGTACGATTTTTGTGGAAGGGACCTGGGAGCGCAGGTGCGAGGAAAATTCCGCACCTGCGAAGTTGCAGATGCGGAGGAGTGATTGTAGAAGCAAAAGAAGCTGGGCAAGAATGGAGCCGCAGAAGCGGAAGGGCTCCGCATGTGCGAGCGCACAAGAGCGAAGGTTGAACTGCAGAAGCGTTTATGCAGGAGCGGACTTGGGTCTGTAGAAGTGGATTTGCCTGGGCTTAGGGAGAATTGCACCTGCGATGGATTTGTCCGCAGGTGAGGCTAATGGTCCGCTAGTGCGAAAGTCGATGGGTAGTGGGGCTTTTAAATTGAGGATTAGCTCTCATTTCTCTCATTTTTCTTGGGTGGCCGAATTTGGGGAGCTATTTTGAGGGGGGTTTTATCATGCAATACAAGGTAAGTAATTTTTCACTTGTTGTAAGCTAAATATATGGTTTAAATGTGGATCTAAGGATGATAATTTATGGAAATTGTGGAATTTTGCTTGGAAATCTAAAAATTGGTATTTTTGGATTTTTACCACGAAATTGGACATAAAATTAGGAATGAATTATATATTTGAGTTCGTGGTGTTATGGATAAAGTTTATCTTTCAAAATATTTTGGAATTTGGGCACGTGGGCCCGAGAGTTGACTTTATTGACTTTTCGAGCGGAGTTGAGAATCATTATAATTGTGAACCACGTAAGGAACTTGCCAGTTTGGTGCGAACTTTCCTTTGGCTTCTTCTTGACGGGGAAAGATTTTCTTCAAAACCAACTACACCGGGGTGAATTGGTGAGGCTTCACTCTTTTGTTAAATGCACTGGCCATCCTATTCTGATATAACTGGACATGACATATTGCATCCATTCTTTTCTCATCAATGAGCATGAGTTGTTCCTACTTGACTCGTATCCGCTCTGCGTCGTCCAATTTTGCCTCTTGAATGATTCTTAAGGACAGTATCTAGACCTCTGTGGGTATCACCTCTTCAATGTCGTATACCATCATGTACGGCATTTCCCCAGTGAATGTTCTCATGGTAGTCCGATAACCCAGTAAAGCGAAAGGTAACCTCTCATGCCATTGTCTGTGATTGTCTACTATCTTTCACATAATCCTCTTGATATTCTTGTTGGCTGCCTTGACTGCCCCATTCATTTGCGGTCTATGGGCTGTGGAATTGCGGTGGACGATTCTAAACTTCTCAAAGATTTCTCTCATGAGGTCGCTGTTGAGATTAGCGACATTTTCAGTGATAATAGACTCCGGTATCCCAAATATGCAGATGATGTTGTTTCGGACAAAATTTGCCACTACTTTCTTCGTGACGGCCTTGTAAGTAGATGCCTCGACCCATTTGGTGAAATAGTCGATAGCTACCAAGATGAAATGATGTCTGTTTGATGCTGCAGGATCTATAGGTCCAATCATGTCCATGCCCCAGGCAGCGGACGGCCATGGTGAACCCATTATGTTTAACTCATCTAATGAAACCCGGATGAAATCTCCGTGAACCTGGAACTAGTAATACTTCTGCACGTAGAGGATACTGTTGCTTTTCATAGTCATCCAAAAGTATCATAGATGATCTCTACCTTAATAGGGTCGATGTAGGTCTTGTCTGGGTGCTGAATCATAGATGATAGGGTTGCAAGGGTGTTAGGGAAACCGTTCTGAATCCTGGGGATGTGCTTGAACTCAATCCTTGTGAACTTCTTGCACAACTCCTTCACGCAGTGCAGGTATGGCAGTATCTTGACATTTTTGGTGGACCATTCTCCTTTGGACTTGGTGTATCGGTAAATCGGAATCTCCAATGACCAAAAGTTCTTTGATATTCATGTCGAATACCATTCTAATTTTAAGGATGCACACTTCGTATTCATCCATATTATTGGTACAAGAGAATCTTATCTTTGCCGATGCTGGATAGTGTTATCCAGATTCTGAAATCAGGACTGCCCCAATCCTGACTCCTTTGAAGTTTGTTGCTCCATCGAAAAACATTCTTTACCCAGGGTATGATTCTGCAATATCCTCCCCAGCAAATATTACTTCTTCATCGGGGAAATACATGTTAAGCGGTTAAAGCTTGTCCTTTGATAGCCTTTTGAGTTATGTACAAAATGTAAAATTCGATGAGGAGAATTTGCCATTTAGCTAGTTTTTCGGTAGGCATTGGCTTCTAAAAAATGTATTTTTGCGGGTCGAGCCGAGATATCAGAAGCGTGGTGTATGCTGGCATGTAATGCCTTAGCTTCTGAGCAATCTAAGTCAGAGCACAACAAGTGCATTCTATCAGGGTATACTTGACCTCGCATGGCTTGAACTTCTTGCTTAAGTAGTAGATGGGCTCCTCCTTTATCCCGATTCCGTCATGCTACCCCAACATACAGCCGAAGGCATTGTCCAAGACTGACAAATAGAGCAACAAAAGTTTCCATGGTTTGGGGGAACCAACACTGGCGGGTTTGAAAGATACTCTTTGATTCTGTCAAAGTCTTTCTGGCACTCCTCCATCCATTTTGTGGTAGCATCCTTCTTCAGCATCTTGAAAATGGGTTCACAGATTACCGTGGACTGGGCTATGAAATGACTGATGTAATTCAATCTGTCCAGGAAACTCATAACATCTTTCTTACTTTTTGGTGGCGGTAATTCCTGGATGGCCTTGATTTTTGATGGATCCAGTTCTATCCCCTTCTTGCTTACAATGAAACCCAATAGTTTTCCAGTAGGGACTCCGACGCACACTTTGCTGGGTTCAACTTCAAATTGTACCTTCGCATACGTTCGAAAAATTTCCTCAAGTCATCCAAGTACTCCGAGCTCTTTCGAGACTTTATGATGACGCCATCCACATAAACTTCAATCTCCTTATGAATCATGTCGTGAAAGAGGGTCGTCATGGCCCTCGTGTAAGTGGCACCGGCGTTCTTGAGACAGAATGACATAACTCTATAAAAGTAGACTCCCCAAGGCGTAGTGAAAGCTGTCTTCTCTGCGTCTTCCTCGTGCATTAAGATTTGATGGTATCCAGCGAAACAATCCACAAACAACTGCAGTTCATGCTTCGCGCAGTTATCGATGAGTATGTGGATGTTTAGTAGAGGAAAATCATCCTTTGGACTAGCTTTTTTGAGATCTCAGTAGTCCACACATATTCTGATATTTCTGTCCTTCTTGGGCACTGGGACGATGTTTGCCAACCAGCTTGGATAGTTGGTGACCCTTACTACATTTTGCTTTTATCTGTTTGGTCACTTCTTCCTTTACCCTCAGACTTAATCGGGTTTGAACTTTCTCGTCTTGTGCTTGACCGGTAGCCTGGTTGGGTCGGTGGACAGTCAATGCAAGACAATATCGGTGCTTAATCTTGGCATGTCATCATAGGACCATGCGAACACATCGACATAGGGGAGCTCAATTATTTTTTCCTTCTGCTCAGCTTCTAGATGAATGTTGATTCTAGTTTCCTTTACATCTTCTTCGCTTCAAGATTGATCTCTTTCGTTTCTTCGAGGTTGGGCTTTTTCTAACTTTCCAACTGAGGATTTCCTGTGGGAGATTGTCGGGCATCATGCTCTCATCATACTCCTCGTAATTTGGGTCATTGGCTCAATGGTTTCGTTATATGTCATAATCGTGGAACGCGGTTTTTTATCGGTTTGATTAGTGAAAAGAAAAGCTAAGTATAAATAAAGTGGAAAAATAAAGTTGCAATATTTAGGAAAATGATTCTTTTTATTTCATCATAAGGGGAACAAAAACCTTTTTCTCGGAGTTAACAGTGCGAGCTTTCCCTTCCGGAGGCTGATATCATATACCAGCCCTTCCTTTCTGCGCATTATGTTCAATTGGCTCTATGATTCCATCTAACTTGGCTCCTAGCCATGTTCCCGACCTGTATCCATATTTCATCATCTCCCTCATAACCATCTCAGATCTATACGGCGACTACACTCCCAAATTTTGCTCAATCTTCTCCATCTCAGTAGTCTGCATGATTTCCACAACGTGGAAGGCAACTCTGTCCATCCCTTCAATGAATGGAAGAACATACTCCAAATAGGTGAAGTGACCCCACTCGCCATGAACCATGATCTCTTGGAATCTCCACTCGAATGTTATGCATTTGTGTAAAGTAGATGGTACGACCCCTGCCATATGTATCCAGGACCTGCCCAACATCAAGTTGTAGAAAGAGGAGATTTCCATCACTTGGAACAACACCGGAAAATCGACCGGCCCGATTTGCAAAGCTAGATAAATTTCTCCAATAACAGCATTTTGTGAACCAACAAAAGCTCTCACCCTTACGTGGCTTTCCTTGACTTCCCTCAAATGAATTCCTAACTCCCTTAGGGTGGAGAGCGGACAAATGTTGACTCCCGACCCTTCATCAACCTGCACTCGCAACACCACTTTGTCCCTGCATTTGACAGTGATGTGAAGATCCTTGTTGTGACTTGTGCCTTCGGTAGGAAGTTCGTCTCTTCTGAAAGTGATCATGTTGGCTTCGACCATTTTCCCAATTGTCGCGGCCAATGCCTCGCTAATGGTGTTACTTGGTACACTTACCCCACTTAGTACTTTCAACAGGACGTCCTTATGACTGTCGGAGCTCATTAATAGATCCATGATAGATATTTGTGCAGGAGTTTTCTTCTATCGCTCTTCCACAGAATACTCTTTTCTTGACATTCTTTTCCAAAACTTAGCGGCTTCTGGGTCGGTTATGTTCCTCCTTGAATTTGGTCTCTCCCCCGAATTTCCTCGATTGACATCTTCAGGGGCGTAGCATCTCCCAGACCTAGTCATACCATGGGCTACGACAGAGTCTGTCATTTTGGCCTTTCTGGTATGTCCATGGGATGATTTTGTACTCCCATTCTTCTTCATCTCGAGTAGCATCGGCAGGTTGCTGCGGATAAGTCTGAACCGTCACTGTAGGCCTTAGTTGTACTGTAATGATCGGAGCCTTTTGAGTAGGGATCCTTGCGGCTTCTACATTTCCTATAGTGACAATTGTTCCCTTCAGGTCATACTCTTCCTCTAATATGATCATGTTAGCTCCTTGGTTTCGATGATTTGGCAGTGGGTTACAATTCATGTTGGGTGGTGCCGGAGTGCACTGAATGGCTTCGCTCTTGATCAGGGTTTCAATTTCATATTTCAACTTGAAACAATCTTCAGTATCGTGCCTAGGTACATTGGAATAGTACACACATCTTTTAGTGGCATCAAAATATTTTGAGGGATGTTCAGGAACCCTTCCCTCGATTGGGTGTATCAATTATGCTCTTCTCAATGGTTCGAACAAGTAGGCTAAAGGCTCAACAATCGGGGTATAAGCTCTAGGACCCATCTCTTCAAAGTTGGGACAAGGGCATGGTGCATAAGCAGGTCAGTTCTGATGAGTAGTGGTTTGGACGGGAGCATATGGTCGTTATGGATTTTTGTTATTGTTGGCTCGATGAGGGTTGTATTATGGCTGAGGGTGGTAATATGGCTGGGTATTATAGACTTGGAGCGTAAGTGGGTGGTGGTGAGTGGTTGTTTGGGGAATAAGAGGTTCTCCCGTGATGTGGATTGGGTTGGTAGTAAGGGACGACTACTAAAACCTCCTATATCTTCTTCTTTTCGCTATCGATTGACCCTGACTGGATGGCCATGCTAGCCGTTTGTAATGCTATCATGGATTGCACTTTACCAGATTTTAGGCCCTCTTCTAAGAAATCACCCAGTTTGACCAACTCGAGGAACTTTTGTCCCATTATTCCCATCATCTTTTCAAAGTGTATTCCCTCTTGGGCTCTGATGAAATACTTGGTTAGTTCACTGTCATCCAGTGGAGGTTGTGCCCTGGCAGCCTCTGACCTCCACCGTTGTGCATATTCTTGGAATGAATCAGATGGTTTTTTCTACAGGTTCACTAGTGCGAACCGATCAGGAGTGATCTCTGTATTGAATTGAAAACGATTCATGAAGTCCTACGCCATATCTTGCCAAGTTCTATTTAGCGGATCTTGTCGAGTATACCAGGTGAGTGCTTCTCCCGTCAAACTTCTTATAAAAAATTTCAGCCTTAGCTTCTCGTTCCTCCCCACTCTAACTAACTTATCACAATATGCCCTCAAATGTGTGTGAGGGTCCCCTGTCCCATCGAAGATATCGAACTTTGGGGGTTTGTATCCTGCTGGCATATCCAAATCTGGATGAATACACATATCCTCGTAGTCTAAACTTTCACTTCCCCGGGCAACTTGGAGACTCTCATTTGCCTTCTCAACATTTGCAACTTCTCAGATACTGACTCTTCTTTCTTACGCCTGGCTTCTATCTTCATCTCGGCATATTTGTCAATCTCATTAGGCATACTGACCCTGACATGTGCTGTAAAGGTAGGTTCAGAAATGGCATATACAGGGGGAACGTACCACTCATAGGTGGCGGCATGTGCCACATGTGTGTGCTGGTTAGTGGTGAAAATGACTCTGTCACGAGGAGGGGTAGTTGCATTAGTGGTAATATGCGGGTTCTGTGATGCTTGAGCGTATTGTGGTACATAGGAAGTGTGAATAGGGGGATTTGGTGGCTTAGTTGGGACTAATGGAGGTATGACTTGAGTGGTGGGAGTTAAAGTTAGGGTGTTGTTGTTTTGGCATGATGTGGAAGGAAAGTGATCTGGAAGTGAATCTGAAGAAGGGAATCTAGGTTGCTGAGAATGTTGTCACCGCCAGGTGCCCCAATTCTCTGATATGCTGTACCTCCTCCCTTAAGGATTCCATTTCCTAGGCCATCCTAGACACGTGTTCATCATTCCTAGCGTTGTCTCTTTCCCCTGATCACTTCGGGATGTCGGCTATGACTAGAGCATGTTCAGTTGGGTCTTTTGCAGCTGGCATTTTTTCCTTTGACCTTAGATTGTATGGTGGTTCCACCAGTTTTGGTCGACAAAAACCAACTTTCTTTTCTTTTTTGGGGATAATTATAAAACAAAAAAAAAAAGAAAAGAAAAGTAACAAGAGTCAGTTTCTTCATTTATAGGAGTAGGAAATCACACAGAGCAAATAATTCGTGCACTACAACTAGCTCGTTCCTAGAATTCACAGGGACATCTCATTGCCGGAGGTAGGCCTAATTCGTAGATATTTGACAGACATTTAGACTTGACACATTCAGATTCGAAGTAATTTATTTTCATTGATAATTTGGACTAATAAAAGTGGGCAAGGGTTACATCATTGTTTCATAGAACTGCATGGGCTTGGAAAACTCGCCCTTTTGGAAAGTAAAAGAGAGAACTAAGGATAAAGGTACAAAGTGGGTAGTAGGGGAAATCAACCAACTCTAATAACCATCCCCTGAGTCATTTCCCATGTCCTTCTCTTCTTCTGGTTCTTCTTCCAGATCCTCCAGGTCTTCCTCAAACTCCTCCCCGTCATCGTTGAATTCAGACTCCTCCTCCGTATCTTCTTCTGGCTCTGTGCTTGATTCTATATGGATGCACTCCACTACCCGATCATCATCTTCAGCAGGTGGCAACATGTGGTCAATGGATCCTGGGACCACCTAAAAATGCATTGACGTGGTCACAAGATAATGCGGCAGGATATCATGGTAAATTTGCAAAGCAACCACTGCGTCCTCTAACTAGGTTATACCCTCTCTGCTTGGGCGGGCCAGTTCTACTCGGGAGTACACTATGAGGTTTAGCCCATAGGAACTGTTACCAGATCATTCCACTCTTCTTGTAGTCTTTTTATCCTTGGAATTGGGATCTGGCCATTGAGCTCATCCTCATATAGCGTTATCCTTGTCCACAGCGGTACATCTTGGATCATCCTGAATTGTCTGAGGACCCACAGGGGTGAGTATGGTTGAATTCCTTCTAGTCTGATCATCTCAATGAAGTACTTCTGAGGAGTCCTCAAGATTGCCCTTCCACCTAACCAAGAGAGTTTCCAGTTGATCCATTCTCCTGTCATATTGGTCAGTGTTTCCATCTATTCTTCTTGCCCATGTGGGAGATCCAGTGTCTCATTCTTTCATTGTGGCTGCGGATCATATTGCTAACACCCACGAAGTAGTCGATGGTGGCCTCTCACTGGAAGAAATGTTCAGTAGCCCAAATCTGAAGCAGCAAGTTACAACCCTTAAATAAATCATACCCTCGTGCACATGCAGACAAAGCTCTCGCATCTCAGCTAACACAATCGGCACCAAAGTATCTTGAAGATTGCCACGGAATGTTGCTAGGACCACTAGTAACAAGTTGATGTTGATACGGCCCCTTCGTTGTGGGAAGACCAATAATCCCAACAGTGCCATTGAGAAAGTGATAGGCCTGAGACTCTCCCACGTCGCTTGGTCACATTGAAACTCCACCAAATACCATTCGTAGCTTTCACGGTGCCCGAATCTGTCGAACATCTAGTCGAGGTTCACCCATCCGTCCTCGATACTTCTGAGGCTTCTGCTGTTGGCAAGGCCTAAGGCATCCAAGAACTGGTAATCGGGTATAGTAACTGGCAATACTAGCTCTCTTTCGTTAAACGACAGCTCCGTGAAACTTGTGACTTCTTCCAATGTTGGTACTAACTCACAGTCGGCGAATTTGAACACCGCCTTAGTCGGATCCCAAAATTCTATCAACAGGCAAGTGAGCACCCAGTCTGCTCGGATGTTCATCAATGCAGTTAATGACCCCAGGTGCGTCCGAACATCATCTCCATGCTCTCGACGAATATTCTTCCACCACTGTTTCAACTTCTTTGGTTCCCCCATTACCATGTTGATTTCAAGAATATTTTGGTTGATTTTCATTTTCTGAGGCGGGTAAAAGAAAGATATTTGGGTAAGTGTTTGCGTCAGATCCTTAAGTGTCTTGTCATGTTTGTTTTCCTTTCCACAGAAGTTATGTCGTTGGGTGCATAACCCGTTGACATCAGGGTGGCTTTCCTAATTGTGTATCGGTACCGATGACCGACTCACCTTAGATTTATGCAGTATGACCTATTTTACTAGAATAGAATATTTCCTACTTTTGAATTGGACTGAAGTCTACAAGAAGTTATGTCAGTTGACCTGACAAAGCCATTCTCTGAAACTAGAGATTTTTGAAAATAAGGTTCGGAGGGGTGTAAATGACTACCCTCGCGTGCCATTGTGTGTGATAGTGTACGGCCAAGACTCGATTGGAAGAAATGTGATGACAGTGTGTATAAAGCGGTAATACACAAATGTGTAGCAGCAATAATCATGATAATCATAAAGAGCAAATAATTATAAAGAGTAAATAAAGTAGGTAAGCATGTAATTGTAATTTCAGCTATAATCAAAGCAAGATATAAATAAATCTAGAGTCCAAATTAGTCTAAATCTATTAAGGTCAAAACCTAAGTGTGATTTCCCCAGCAGAGTTGCCATATTGTTGCACCCTATTTTGCACTAGTGAAGACAGAATTCAACTTGTGGTTTCTCTATTGTTGATGAAAAAAGAGTCACCACCTAATATTTAAAGGTATACTAGGGTACCTACTAACTTATGTTCATTATAGGTCTGCAAACCGATGAGATTATGGGTAAGGGTTTTTGTTCTTCTAAGGGGAAGGTGTTTGGCACCCCTTAAAATCTACCTGAGGTAGCTCCATAGGATTTAGACTAATTTTAAGGAATCAATTATTTATACAATACTTAATTACTACTAAGGCATGACTTACTATATGTTAAAGGGTGTGTATATGTAAAACTTAAGAGGGATGAGAGATTATAAAAGAGTTATTGAAGGTTGAGAGAGTTCTGAAAATAGTCCATATTATAAGGCTTGTCATTATTAAGTTATGAAAGTAGTTACTTTGAAGAATAGATGCTTGTATAATTTTTAAAAGGTGTACGTAAGAAAAGTGATTCTAAATGTACCTTGGTTTTAAAAATTCTGAAGAAGGCGAATCTTTGAAAATTTATTTGGGTGATCGTTCATTACTGTTTTTCATGAAAATCTGGTTTAATCCCTTATTAGAAAAGAACAGTGAACAAGTTATAATTAGCGGGGGCAAAAATTAATTACTAGCTAATTCCCTTTAAGTCCTATATTAGTTAAAGTTTGCCTATGTTTTATGTAATATTAGAGCATGAAAGTAAAGTACACAATCTAATATATGAGTGTTAGATACATGGTAATGAAATAATGAAGCAGTAAGCGTAAGATAAGACAACAAAGGCAGTAAGCGAAAATAATGAAGCAGTAAACTAGGCTATGGAAATAATGAGCAGTAACAAAAGAAGTAAGGGAGAAAGGACTGGACTCTGATGGTTGGGTCTCAATAAGACAGGCCCAACAATTGATAAGTGCGGCTATAGCTGAGTGGCTCTTCAGGAAATGCAGTGAGGATGGTTTGGGCCTGAGTTTCTTAGGAACTCAGCCGGCCCAAATGTATACATACCCAAAAAGAATAAAAGAAGGCCATTAGAAGTGTTCCAACATTCTCAACATATTCAAATATACATGACATGTATATAGACAAATAATTGAAACAAAAGAATAATCAATACTGTGGGAAATTATACTAATGTGGTAGTTCTACTTAGCAAATAATTCACATTGAAAAATATTTTGTTGTCATTAAACATTAAACCCCCAAAGAACTAAATGTGTCAATGAATTAAGGGCTAAGAAGGAAATTCCACTCAAGGTCAATGCTCCCATTGAATCTCCCAACACTTCAAAGTTACCAAGGGACTCAAGGCCCAGGGCAATGCTAGTACCGGGGAGGGCATCCCTACCTAGAGTCGAACTCTACTCCCAAATACCCTTAAACACTAACAACATATTTTCCTCACAGGTTTAGATGCCAATGAGGCCCTAAATGTAAACTAAACGCTATAGCATTACTTACCAGAAAAATATACTTTCCCTCTAACACAAGAACATATAGTCTACTTTGGATACAAAAACAAACATATATCAAATGAATTTGATGATCTGAATTTAAACACATGTAAGTGAGGGGCAGAAGCATCATAAGCACACTACAAAGGTATGAACATTAGAGCTGAACAATATTCCAAGGAAAGGCAAAACTATACCGTAACAACTCAACAAATACAGAGGTTATCAAAGATATCTAGGACATGATCAACTTTCTCAATAGGTCTACAAATTCATAGACTAAAACATAGAATCCCTAAGGATTTCTACAGAATCATACTCCTAATAGTGCTAGCTTTAAACAAGTCATCATGTTCATATAGAATCATTAAAGGTCCTTATAAGATTTTAGGGGTCATATTTGGTTTAAAACATTAGCAATAGGGAAAGGGCTGGAGTGGTTTTGGACAAGGTATAAATTTGGAATTAAGCACGAACATGCAGTATCCAGTTAGCTACTTCACACTTCAAATACAAAAATGATATTATCTAGACAAGGAAAACTTTACACATTTATAGAATTTGATTAAGCTTGTCATGAGGAGAGAGAGTTGTAGATAAAGAAAAGATATTGCATTAGAACTGGTTTAACTCAAACTTAAGTCTAGGTTAGTACATGAATATGAAAATGATCATGCTTCTGCTTTTACAAATTAATACTTGGTTATAGCAGAGTAACTAGATCCTTTTTAAGGAAGACAACCTTAAAAGATAAAATGCAAGTTTGTTCTCAAAGGTTGATGATAACCCTAAAGGATTAGAGACAAGAGGTATGATATCAAGTAAGCCTGCACTTGAAGATGTTGACTAATCAAGAAAATAATTAAGTTCAGCCTAATAGGTTATCAGTCTTTATAACAAAGAAAGGTAAGAAGGATCACGATTGTATTATGAAGATAACATAGTCTTAACAGATGTGTACAATAGGACTACAAGGAGAAGAGAAAAAAGTTTAATTCAAACAAAAGTAGGTCAACAAAAGCAAAAACAACTAGACAAAATAAAAGACCATAGTAACAACTCAGAAATAGTTTAACAAACACAAGTAGAGAAGAAAACATATAAACACTTAGAGATTATGCTTAAGTTTAAAGGAGAGGGGATATAAATTTAAACTCCTTCGGATTCACCTTAATCGTAGTTATCAAATAATAAGCTCAACTTCAAGACTCACAAATGATAGAGATGTAACAGATAAGGATAAAGCTTATTGCAGATCAATGAAAAGCTATCAAGTTCATGTGAACATGAACACATAATAACTTAAATATGTAGACTGTTGGAAACTCAGGAACAAAGATTAGTAATAATCAATTAATGGTTTAATCAATCATCGATTAAAGACTCAAATCAAGACAAGTAATCACAAGTAGCCATTAAACTAACAAAACATAAACGTTAACATACTGAGCACCATAAAATAATTGTAATACTCAGAATATTTGTAGCATTCAAAGGGAATGAACAAAGGAGAAGAATGAGAGATGTGCTGACCTTTTTGAGAGCAGCAGACCAAACAAAGATCTTTCTTAGTTTCTTATGATCCCAGGAACCTCAAGTTTGAACCAACGATAGTACTCAGCAAACAAAAGATAAGAACGGTAAGAAAACCTAGGCTTTGAACTATAAATTTCATAGATGATTGAAGTGTTTGTGTGTGTGTTTATCTTCAGTGTTATGTGGTTGGTCATTGTTACGTAAAAGCATTGAAGGCTCCTATTTATAGTGGCTATTGAAGGCTCTAGGGTTTTAGAGGATTCAAATCGGATAGTGGAAGATGACGATTACCAATTGATGTAAGCAAAATCGAGTGCAAATCTAAGAGACAGAGGTGAAAATAAGTGAGGGTTTTACTTGAGGGGGAAGAGATTGACCGTTGAAGGCAAAGACCATTGGATAAAGCTTCAATGTCCAGAGGTCTTTGCATTTGACATCTGGACCTTGAATAACTATGATTATATTCTGAGATATGCCCATGCATGCTCCAATTTGAAAGAACATAACAGAAACCAGATGATTTGAACTTTCGTCTTTGAGTCTAGGGTTTTCGGATTTGGGTTTTGAATATCTATCAACGAGAATGGAAAGACAAAAACTTTCTTCATAGCCCAGAGACAAAACATGTGATTCTCTAAGTTTGATTTGAAAGCAAAGAGAGAATGGTGTTTCAAGCTTGAGAGATGATACTCTGATGATCCGGATTTAGTGAACAAAAAGGGAAAATAACAACGGGATTCTGGCTAGGGAGGCAAGAAAGGATGATTTGACGAGAGCTTTCACGACCTTTCACGGATTTGTGCAAGGTTTTGTTGATTGATGTTCATGGAAATTTGATAGAATATAGAGCAAAAGAGGAAATGAGGGCGGTTGTATGAGTGATGGAAATGATTATGGTTTTGGGTAGGTTAGAATGGTCTCTGAGTTTAAGATAGGGGAATAGGATCTAGGTCGTTGAACTTTTAGATCAACGGTCCTGATATTTAGGGATTTAACAGATTTAATGGGAAATTTTGGTGTCCGTTGGATCCCTGTGATCCAACGGTTAGGATTAAATATTCTGGGTGTTTAGCAATTAAAGAAAAAATAGAGTAAAATTCATGGGCCATTGATCATAAAAATGGACGGCCCAGATGAATTGTGTTTGTTTTGTGAGTGATAAGGACGGGCGACGTGGCGTGCTTTGATTGGTTCAAATGGTTTGGGGCGGATTGCCATCCTGGAATGGAAGGGTCGTTTGGACTGGGCAGATGAGGGGTTGGGCCTGGTATTGGGCCAAAATTAATTTAATGAATGGCCACTTTGTATTTAACTAAGGAATTGCAATGGTAGCCATTTCAGGTTTTAACCCTTTTATATTTAATTTAATTAAACTTAATTATTTTTAATAAAATATAGTAAAATTATAATTATTAAATAGTACTAATTATTGAAATTAATTATTTGTAAAAATACTTTTTTTTTTTATAAATTGTAACACTAATTTTAAAATTTCACATAGTAATCTATTTAACTAGAAATTAAAGAGTAATTTATTAAATGAACTATAGAACATATGTATAGAAATTATAATTAATAATCCTAAAATAGTAAATATATTTGTAATTATGGAATGTCAATGCTATGTGATTAAATTTTAAACTAATGCTTGCTTAATTTGTGAAAAATAGATATTCATTACTAGAAAATACTTTGAAAACATTTATTGTAAATTATTAAGTATAAATAAATTAATTTAAAACGGGAGGGTCAAAATTGTCGTCAACAAGACCCGCTATGGGCACTACGAGTTTCTTGTGATGTATATTGGGGTGACCAATATCACAACAACCTTTATGCATTTGATGAACAATGTGTTCCATTGATATCTTGATTCATTAGTCATCGTGTTCATTGATGACGTCTTGGGGTACTCGCGTAGCTGGGAGGATCATGAGTAATATTTGAGGATCGTACTCCAGACTTTGTGGGAGAAGAAGTTGTACGCTAAATTCTACAAGTGTGAGTTTTGGCTTTATTCTGTGGTGTTCTTTGGGCACGTGGTTTCCAGTGAGGGGATCAAGGTAGATCCGAAGAAGATTGAGGCAGTTCAGAGTTGGCCTAGACCATCATCAGCTACAGAGATTCAGAGCTTCTTGGGTTTTGGCCGGATATTATTGTTGTTTTGTGGAGGGTTTCTCGTCCATTGCTGTACCTTTAACTAGATTGACCCAGAAGATAACCTTTCACATGGTCTGAGGAGTATGGGGAGAACTTTTAGAAGCTCAAGAATGAATTGACTACAACCCTAGTGTTGGTATTGCCTTCAGGTTTGGGTTCTTACACCGTGTATTGTGATGCATTGCATATTGGGCTTAGCACTGTGTTGATGCAGGACAGTTGGGTGATTGCCTACGCATCTCGATAGTTGAAGGTTCATGAGAATAATTACCATATGTATGACTTAGAGTTGGAAGCTATTAATCACGCGTTGAAGATTTAAAGGCACAAATCTGTACGGTGTTCATTGTGAGGTCTATACCGACCATCGGAGTCTTCAATATCTGTTCAAGCAGAAGGATCTTAATTTGCGGCAGTGGAGATGTTTAGAGTTGCAGAAATACTATGATATCACCATATTATATTATCTAGGGAAAAGGCCAACGTGGTGGCCGATGCATTGAGTAGGAAGGCGGAGAGTATGGGTAATTCGGCATATTTACCGGTAGCAGAGAGGCCACTAGCCATGGATGTTCAGACCTTGGCCAATCAGTTTAAGAGATTGGATGTCTCAGAGTCCGGCCGTGTTCTTGCTTGTATTGTGGCACAGTCATCGTTGTTGGAGCATATCAAGGCTCGCCAGTTTGATGATCCTCACTTGTTGGTGTTGAAGGATACAGTGCTGCAGAAAATTGTGATTGGTGATGACGGTGTCATGCGGCTTTGAGGCTGAATTTGTATTCCAAATGTGGGTGGTTTGAGTGATTTGATACTTGAGGAGGCTCACAGCTCGCGCTATTCCATTCACTGAGGTGTCACGAAGATGTACTGTGACTTAAAATAACACTATTTATTTCAGAGGATGAAGAAAGATATCATTATTATGTCTCTTGGTGCTTGAATTATCAACAGGTTTTGTATGAGCATCAAAACCGGGAGGGTTGATTCAGAGATTAGAGATACCGGAGTGAAAGTGGGAGCATATTACTATGGATTTCGTTGTCGGGATCCCACGAACTTTGAAGAAATATAAAGCAGTTTGGCTTATTGCGGACCGGTTGACTAAGTTCGCACACTTCATTCCGGTGGTGACTTCCTATTCTTTAGAGCAGTTGGCTCAGATATACATCCGGGAGATTATCTGCTTGCATGTCGTGCCCATTTCCATCATTTTTGGTCAAGGCACGCAATTCAAATCACAGTTTTGGAGAGTAGTAGAGTGGGAGTTGGGCACATGGGTTGAGTTGAGTATAATATTCCATCCTCATATGGACGGACAGTACGAGCATACTATTCAGATCTTGGAGGATATATTACGTGTCTGTGTTATGGATTTTGGAAGTTCATGGGATTAGTTTCTTCCATTAGTAGTGTTTCGCCTACAACAACAACTTCTAGTCAAGTATCCTGATGGTGCCTTATGAGGCCTTGTATAGGAGGAAATATCATTCTCTGATTGGTTGGTTTGAGCCTGGGGAGGCTAGGTTATTGGGTACTGATTCGGTTCATGATGCAATTGAGAAGGTTAAGGTTATTTAGGAGCGGCTTCGTACAGTGCAGTCCAGACAAGAGAATTATGCTGATAGGAAGGTTCGTGATGTTGCATATATGGTGGGTGAAAAGTTTTTGCTCAGAGTTTCACCCATGAAGGGTGTGATGAGGTTCGGGAAGAAGAGCAAGTTGAAAGAATGTACCCAAGTACTGGGCTACAATAAGCATTTAATGCTTAAGTTGGAAGAATGTAATGACCCGGCAGGTCAAACTGACTTTTGTGTAGACCACTCCGGAATAAAGTTTTGATGGTTTTTTATAGTTTTGTATGGTGATTTTGGACACATGCGTATTTCTTGAAGTTGATATGGAGGCCCGTAGGTTGATTTGATGATCTTTGGAAAAAGTTGGAAAGTTGAAAGTTCAGAAGGTTGAGAGGTTTGACCGAGCATTGAATTTATTGATACCAGGTTTGGATTTTGGTTTCGAAAGTTCTAATAGGTCTGTTGTGTCATTTGGGACTTGCATGCAAAATTTGAGGTCATTCGAGTTGATTTGATGTGGTTCGGCATTAGTTTTAGAAGTTGGAAGCTCATTAGTTCATTAGGCTTGAATTGGGATGCGATTCGGGTTTGGTGTTATTTGATGTGATATGAGGCTTCGAGTATGTTCGTGTTGTATTATAGGACTTGTTGGTATGATTGGTTGAGGTCTCAGGGGCCTCGGGTGTGTTACGGATGAGTTTCAAACCATTTTCTTCATGTTTGGATAGCTAATCTGGTGTCTGGTGTTTGCTTCTTCGCATTCATGATGATGGGGTCGCGTTTGCAAAGGCTTATGGGTTGGAAGGCGAAGTGCTCTTCATGTTTGAGAGGAAAGTAACTCTTCGTGAAGCTTTGGAGGTCAATACCCTTCGCGAACGCGAGAGGGATGTTGTGTTCGCATAGAAGGGAGGTCGTCTAAGGGGCGCAGGGGCTTAAGCCATCGTGTTCTCGAGGGAGGTCTTATGTTCGCGTAGGCATGGGCTCCTTGGTCATTGCATTCGCGGCCGGGTCATCACGTTTGTGAAGGAGGATTTTTGTTGAAGGCGAAGTTGTGTTTCGCGAACGCAAGGCTTCTTCCACGTTCGTGAAGGGTAAGGCTTGGGTAGATTATATAGTACTCTATTTCAAGGGTTTGGTTCATTTTAACATATTGTGAGTTGTAGAGCTCAGTTTTGGGCGATTTTGGAGGGGATTTTCACGATTTGGACAGGGATAAGGGATTTTGATTCGGATTGTCCATTATTCATGATTCCATCTTTGTTTTTATTATTTAATGAGTGATTTGAGTCAGAGGAATTGAGGGTTTGTTTTAAAAAACTTTCCTAAGGTATAAAATGGGAATTTGAAGGTCGATTTGAGGTCGGAATTGGATGATTTTGATATACTTGGACTCATAATCGAATGGGTGTTCGAATTTGTGAATTTTGTCGGACTTCGAGGTGCAAGCCCAGAGTTTACTTTTTTGGTTGACTTTTTTATTTTGGTTAAAGATCTTAGCTTTATTAATTGGATTCAATTCTTATGACTTTTATTAATCATATCGAGTTATTTTGGCTAGATTCAGGTTGTCCGGAGGTTGAGGAGTGATTTCACTTTCTTGAGGTAATTATCTTACCTAAACTTGGTTGAGGCACTAGTTGCCTGAATTATTTGTGATAGCTACGCGCTATGAGTGACCATATATGTGGGGTTTGAGCCCATGTGCGAGCACCGGGGTATTTATCCATGCTCGGGGTAGTGCTTAAGTTATGATATGCCTAGAATTGGCTGTAATGCTTTAAGCTATAATGTTTCTCATATTTGTAACTTTGTTGTAAACTATTTGATCCATGTTTGAGGTTACATAGAGGCTAAATCCTTGAATGAACTTGATAATTGCTATTTCTGTGATAAAATTGTCAATTTGAGTTATGATAGTATACCTTACACATGCCTACACTTTAGCATGTCATTATACCAGTCCAGGAGCATGAAATTTGATATTCATACATTACATAAATGTATTCTTGTATATTTTCTTCTATGTGATATGATTTGGACTAGATGCCTGTGACGACGCCGGGCGGATTGTGTTGTTATGCTTGTGATCATGCTGGACGGATTGTGTTGTTATGCCTGTGACCACACCGGACGGATTGTATTGTTATGCCTGTGACCATGCCAGGTGGATTGTACTGTTATGACTATGTCCACGCCGGGCTGGTAGCACATTGAATTGGCCGTGCTTGCGTGTGGATATGGATATATCCCCCTAGGGTCACCCTCTCATGTTTCTCTCTTGATGGTGTACACGCGTATTTGAGGAAACTGGTCAGTGGTTTGATACGAATATTGAAGAAAATATGGCCAGTGTTTGTTTTGGATTTGCATTGCATCTTTGCATGAAATTTCTATGGTTAATTACCTTATTCATTTGCATATCATCTTTATATGTTGTATCATTGACTGGACAGAGAACTTGAGTAATTGCACACACATACACAGAGGGTCATTTCTGTTCTTTATGACTTGGTTACATTATTGTTCTGTACTTGTTAAATTGATTAAACTGTATAGGTTATAGTAAGTATCATTTATAATTATCGCTTATTTTTCCTAGCCAAGGTTAGTTACAATACTTTTTGAGTACATTGGGTCGGTTGTACTCATACTACACTCTGCACTTAATTATGCAGATCCAAGTGTGGGGACCAGTTACCAGTAGCAGATTTGCTTGTAGACTGAGCATCGATAGATGAGGTAGAGTAGCATTCTCGCCTACTATTTTGGCGTCTCTTTTCTTACATATTGTTGTTTTAATTCAAACAATATTGTTATTTAGCTTTCAGACTTGTAATCCGTTATAGGGCTCATGACTCTGTATTTACCCATTGTAGAGCTCACGGCTCTAGCAGGGAGCCCGAGTGTCTGATCGTCGGATCCATCAGTGTGTGTCCTCGCCATCTGTGAGAGAATAGAAAGTCAAATATTCAGATTTTGAAGTCAATCAATTCGCACGATAAGGAATCAAAGAAGTGGAATTTTCCTAACAGTTCTGTAGCCTCTCGAAGATAAGTACAGATGTTTTTGTACTGATCCGCAAGACTCTACTAAACTTGGTTATGACTCGTAACACCTATGAACCTAGAGCTCTGATACTACCTTGTCACGACCCCAATTTCCTACCTTAGGATGTCATGATGACACCTAGCCTTTAAGACTAGGTAAGCTAACATGTATAGAGAAATAGCGAAAATAATAATAAAACCTCGAATTTAAACCATCAAACTATCATAACAAATACAGAATATTCTAAAACATATACTGCAGCATTGTTTGATAAAGGAAGTTACAGTAACAAGAAGATAATGGAAGGTGACTCCGAGGCCTGCGAACATCGGGTAGGTATACCTTGAAGTCTCCTAAAAGCAGCTAACCAATCAATCTCTAGCGTCCAGCACAGGCAGACATACCTAGATCTGCACAAATATGTGCAAAAGAGTAGTATGAGTACACCACAACGGTACCAAGTAAGTATCAAGCTTAACCTCGATAGAGTAGTGACGAGGCCAGGTCAAGACACCTAATAGGACAAGATAAACAGAACAAAAATATAACAACGGGAAGTAATGGAAAGCGGAGAAATGAATGATAACAAAATAGTTTAGTAACGTAAACTAATGACAGAACTGTAAGAAAAAAGACAACAAGAAGGAAGCAAATAATGAGAACCACAAATAATCAAATACGGACAAAACTGGTAAGACAAGGAAGAATAAAAACAACAAGAACTGTTCAACTAATAATTCTTTTCAACATGAAATGCACAACAAGAATCACACCGAGGTACTGCCTCGTATTCACATTTCACAATTTTAAGAACAATCTTTCCTTATATCAGTGCGTGAGCCTTCCATTTAGTTTTGAAAATAATTTTTCCCAGAATAGCTATACGTGTTTTAGCCTACCTTATCACACCGCGTGACGTTAAGTAGTTCCCCTACTAGCAACACGCGTATCAAGCCTACCTTATCCCACCGTACGTGTATCAACCCCTAGCCTTATACCACCGCATGCGTATCAATATCACAACACAGTCACAACTCGCACCACAAGTGCACGTATGCCACAGCTTGCCACAAAGTCAACAATATTAATATTTCCACAATAAATAGCCCATGGCTCAACAACGATGTGTACAAGAATCTCAACAATAACAAAATAAATGTGAATTGATCAGCAAGAAGGATATCTCAACAATTAAAATTTTTATCTCAATGTGATAACGGCTTTTACAACTTCAAAACCAATAACTCAACAAGAAGATATTCCGCGAAATGACAACTTCAAGTAAAGGTAATTCAACAACTTAAGAGGTAACAAGACAATAAGGAAGGTAATAACTTCAACTAAAGCATATAAGAGCAAAATAGCAAATAAGATGTAGGATAAGTGTTAACAACGTCAAATAAAGCATGTAAGGGTACATGTAAGAGTAGATTAACAATGAGGGATATAACATGTTATGACAATTCAATTTAAGGCGTGGAAACAGTCTAAATAACCTAAACAGATCAATTACCACATATAGCCCATGTACCCACTCGTCACCATGCGTACACAACTTGCACATAACAGAATTAGCAAAAACAACCCAATTCCTAAGAGGTAGTTCCCTTACACAAAGTTAGGCAAGACACATACCTCAACTAGGCCAACTCAACCCTCAGAAATTGCTTTTCCCCTAAAATTCGCCTCTACACGATTCAAATCTAACCAAAAGTGACTTAATATCATCAAACAATGCAAGGGAAAACAATTACAATAAATAAAGCTTTGATCTTTACAAAATTTCCAAAAAGTCAACAAAAGTCGACCCCGGGCCCGCCTGGTCAAAACCCGGTCCATGGGTAGATTCCGGTGACCCATAACTCCACGAGTCCATATATGTGATTAGGTTTTAACTCTGAGTCCAAATCGACTCTAAAAACTCAATTCTTTATTTTTCAAAAATGATGAAATATAGTTGGAAATTGATTAGAATCACTTACCCAATGTTTGTAGATGAAAATCCCCTCTCCAAATTGGCTCCTACCGAGTCTAGGGTTCTAAGATGTGAGAAATAAGATTAAATCCCGACTTTTCTAACTTTTGTTCAGTTGCAGATGTCGCAATTATGACACTGGGTTCGCAATTGCAAAGAATTTCTCGCAATTGCGGCACTGACAGGCCAAGGGAAATCATCACAAATGCAACGTTGGATTGACAAATGCGAACCATGTTCCTGTCGCAAATGCGACCATAACCATCGCAAATATGAGCTCCTATACCTGCCTAAACTTCACAACTACGAACCAAGCATCACAATTGCAACACCTAAGACCCCCTGGTATGTTCGTAATTCCGAGGCTGGTGCTCGCAAATGTGATATCAGAGCACCAGCACACCAGCAAGTTGAGTTTCAACTCAAATCATTCTGCGACATGTCCGAAACTCATCCGAGCCCTCAGGGCTCCAAAATAAACATGCACACAAGTCTAAAAATATCATACGAACTCTCTCGCGTGATCAAAATACAAAAATAACATCTAAAACTATGAATCAGACACCAAAACGCAAGAACTTCGAAGTAAAGTTCAAGAACTTCTAGAATTCCAACCAAGCAAAAATGACACAATTTTGCAGACAACTTCTAAATAGTATAACGGACCTATTCCAAGTCCAAAACCAAATTCCGA
The DNA here is from genome assembly GCF_000715075.1 of Nicotiana tabacum. Taxonomy (NCBI): domain Eukaryota; kingdom Viridiplantae; phylum Streptophyta; class Magnoliopsida; order Solanales; family Solanaceae; genus Nicotiana; species Nicotiana tabacum. The sequence continues at coordinate 90,882,384 of NC_134092.1, read as the reverse complement.
ACCCGATAGCCAAAAGTCAACCTACGGTTAAACTTCTAAACCTCAAGTTGACAATTTTCGGCAAAACAACACAAATAAACCTACGAACCTCCGAATTGGATTCCGGCCATACACCCAAGTCCAAAATCATGGTATGAAGCTATAGGAGCCATCAAAACACCGTTCCGGGGTCGTTTTCACAAAAGTCAACCATTGGTCAATATAAACAACTTAGGCTTCTAAGACAAGAATCAAAGGGTCCAAATCAACCCAAAACCTTACCGAAATGAAACCAATCAAACCCGTAATTTATAAAACCAAAATTACACATGTGTGAAACATCAAAAGGGGAGACGGGGCGCAAATACACAAAATGACCGGTTGGGTCATTACATTCTCCCCCTCTTAAATAAATGTCTGTCCTTGAATGTGCCTAGAGGCATACCTGAAGTGATAAAAATGTGAGGATAACGACTCTGCATGTCATGCTCGGTCTCCCAGGTCGCCTCCTCGACCAGATGACCCCTCAATTGAACCTTCCTTGAAGCAATGTTCTTGGATCTCAACTTCGAAGTCAACCAATTCGCATGATAAGGAATCAAAGAAGTGGAATTTTCTTAAACATACTTATGACTCGTAACATCTATGAACCTAGAGCTCTGATACCAGCTTGTCACGACCCCAATTTCCCACTTTAGGATGTCGTGATGGTACCTAGTCTCTAAGACTAGGTGACCCTAATATGTATAGAGAAATAGTAGAAATAATAATAAAACCTCAAATTTAAACCATCAAACTATCATAATAAATCTCAAAAGCACAACTGGCAATAACTCCCAAAATCTGGTGGAACTGAGTCATAAGCTCTACAGAATATTCTAAAACGTCTACTACAACAGTGTCTGATAAAGGAAGTAATAATAATGAAAAGATAACGGAAGGTGACTCCACGGCCTGTCGATGTCGGGCAGGTATACCTTGAAGTCTCATGAAAGTAGCTAACCAATCAATCTCTAGCACCAGCATGGGCAAACGTACCTGGATCTGCAAAATAATATGCAGAAACATAGTATGAGTACACCATAATGGTACCCAGTAAGTATCAAGTCTAACCTCGGTAGAGTAGTGACTAGGCCAGGTCAAGACACCTACTAGGACAAGATAAATGGAACAAAAATATAACAACGGTAAGTAATGAAAAGCGGAGAAATGAATGATAACAAAGCAGTTTAGTAACGTAAACTAATGACAGAACTGTAAGGAAAAAGATAACAAGTAGGAAGCAAATAATGAGAACCACAAACAATAAAATACTGATAAAACTTGTAAGACAAGGAAGAATAAAAGCAACAAGAACTGTTCAACCAATAACTCTTTTCAACATGAAATGTACAACAAGAATCATAACTGAGGTACCGCCTTGTATTCACATTTTACAATTTCAATCACAATCTTTCCTTATATCACTGCGTGAGCCTTACATTTAGTTTTAAAAATTATTTTTCCCGAAATAGCAACACGTATTTTAGCCAACCTTATCACACCGTGTGGCTTCAAGTAGTTCCCTTACTAGAAACACGTGTATCAAGCCCACCTTATCTCACCGATGCATATCAACCCGCAGCCTCACACCAACCGCATGCGTATCAATATCACAACACAATCACCACTCGCACCACAAGTGCCAATATGCCACAACTTACCACAAACTCAACAACACTAATGTTTCCACAATAAATAGCCCATGGATTGACCACGATGTGTACAAGAATCTCAACAATAACAAAATGAATGTGAATTGCTCAGCAAGAAGGATATCTCAACAAATAATAATTTCTCCTCAATGTGATAACGACTTTTACAACTTTAAAACCAAAAACTCAACAAGAAGATATCCCACCAATTAACAACTTCAATTAAAAGTAATTCAACAACTTAAGAGGTAATAAGACAATAAGGAAGGCAATAACTTCAACTAAAGCATAAAAAAGCAAAATAACAAAAGGTAGGACAAGTGTTAACAATGTCGAATAAAGCATGTAAGGTTAGATTAACACATGTAAGAGTAGATTAACAATGAGGGATATAAAAATGTAATGACAATTCAATTAAAGGCATGAAAAAAGTCTAAATAACCTAAACTGGTCAATTACCACATATAGCTTGTGTACCCACTCGTCAACTTGTGTACACAGCTTTCATATAATACAATTAGCACAAACAATCCAATTCCTAAGGGGTAGTCCACCCCCCCCCCACCCACAAGTTAGGCAAGACACTTACCTCAACTAGGCCAACTCAACCCTCGGAAATAGCCTTTCACCTAAAATTCACCTCCACCCCCGCTTAAATATAACCAAAAGTTACTTAATATCATCAAACAATGCAAGGGAAAATAATTACAACAGATAAAGCTTTGATCTTTATAAAATTCCTAAAAAGTCAACAAAAGTCAACCCTAGGCCGACACGGTCAAAACCCAGGTCTAAGGATAGATTCCGACTACCAATAACCCCACGAGTTCATATATGTGATTAGTTTTCAAACCCGAGTCCAAATCGACTCTCAAAACTCAATTCTTCATTTTTCAAAAACTTGACAATATTTCACAATTTTTCTCTTTGATTCTCATAAATTTGATGTTAAATCTAAGACATAATGATGAAATATTGTTGAAAATTGATTAGAATCACTTACCCAATGTTTGTAGATGAAACCCCTCCCCCCCCCCCTCCAAATCGCCTCCTACTGAGTCTAGGGTTCGAAGATGTGAGAAATGAGACTAATTTCATACTTTTCTAACTTTTATTCAGTTTCAGATGTCGCAATTGCGACACTGGGTTTGCAATTGTGAACTTTTGCAATTGCAAAGAATTTCTCGTAATTGCGGCACTGACTGATTAAGGGGAATCATCGCAAATGCGACGTTGGGTTCGCAAAATGCGAACCTTGTTCCTTTCACAAATGCGGCCATAGCCATCGCAAATGCAAACTCTTCTATCCAGCCCAGACTTCGCAATTGCGAACCAAGCATCGCAATTGCGAAAAATAAGATCTCCCTGCTATGTTCACAATTGTGAGGTTGGTGCTCATAATTGCGACATGAGAGCACCAGCACACCAGCAAGTTTAGTTTCAGTTCAAATCATTCCGCGACATGTCCGAAACTCATCCGAGCCCTCGGGGCTCCAAACCAAACATCCACACAAGTCTAAAAATATCATACAAACCCGCTCACACAATCAAAATACAAAAATGACATCTAGAACTACGAACCGAACACCAAAACACATGAGTTTCAAGCTAAAGTTCAAGAACTTCTAGAATTGCAACCAAATATCCGAATACTATCAAATCAACTCCAAATGATATCAAATTTTGCGGACAAGTTCTAAATAGCATAACAGACCAATTCTAAGTCCCAAAACTAAATTCTAAACCGGATAGCTAAAAGTCAATCACTTGTCAAGCTTCTAAACCTCAAATTGTCAATTTTCGGCAAATCAATACAAATTAACCTACGGACCTCTGAATTCGATTTCGGGCATACGTCTAAGTCTAAAATCAAGACATGAATCTATCGGGGCCATCAAAACACAATTACAGGTTCGTTTTCACTAAAGTCAACCATTGGTCAGCATAAACAACTTAGGCTTCTAAGCGAAGAATCAAAGGGTCCAAATCTACACAAAACCATCCCGAAATGAAATCAATCAACCCCGTAAGTCATAAAACTAAACTTACACATGTGTGAAACATCAAAAAGGAAAATGGGGTGCAAATACACAAAACGACAGGTCAGCTCGTTACATATAGACGCTAATAATATGAATATAATTACCAATCCTTTGTAAATAAAAGTTAAAGTGGGTATGTTATTCAAAGATAAGGATCATATATAATGTCATGAAATACAACATAATCAAAGTTTAAAAAAATGTGTTTGATAAGGTATGCATGAGATTTTAATTCTAGCAGACTATCAGTATAGTATAATATCTTTATGTATATATGTTGATGTGCATTAACTAAGGTATAAATTCAATAGTATGCTAAAAGGTATTCTCAAATCAGGATTAGTTATTTTTTTTGTGTTGTAGATGTTTTCATAGTAGGATGAGCAAATATTTTTAAAATATTAGTAAGTATTAATCTGAATATTGTATCCAGAATTTTCAGTAAGCAACTATTAGGATTTGAATAATTTAACCAAACCCTGGTTCTGTCACTAAAGATACTAGATAATGATGCATTTTAGTTTTGCTTATATAATTTTCTTTGCCTTAGTTTTAACAACTTGGATTTACTGTTGACTTTGATTTTCATAATTGTGATAGTATGCCATTTGTTTAATTGGCACATGTTAGAAATTAATATTATACCTATATGATAAAAGGTACTCCATTGATTGTATAATCAGGATTGTACCAAGGCTAAACAAATTTCATGTTTTCAAAATTAGAAGTTTCAACAAACTTTGCATATGCCCAATTGATGAAACATTTGATATACGTCAGGCTACTTCAGTAATAATAGAGAACTTGGTAAAACACACAAGAATAATGACCCAAAGTCAGTATACACTACTGGAGATTATGGAGTGACCATGAACTGAAAGCAAGCATGTAGAATAAAGGAAAAGGCTCTTGAAATATCGAGAAGACACTCAAGTAGTTCATATGGAAAGTTGCCGAATTATCTTCATATGTTGGAGATAACAAATCCAGGATATGTTGCTAAGCTACACAAGTCAGAAGATTGATGTTTTATGATTCTATTTGTAGAACTTTATGCAAGAATAAAAGGATGAAAATATTTTTGGCATATTCTAGTAGTTGATGGAACTTTCCTTAAAGCATCACACTGAGAAACCTTAATCACAACTTGCACACAAGATGCATCATGTAAGTATAGATCATCAATAAAATAATGTTTAAACATTTCTTTTTTCCCCTAAAAACAGTGATATACTTGTAATAATTTGATTCTTTTATACAGGTAAAATTTGATAAAATCAAGTCTGGACGTCAAAAAAATGAGATAACGAATTCACTCTGAGAAAATTGCACTACCGTCCCGCATGGCGTGGGGCGCTAGTGCAAAAAGTGGTCAGAAATGAGTTTTTCAAACTTTTTGGATCTCCTACATGCGCGCCGCATGGGGCGGTGATGGTAGGCTATAATTACATGCTTTAGTATCTTATTACACTCCAAATTACTGCACTTTAATTGAGTTTGAGCTTTAATCGCTAGTGCTTTGCACTAATTATGTATTTTATGCCTTGTAGGAGAATTTTGAGCTATGTAAATGTTATGGAGATAATTCGATTTATTTGAAGCTTTGAAGTCGGAGTAAAAGCCCAAGGGATAAATCCTAGATCGCATTCGGGGGTCGAGAACCACATCGGGATAGCTGAAAAGCAAGAAAGTTCCGTACTCTGAAAAAGTCCCACAGCCGCGGTGCGTGGGGCGGCGTATGGCGCGCCGCGGCTGCCCAATTTTCCTGAAGCCTGTCAGAACAAGCTCTCTGAAGTTTCCCACAACCGCCCCGCGTGGTGTGTCGCCCCATGCGGCGCGCCTGTGCAAGTTTTACAAAGCTATTATCCCAGTTCGCACAGGAAAAGGTTTTTTCGTCTGGGCCTAACCCTATTTAGTATAAATACATGTAAAAATATTATTTTAAGGACTTTTGACACATCTAAGACCAAATGAGGCTAGAGAGAAGGTGGAGAAGTGAAAGCACAAAGGATTCATCATTCAATCCTCACTCAAGACAAGAGTTTGGATCGTTTTATATTTTTCTTTATATTTGTGATAAATTACTCCATATCTATGAAGTAGTTCTCTTTAGGGATTGATGAATTTGGTGTATTGATATTTGTTTATGGATATTAACTCTAGTTTTTATGCATTGAATCATTTTGGGTGTTTTAATTATTGCATCTATAATCACATGTTCATGTAATCGAGAGAGGAATACCTGTGATATTTTTGCATTATCTTGTTGGTTGAATTCATTAATTCTTCTTAGTAATCGAAAGAGGCTAGTTGAATTATTGTTTAGACCTAGTTAGGTGAATAACTGAGAGGGGTTCTCCTAAAGACCAATCCACTACGAACTCTTGCATATCTTCACCGAGCTTAAATTGGTTCACATTGTGAGGTTGAGACTTAATCGAGAGAGAAGTTTCTACTAAACGTTTGAACTAATAATTGAGTGAATTCGAGAGACTCACTTGAACATTAGAAGTGAACTAACTAGAGTTAAATCTCAGACAATTATCTTGCACCTATCCAATCAACCCCTATTTTCTCCCATTGATATCTTCCTTGCTTACTTTTGTTGCGATTGTCATAGTCAATTAGCTCTAGATTCTTAGTTAATTTTAGTTTTTAATCACATAATTCTCAACTGTTGATCATCTTGGATAGCAATCTAGCTATAAACTACGATAATACTGTTTAACTCCAATCCATGTGGATACGATATTATATTATACTATATTCGACTAGCGAGCATATTTTAGTGTGTGTTTTGCGCTCGTCAAATGTTAGGTGCAGGGCGCGACGCGGTATCCCAAAAATATTAGAGTGACTTTTCATTTTCGCTAAAAAGGGGTAGTTTTGTCCGGAGTTTATTTTTGGGGCCGCTTAAATACACCAAAACACCATTTTAGATGGACTTTTGACATATTTTTGACCTAAGGAGGCTAAGAAGGCTTGGGAAGAACACAAACACAAGGATTTCATCATTCCTTCCTCACTCAAGATCCGGATTTGGATTGAATTTATGTTTTCCTATACTTTAGTTATATTTGTGAAGAACTTCTCCGTGTCTATGGAGTAGTTCCTTTTGGGTTTTGATGGATTTGGTGTATTGGTGATTGTTTGTGGATTATAACTCTATTTTTATGTATTTAAATCTTTTTGGAAGATTTAATTATTGCATCTATATTCACTAGTTCTTGTAATCGAGAGAGGCATAACTTGTGATATCTTTGCATTATATTGTTGGTTGGGTTCATAGATTCTTCTAAGTAATCGAAGGAGGCTAGTTGAATCATTGATTAAACCTAGTTAGGAAAATAATCGAAAGAGGTTTTCCTAAAGACCAATCCACTACGCATTTTTGCACATTTTCACAGTGCTTAAATTGGTTCATCTCGTGAGATTAAGACTTAATCGAGAGAGGAGTTTTTGTTGAACGTTTGAACTAATAACAGAGTGAATTCGAGAGACTCACTTGAACATTGGAAGTGAATTATCTAGAGTTAGATTCCGAACAATTATCTTGCACTTATTCTGTCAAAACCCTATCCTCTTCCACTAATAGCCTTAATTGCTTATTCCTTGTTTCGATAGTCACTAGTCAATAGCTGTTGATTTTAGATTCTTTGTTAAATTTTATTATTAATCATATAAATCTCAAATGTTGATCCTCCTGGATAGAAATCAAGCTAGAAACTACGAAAATACTATTTAAGTCCAATCCCTATGGACACGATATTATACTATACTATCTTTGACTAGCGAGCACAATTTAAGTGTGTGTTTTATGCTCGTCAACACCTCATATCTCTTGCAAAAGGCCAAAACTACTAGGTCTACCGGGCCCAGTGTGAAGGGATAAGTGTAAATATTTAAATACCCCTCCACATGAGTAGTAATATCGACCTCAGGCCCGGGGACTACCACGTTCTTACCTCCCCATTTACAGTCCTCTTGGACTATGGGAAGGGTATCTTTGGTAATAGAGCATATATATCTCGATTCCCCTTCACCTCGGTCTTGTTTGGATGAGGCCTTCTCGACTTTGAAGTCGTCGGTGATTGAACAGCCCCCGGGAATAAAGCTTTTCATAGGGGCTCTGGGGCCGCTTTGATAGCAGCCACTTCGGGAGAAACCACCTCGGGAGCAGTCGTCTCGAGAACAACCACCTCGGGAACGGCCACCTCGGTACCTGTGGCCGGGTGGGAAGATGAAGAGGCAGCCTGCTGAGAAATTGATTTGGAAGTCTTGATTATCGTGATCTGGAGAATAAGAAGATTTGAAGGGAAGATATAAAGATTTAAAGGAAAGATATGAAGGTTTGAAGGAAAGGGTATGAAGGTTTGAAGGTATGATGAAGATCTAGGTAGAAACCTAAGAACAATTATGAAGATTTGAAGATCAAAGGTAAAGAGATGAAGATTTAAAAGAGTTGATAACCGCTAGATAATTCGAAGATAAAAGCTAGGATCGGAAAGTGGAAGAAGTACAAAAGGTCGAAGCTTTTATAGTAGAAAATGTAATCATTGCGCGACGTTTCACATTCGGATGAGACAACTCGATGGTTGACACGTTTTCTAAGTCAGAACGACGTGACTGATGGGACGTTTCGGCTTATTCGTCATCATGATTGTAACGTACGAAGGAAGGAACCGGGGTTCATTTATCGTTTCCCATCATTTCGACAAACCTACCCTCTAAGAAACGAGGGATTATTTGTATACGGGTGAACTCTGGGTCAGCACGCATCCTAAGTACTCGATGAATCAAACGAAGTATAAATATATGAGATAGAGACCGAATCTGAGAACTCTTTAGTTCGAGGCTGGAATAGGGTGCTCGCCACCGGGCCTGACAAGACAACACCCCCCGAACTCAGAACAAGCTCCAAGACCTCGGAAAACATTACAAATGGTTGCACGCGATTAACAGAGGGCCATGATATCCGCACCCAATCGGATATCACAGCGCGGATCTTGCCCGATGCCGGTAGCGTATCAATGATTGATGTACAAGGAGGATTTTTACCTTTTTTAGAACTGTACTAGGGGTAAAAATCCCCTACTATATAAAGGAGAAGTTTCTTATTCAATAGACACATTATAACACGCATATCAAGGCAATACAAACTTATTTCTCTGTTTTTTAGCTATTGAAAGGTTCTTATTTAAATCATAGTTCTTCATACATATTTGGCTTCGAATTGAGGGTCCGGTCGAGGGCAAAACTATTGTTAAGCTTAAATCCGAGTCCGGACTCAACGTCACAACTGGTTTGATTATTTATCTTATCTTTAATTCGTTTATCTACATTTTTTATTACTTATGTTGAATCAATCCAAATATCATCAAAATCACGTACAAATTTAATTGTTATCTGTTTTAAGAGTAAACAGACTTCATAAATGCTTCTTGGAAACTAGATGTAGAAGGTTTGAGATCAATTCATTGGATCCATCTCTTTCATATAAGGAAATTTCATGTACATGTTACAATCACTGATTATCTACTTATAAAAAACTATTCAATATAATTCTAAAGAGGGTAATGATTGTTAAAGAAATTTTAAACAAAGAAAAAATTAACACATATTAACTCAGTATTTATTTCTTGCTCCATAATAAAAAGTGCATCAGCTTCTGATCATACTATGTCGACTCACTATCATAATTAAACACTTATAGAGAACTATTCAATATATCTCCATGTGGGAATTTTTCATTTATATCTTACCATCACAATTATCTACAAATAGAAAACTATTCAATATATTTCTAAAGAGTGTAACGATTATTAAAGAAATTTTAAACAAAGAAAGAAATTAATATGCACTAACTCAGTATTTGTTTCTTGCTCCAAAGTAAAAGGTGGACCAGCTTCTGGTCAAACTATCGACCCACTATGTCTATATAAATACCGAACTCTTCATATAGAGAATACTAAAACTTTTCTCCAACATTGCAGAAATATCTTGATACAAAAATAAAAAAGAAGTCAAAAAATGAAAATGAATGTAAGGATAGTCATTGCTTTGTTGTTATTGATGGTCTTGGCCATTGGAGGAAATTTTGTTGAAGGTACTCAGATTATTATGCATGCGCAAAAACATGCCAACAAGCCTATGGTTCAAGGCTAATTAAATCTTATTGTAAGCCCATACCATTTGGAGATGCAAAAGTTTGTGTATGCGAACACAACCCACCCATTCTTAAAAGATCACGCAAGAGTTTATTTCCATGATTCATGTAAACCTGTTAATTGAAAGAGAGTTATATAGATAACCACCTTGCTATTTCTCTCTGTAATAGCTAGCAAATTCTTCTATGAAATGAAGGTTAGATACTTCTATCAATAATTAATCAGTGGAGATGCTTTCATAAATATCCTCATTACTTATTGTTGTTTATGGTGGTTTTTTTATGGTTACGTCAATATTGATATTTGTTGATGAAAAAGAATAAATCTAAGGACTTATTCTAGTCAATTTTTATCATATGAAGAGTGAATAAACCAGCGACAAGATAAAGAAACCACTAAACTAAAGGGACTCGTGGCAGATAAATTCTCTTGAAATTTATAAGGAAATACATTAATGGCTAAGAGAACAGGATCACTTGAAGATGATACAAAAAAATTAAAAGAGTCGTATAAAGTTTTCGAGAATACAAAAGGTCAATGCTTATTCCCAAACGAAATGTTAGAGGGGGAAATTAGAATAAGACTTTAATTAAAATTGTCCAAAATATTCGAGGATGCAAGAGTTTATTAATTGAGATAGTCAAGACTTTCAACTCTTAATTGGATAAATGAAACCGAAAACACTAAAATATGAAGAAAAAAATTCATTAGACCCTAGCATTCTATAATAATCATAATCAAAATTCTTAAATTATTTGGAAAACATTCCATAGATCCTTGTACTATTATTTTTTTGTCACAACCAGATTCTTGAACTCCTCTTTTCTTGTTATGAAACCACTTTAATGTCCAGTAGAAAGCGACCTGAACACAAGTTTTAACCAATGCAACAGCTTTAAAAATCATTTAATTTGCTCCTAACTAGAGTTTGTCTCATAACATATACAGTACTGTTTGGTAGTAGCATGGAAGGAAGAGATAGTAACTTTCTAGTTCTAGGTAAAAGGTAAACGTCCAATTCATTACAAATGTGTTACATGGGGAGTTTTACAATGTATGTTTGGGATGGTAGATTTATTTCAAGGCAAAATGCCTTTAGGGATAATGACATCTCCAATGTTGTTGTGCCATGGATCAGCCAAGTGAGTTGCTAAGTTCTCCAATGGTCCTGTTCCAGGGTATGCTGATTGTTGAACGCAGAACCCGACGAAAGCCAACAAGGCAAGGCGACCTACTCAACACCAACACCAAATAAAAGAACGTTAATTAGCATTTATTCAATCTCATCTTCAACTGAGACCATTCATTCACCTACAAATTTGAAATTTATTATACTTTGTTTTTCTCTACCAAAAATTTAAATTCAATAAGAAGGGTCATCATGTTCTCACCATTTTTGACTTCCTTGACTTTGAGTTCTTCAAACTTTTTTGGGTCCTTAGAGTAACCCAATGGGTCAAAAGCACCACCAGGGTACTTCTTCTTCTCAGGGTCCTTCTCCATACTTCTTTGGTGCTCTACAAAAGCAATGGCTAAGAATTCAATGGCCAAAATTGTGGGAAGAGTACCCCATGGGACGGGTTGGCCCAAATATGTAGCTTGCCCTCCGGGAATGGCAGCCCATTCTTGGGCCTTTACCCAGTTGCCCAGGCCCAATGCTTCTGGTACTAGGATTCCAGGCTGCAAAAACAATTGATGAAATATTATATATGTTAGAAATTCACTTGTTCATTAAAAGAATCCGAAAACTTTAAAAGGAGTTTGTAATTTCTTCCCAAACATTTCAAATGTTGAACTTGGAATATTTCTAGTTTTTTTTTTTTTTAAATCTAATAAGCATTTTATTCAGCTTTCCGAACAGAGTACATTGAGATGAGGGAGTACACAAAAAGTCTAATATTTCTAGTTAGTGATCATATTATTTTACTATAACTCAATCACAATAAAAAAAGATTTGCTCTAGAAAAAAATGAGTAATACTGAGCTCCGTTCGATTACTATGTTAATGACCTTAGGGACTTGACCAGGTTAATTTCGATTCATCATCAAATATTAAATTATAATTCTTTAAATATCAAATTAATTACCTCTAAGTACACATGGCAACGTACTACTTTATTCTAACTGTAACTTTCCTTTCCCATTTCCCCTACTTTAATAACAAGAGTCTGTATGCCTTGGCTAAGATTATTTGTACTAATTATATTGTTAAAAGTCTCATGTTTAGAAACAAAATTTTTACTTAAAAATAAAACAAGTAAATAGGAGCTTAGCTTACCACAGCAAGCATAGCCCATCTGCAGTGAATGAGTTCAGACTCCTTGTATCTCTCCAAGTTCGCTGGTACTTCTCCTAGACCAAGTGGATCGAATCCAAAATCTCTGTATTCACAAATCACCCTCCATTATACAATTATTCTGAAGTTAAATTTAAAAAACATATTTGACCGTTCAGCCAAAAATAGTTAAAGTCCCTAGCCGAATATACAAAAAAATATACACTAATTATGTATAAAATGTGTATACTATATATAATATATGAAAAATATATATTTTCCACGACAACTAAAATGGATTGTAGGGAGTAAATTATTACCCGGGGGCAGAGCCGTCAAGATAAGGAGGGCGGGGCTGGCCCGGCATCCACTCGGCAGACATGCTGAACCGGGAGTTGGCATTGGCTGCTCCTAAACACACCGGCACCGCGGCGGCAAATTTAGACTTGGAAGAAGAGAGGACAGAGGGGGAAACTGCTGCAATTCCGCAGCTCATCAATGTATTGGAAGCCATTGTATTAAGCTACTATTAGACTTGAAAGAATGTTAAAATGGGAGGAAAGAAGAAAAGAAAAATGAGAATATGGGGAATAGAGGAGCAGGGTGATGGCAAGTATAAGGGAAGAAGAGGAGATATAGGAGAATCTGAATGTTGAATGTTATTGGTTAAGGAGTCTGGCTTCTGTTGTGTAATTGGGCCATGTGGAAGATGAAAATGGGATATATTGAAGATACTTGATGTTGCTTTTGTGGTGGAGGTTCACACAGTTGGCTTAGAGTATTTGTCTACATGGATAATCAACTGAAGTAAATGTGTATAGAGTTTAACTTTCATGTGATGAAGGTTTAAAAAATATTTGCAAAATAAAATCAGTTAAAAAGTAATTACATGTAACTCTATAGTATAACATTAATTGGGTAAGCTAGAATAAATATTAAACGGATAGCATGCTATAACAGGTTATATTACACTGATTATATAAGAAATTCTTACACTGCCATGGTACATTGTGTGTGCATGCAGGGGTGGATGCACGGTTACCGAAGCGGTGTCATGCGACACCGATTCGTCGGAAAATTTTATCAAAAATATGTATTAATACGGTACGAAAATGGATAACTAGGAAAAAATAACACCACTTGACATAAATTGTGTCTTGGTGTGTTGGTTATGTGTTTGATTTTGCTCTAAGAGGTCAAAGGTTCAAACATCACTAACACATTTTTCTTTTGCAAATATTTGAGAGCTTTTGTGGTTAAAATTTGTGATGAAGTAGAATTGAACTCGGGACTTTTTCTAGTTTAAGACTCAACAAAATCAATAGACTAAGGCTATACATGTTACATTCCAGCTCTTCAATAAATTTCGACACCGCTTACAAAAATTCATGTGTACACCCCTGTGTGCATGTACGGATGTACATGAGTATTGTCATGGGCTGCTTTCCATCATCGACCCATGACCCCTTGGGCGCGCCCCGTGGCGTCCCGGCAAGCCTCCCAACGCCTAGAGCCACGGTCGGCCCTGTGGTCCCGACAGCGCCAAGTGACAAACGAGCATGCGCCTCTGTCGCCCCACCGATAATCAGTGCCAGCGCCCAGCGGCTGGCGAATGCCATCAGCGCTGCGCGCACCGACAATGCCGCGCGCGCAGACCCAATGCCAAGCACCAGCGCCCCGCCGCTGGCAGATCCAAATAGTGTCGCGCGCTCCCACAGCAATGCGCGCGCAGACCCTGATGCTCAAGACAAAGTTGCTGCCATCGGACTTGCTTCCATAGAAAACTAAATCCTTTTCATTGTAATTATAGAGTAGTTTTACTTCATTCATTTTCAGTGTGCTTCTACAGCTTTCTTAGGTCAACTCATGTAACTTTGGTTTATTTTTTTTAAGCATTATTAAGGGGGACCAAAGCATTCAAACATTCAAGCATTCAAACAATTCTCTGTACTGGTGTCTCTCCCCCCGACACCGCATTGCATCTTGTAATAGCTTTCATCATCATCAATACAATCATCAGCTTTCATCATCAATTGCTCATTTTTCGCTGCTCAATTGCTCACGACATTGGTTTTCCCGTACGGCACTGACAATCTAGTCTAGCGTACGGCGAGGACCTCGGTTGGCGTATAGCAACCGCACTAATATCGGTTACTTAGCCTTACGTCGCCCTTCCAAGGAACTTCAGGAAGGCGCCGCGTAACAGTTGGTATCAGAACCTAGGCTCGACATCGGACGAGGGAACTCATTGCCATCATCATCACTATTTCTGACCATGGTGAATTACGGGGATCGCATCACGACCCTAGAAGAGACGGTTGACGCATTACGGCCCATCGTGGATACGTTGCCTGATCTAAAAACCAACCTAGTGCAAAGGTTGGACGACCTGAACCGCAGAATGCGGCAGGCCGAAGTTGACATAGCAAACATCAGTCAAGACTCTGAGGAAGACCGGCAAACGGCTGCCGTCGAGGCAACCAAAATTCATGGCAAATTCGAGGACCTCCAACAGGAGCGTGACGAGGATTTAGCCCATTGGGAACTAGAGGCAGACAGACTGACCGTCATGCAGTAAATCATAGACAACTTGACAGGCCAGCTCAATGTTGTCAATGCTGCCCTTCAAAGCCTGCTCAAAGGAGGCGAAAACCACATCAGGGGTGCCATGAACATGGCCCCCATGCCACAAAAGCTGAAAATTCTGGAGCCCAAACCATACAACGGAACCCTGGATGCTAAAGAAGTGGAAAACTTCATCTTTGACATCGAACAATACTTCGATGCCGTTGGATAGTTGGAGGAATCCAAGAAGGTAGCAACTGCTGCCATGTATCTTCAAGGCGATGCATAACTCTGGTGGCGAGTCAAATACAAAGCCATCAAGGCCGGTGAAGATACTCTCCAGACATGGGCAGAACTGAAGGCCGCCATACGCCTGCAGTTCTTCCCCGAAAATGTGGAATACAATGCACGGAGAAAGTTGCATGAACTCTGCCACACCAGGTCGGTGTGGGACTACGTGCATGAATTCTCCGCACTCATGCTAAACATACGGGATATGGGAGACAAAGACAAACTGTTCGCATTCATAGAAGGTTTGAAACCTCATGCTCGTATGGAGCTACAAAGACAACGGGTAGATACCCTGCCCAAGGCCATTCAAGCTGCAGAGTGCCTTGGGGATTACCAGTTGGAAACTTAGAAGAATAGGCCCCAGCCGCCTGTCCGAAGGGGATACAACGGGAGCCAACCTAGCAACGGTGGCCCCAACAGAAACGGAGGAGATCGAGGTGTATCCAAATCTAAGACTCCTTCCTCAAGCAGCAATACTGCTGCATCAGTCAATAACAATCAGGGGAGAAAACCCCCATCAGAATGTCGTCATTGCGGCGGGGAACATTGGAACAATCAATGCCCCAATACACAAATCAATGCTCAACAAACTGTTGACGATGATGAGTCAGATCAGGACGGCTTAGTCGGCGAAGAATAGGTAGGGGCCTTCAACGCATTTGTTGGCTCCATTCATGATACCTTGGCGGGAACCAGTGTTGGCAACCCCAAGAAGAAGGCATTCCCAATCGACAAGAAAGGGAAAGGAAAGGCGGACGAGAGGCCTCCCACATCACAAAAGAGGACCTTAATGTTCGTTGACATGAAACTAAACTGTAGACCTATTCGGGCATTGATAGACACGGGTGCTAGCCACAACTACCTGGCCTCAACTCAGGTGCAACGCCTCGGTCTAGCAGTGCAAAAATGCAAGGGTCGTGTCAAGGCTATCAACTCTCCATCTCAGCAAGTGAGTGGAATAGCCAAAGAAGTGCCAATCAAGCTTGGCCCATACAAGGGAATATTCGACCTACACATAGCTATCATCGATGACTTCGAACTGATAGTGGGATTGGAATTCCTCAGGCAGACCAACACCATCCCGGTACCATATGCCAACATGCTCCTAATGATGGGAGACAACGGGGCCAAACCCCACACCATACCGTGCATATCCAAGAAGATGGCCGCTGGAAACATCACGGCCATGCAGTTTAAGGAGGGAACCAATAGAACTGAACCCACGGTTCCGGCTGCCCTCAACATCATCAAACAGACATCACATCATCGGGGTCCAACAGCTCATGGCACCCCTCATTGTGTGAAGACTTGTCAAGCATTCCAAAAGGACAAGTCGGATCACTCAGCTCAAGCGGGACTCTTGGAGCAGCTACCTGTCCCACAGAGACCTTGGGAAAACATTTCCCTGAATTTCATCACAGGATTACCCAAGGTAGGAAATCATACAACCATCATGGTAGTAGTAGACCAATTTTCCAAGTATGCTGCCTTCATCGCAGCCCCACAGAACATATCGGCAGAAGATACAGCTCGACTCTTCTTCTCTCATGTTGTCAAACATTGGGGTATGCCCAGCAACATCATTAGTGACTGCGACCCATGCTTCACTAGCAAGTTTTGGACCCAACTCTTCAGTTGCCTCGGATCCAAATTGAGTTACAACTCAAACCATCATCATCAGCAAACATATGATCAAACAGACCGGTTCAATGACATGCTGGAGGAATATCTCCGCCAATTTGCAACCGGGTCACAAACACATTGGGTGAAGCTTCTGGATGCTGCTCAGCTGTGTTTCAATTCACAAAAGTGCGCCCATACAAACAAAAGCGCTTTTGAAATTGTTACCGGACAGCAACCGCTACTCCCACAAAATGTGAATGCACCAAACATGCCATCATCTCATCGAGCTGCCAGTTTCTCGACAGAATGGGAGCAAACTTTGAAGATAGTGCGGAGCTATCTTGTCAAAGCCCAAGAGAGGGCAACGAGGTATGCCGAACAAAACCGTCGCTTTGCCCAACATCAAGCAGGGGACAAAGTGATGGTAAGAACCCCGAGGCGGAACTTATTTGCAAAGAGGACCCAAGATCCTCTCCTATTGCAAAGCTACATCGGGCCTTTTTCCATTGAAAGGCGCATCGGAAAATCCACATACAAGCTGAACACACCAGCCTGGTGGAAAATCCATCCAGTCTTCCATGTCAGCCGCTTCAGGCCATTTCAGAAATGCATGAAAGATCATTCAGAAAGACATCTCACAACACCGAGGGGAACAGACCTCCCAGCCAACAAAAGCCTGACCAATCATCATCATCCAGTAGGTAAGGCTCCGAAGACGTCGCCAACTCAGGTGGGGGAGAATGTCATGGGTTGCTTTCCATCATCGACCCATGACCCCTTGGACGCGCCCCGTGGCGTCCCGGCAAGCCTCCTAGCGTCACGGTCGGCCCCGTGGTCCCGGCAGCGCCAAGTGACAAGCGAGCATGCGCCTCTGTCGCCCCACTGATAATCAGTGCCAGCGCCCAGCGGCTGGCGAATGCCATCAGCGCCGCGCGCACCGACAATGTCCCGCGCGCAGACCCAATGCCAAGCACCAGCGCCCCGGCGCTGGCAGATCCAAATAGTGTCGCGCTCGCCCACAGCAATGCGCGCACAGACCCTGATGCTCAAGACAAAGTTGCTGCCATCGGACTTGCTTCCATAGAAGACTAAGTCCTTTTCATTGTAATTATAGAGTAGTTTTACTTCATTCATTTTCAGTGTGCTTCTACAGCTTTCTTAGGTCAACTCATGTAACTTTGGTTTATTTTTTTTAAGCATTATTAAGGGGGACCAAAGCATTCAAACAATTCTCTGTACTGGTGTCTCTCCCCCCGACACCGCATTGCATCTTGTAATAGCTTTCATCATCATCATCAATACAATCATCAGCTTTCAACATCAGTTGCTCATTTTTCGCTGCTCAATTGCTCACGACATTAGTTTTCCCGTACGGCACTGACAATCTAGTCTAGCGTACGGCGAGGACCTCGGTTGGCGCATAACAACCGCACTGACATCGGTTGTTTAGCCTTACGTCGCCCTTCCAAGAAATTTCAGGAAGGCGCCGCGTAACAGTATGTACGTATGTTTGTATTTTGTACCCTTAGGTACAAGTGGACTTCCTTGCATACATATTGTATTACTAGGTTTATTTCAATGTTGGCAAACCTTCCATAATAGAATGGACATATGAAACAGTCACTTGTCACATGTGAAAGATTGCAGGTTTCTGAACTCAAATTATTTGGGCCAAATTGTCTAACCAAGAATCATCTGGGTAAAACAATCAATGTCAAAGTTGCTAACTAAACCGTCGTCGACATATTTCTTAACTAATACATTTACAAGGCGTTTATTAAGTTTTTTTTTTTGTTTCTCGCCCCTTTGATCCCCTTTGTTGGAGCTATTGTTCCTTTGGTGACTCAAAGTCTCGAACCCATAACCCTGGGGTTGTAGGTGGTGCTTTATTAAGTTTATTGAAGTTTTAGAAAGAATAATTTTGAAACACATGTTTTTTCCACTTTTTTTCAAATAAATTTTCTCAATGAAAAAAGAGATTTAGGATGGTTTTCATCGAAAAACTCTTCATACACTCAACAAAACAGCTCAAAATTTTTAAAGAAAAAACTGCAACTATCCAAACACGTATGAATCTACAGACTTTCGTCGCATAAAATCATCTTCGAAACTTCTTCCAACCGGTAATGCAAGTTAAACCATGTATATTACCATGTCATTGACACGATAAAGTAAATTATATTAATAAATAATTGCAAAGTAGTAATCTGAAAATCAGTACCTTCACCATTTACTGTACAGAAGATTTGAACAAAAGCTTTTTATTTTTTAATTTTTTTTGGTGATGGGTAGACATATATAGAGGAAGGAAAAGAAAAGTGTTAGTATTGAATCCTGAATTAACTAGAAATTATAACTAGCAGGATACAACCCCAATCTCTAATCAAACGTTCATTTTCTTCCACTTTGTTGTAAATTGTAATATATAAATGTCTAACTTTTATACAGATTCGGAGTGATCAATCACAAAGCATGTAATCTATCATACTACGCTAAATTGAGGATATGTTTTTCTCAATGAGAACTTGTGTGAAATTTAATTGGATCTCACATAAGAAGAAAGAAGGAAGGTCCCAGCGACATTACAAATAACACTCAGAATTCTTAACATAGCATAATTTAGCGATGGGTGGAGTCTTACTGTGTCTCCATCATTTCCGTGGTATCAATATTTTTAGGTTTAACCATCCGGTATCCGAAATTCACTATCCCGATTAATCCAGATTCGTGCCAGATAAGCCAACTAATAGGGGCAAGGACTCCCTTCCAAGAAGTTCTCCATTCTTAGAGTAGAAGAATCCTAACCATCCACCACACAATTCAGTTGGTGGTGTCGCTATCTGTATCTAATCAATCATTCTAGTGTCCTAAACAAACAATCATTGTTCCAAGGGAGAAGCGATTCATGCATGGAATGAATATGAGATACAAGAAAATTCACACAGCCAAACATTTACATGCAATGCAAATCTTTAAATCAAAAAAAAAAAAAAAAAAAAAAAAAAAACCTGCAATAACAAAGACATAAAACCATTCTCGGGTAAGTGTTCCATCACACTGCTTTTAAACAGAATGACACAATACCATTCTCGGACAGCAGGCAACTTAGCACTACCTCAAGTGTCTTATCAAGCCAGATACTGTGTACAAGAACGTGGATCTTTAAGAAATAAACTGTTGCTGGGGTGGTTGTCACCAACTTGCACCACTTTCTGCATCACGGGACTGGTAAAAATCATTTGGTCTCACAATATTTACATCCTCAAATTCATTGTCATCTGAAAGGATAAGAGAACCACAAATGGATGAGAAACTGTTTAACAAAAATGTGTATCATAGATGGAGCAACTAATATAAATATTGTGATGTCGAAGAATAGAGCACTATGTACAAACAGGGACGACCAGAAGAAATCCTACATTCCTCAAAAGCCCAATTTCACTTCCTGTTAAATCTTGCTCTCGGGAGTTTAATAGCTGTGGAAACTGCTGCTGCTAATAACTAGAAATGTCATACAATTTTCATCTTAAATTCCCAGAGAAACCAAATGCAGAATTGTTTTACTTTTAAAATAAGTTCTAATACCAGAAACGTTGTTGTAGGAGTACTTCTAGCCACCAAATTCACAATTGTTTTACTTTTAAAGTTGGTGATGGTGTGGCAGTACTTCTATATGGCACCAAAATTAACAATTTAAAAAGCAATCATGTATTTGATGAGATACAATCCTTCACACTCCCCAGCGGCTCCTTAAGAATTCCCTCCTTCCATCTTCTTCCATCCCACACCAAACTTCTTTATCATGGCAAAGCAGAAAAACCTCTCGTGCTCCACAGTCACACGGCATAGCCGACGTTTCCAAAAGACTCAAACCCCTGAAGAAACAGTTAATCTTGAGTCATCCCTTGACTCCCATCCTCTCAAAACTAACAATGAGAGCAGTGACTCTTCAGAAGATCAAGTGCTAAGCCAGAAAAGAGACGGAAAAAGACCCATGGATCAAACCCCAAAAGGCATGCATGCAAAAAGGGGAAAGTGGAAAGTACTGAGTCAAGATGAATTTCTATGGTCCAGCCGAAAAATCTAGGTTTGAATCCTACAAGTCAATCTATGGCATATGGGCATACTATAAGTCTCTCTTATGAAAGATTTTCATTGTGATGTTGTCTCTATTTTTTTCAACGCCTTTCTCCTCTGTTTGACACTATTGGGAACACTGTCTATGAAGAACCTGTGAGGATGTTTTATGCAAATCTCTTTGGGAATAATAAAGACGATTTGGAGTCAATGGTTTTAGGTACTCGTATTGTGCTTGATGTGTATCAATTTTAGAAAATCTTTTCTGCTAAGTTACATGGTTATGATGTGTTTGTTCAAAATTCCTGGCCTAAAGATTTTGAAATGTCCCTAGATGAGGCAAAAGCAATTTTGTATGAAAATCCTCCTGCTATTGGTCCCAAGAGTTTAAAGTTTGAACATCGTGTGTTAGCTCATATGATTGCAACCACCCTTCTACCTTAGATTGGTTCTTTTAGCTCCTTAACCACCAGGAATATCTCTGTTCTGTATTTTCTTGTGTGGATTCGCCAGTACATGCTTGAAAGTATTAGAGAAGTTTCATCCTCTGCTTCATGTCTACCGTATGGTCTGTTTATCTCTCATATTCTCGAAGTAATGAAGGTTGATGTGGCACCTTTCTCTCCCAAAATTATCTCCAGCACTTATGATAAGACAACATTTGCCAGTGTTGTGAAAAGCGCTCGCTTCAACACTTAAAGCGCGAAGCGAAGCCTCACTTTTATGTTGTGAAGCATAGCAGGTGAGTTGAAGCGTGTGCTTCTGCTAAAAAGAAAGAAGTGCAACTGAAGCGAGAAGCGACAGTAGCGAGTGCTTCAGTATTTTAAGTGACTGCCTACGTTAAAAATAAAAAAAACTGTGTCTTTTTTCAAAACATCATCGAGTAGCTGAGCAAAGCAGCGACTAGGGTTCCCATTTTCAGCACTTTTAAAGTTTAAGTTCAAGCCCGGGTATGTGATTTCCTCCTCCTCCTCCTCCTCCTCCTCCTCCTCCTCCTTTCACTGTTTCAGTCTTAAAATTGCAGCAAAATGCTGCCAAATTTTTTTTTTCCTTCAGTTCTTTTTCTCATTCTCTTCTTCTTCTTTTTATTTTCGTTTCGGTCCTTAAAATTGCAGCGAAATGCTGCCCAATTATTTTCTTACTTATTGCCATATTTTTCGTTTCACTATTTATTTTAATTTTTTTTTTTAAATTCTGCTTCACTTCAAAAAAGCGAGCGCTTCGCTTCTCGCTTCACACTTTAAGCGAAAAGGGGCTTGTCGTTTTTTCTCGCTTCACGCTCTTCACAACACTGGCCTTTGCTATGATAGGCTACACCTTGGTTGAAGATAGCTAGGTAAGGCATGCTAAAACTGGGGATACTCCAGTGCAAGCTGAACCTCCTGCTGAACCAATAGAGACACAGTCGACTGATCCCAGCAACTTACAACAAATTCAGCAGGGTTTTGAAGGCCTGAAGAACATGCTCCCAGCCATGAAAGAACAAGTGGACAAGATAAGGAATGTCACCAAGGAAACAGGTACAGATGTGGCTAAACTCAGGATGGACATGGGAGCCACTAAGAGAGAAGGGATCAGAGCTTTCAACTCCATGACCGAGAAGATGGACAAGCTCATCAAAGAAGTTGAAACCACATATAACTCTTTCTGCACCAAAGTGATCAATACCCTGAAGTACTTTTGGGGGAGAAACTAAGGCCTACTGTGTGTGTAGGATAAAACATTTTTTTTGGTACTGTTAATTTTGCTTTTGGTCTGTAAGAACCAATTTACTACTATGCCTCAGCTGAAGGCATAGGACTAGCTTTCCTATTTGCTTCTGCATGTTACGTACACTTGCATAATTGCCTCCATTGCATAGTTCTTTCCTTTTTGATTGATGTCAAAGGGGGAGAAAATAAGGAAGCAACAAAGCACGGAACATCAGCGCATCAAAGTCCAGGGGAGCACAAACTCAGGGGGGAAGTGTCATCTGCTTTATTACTCCTTTTGATTGTCATCATCAAAAAGAGGGGATTGTTACACTTTATATTTCAATGATGACAATAGCAAATATCTAACCAATCCTAATGTATGCAGGAACTTAAGAACTTGGAAGGAAAGAAATGCAAATGCTTCAATTGACAAAAGGAAGGAAATCAAGCCAATGCCGAATCAAGCAGTCTGGAGCAAATCAATCAAGACAAGGATGAGCGATCAAGTTCGAAAATAAAGGAAAAACTGTGGAGAAAGAAATCACAAGATCATAATTGACAAAATTCAAATTTAGACAACAAGCAAAATGGAAGTTGGAGTGATTGTCGATCAATCAACTACAGGCCAATGATTGCTCCTGAAAAGTCAGGAAAATACAAGGAAAGAAGAGCATATCCAAGAATTGAATCCAGACCTCTTTTGTGAACTGGATTCAGAGGCAACCTTTGGGTCAAATCTCTTAGAATATTTTTTACCTCAATTAATGGTCCGTCTGCTCAAGATGTGCAACGACTCTGACAACAAGAAGAACTCAAGACCTACCTATATGAAGAACTGAAGGACAAAAGAAAGACTTACGCATTTCCATATACAAGTTTCTACATCTTTCTAGTTCTTAGTACAAACACTGTATTCTTGAGTTTACTAGTGTCACAAAAGATAGGAAAAGTTAGAAAACAGTCAAGAAGTAGTGTCAAGCATTGAGAACCATTCAAACTGAACTTCGTTAGTGGTGAATGAACGAAAACCACAACTGTTGTAACTGTTCACATATTGAAGATCTAAGAGAACCCTTGTGACCCAAGTGAACTCGATGTAGATACCACAACGGTATTCGAACCAGTATAAAAACTCTGAGCCTTTACTGTTTCTTTATTTCTGCATATTTACTTTCTGCCTAATTCTATGACTTAAGAGAAAAGGAGTCGACTATTACTTACATTAGTCAACTAATTTTTAATTGGGCACAATTCACCCCTCCCCTCTTGTGCACTCCCTTACACTCAAAAGGATTCTTTTTCGTTTTCGCAATTATTTCTAATTTCTTCTTTTAATTCTGGAAGGTCACAAAAGATGGATTTGCACAAATAATAATGTGCAAAAAGCCATAACATATCAATTGAAGGGAGAGAAAGTTCTTTGAAAGATTTGCTACCAAATGGTTTTGTTTGTAACTCAACATTAAACTCCTTGAAGCACTAAATATATCTTCATCAAAACTCAGAAATTCATGACGACTCCAAGTTTCAGCATGAGGAAGCAAGAAACAATTGACTTATATAAAGATGATGTCCGGGCCAGCTAGCATGCACCTCGACTATTCCACTTGTACCTGCTACCTCCCACCAACACCGGTACTTGGTAATTCTACTCACCCAGGGCTTAGGCAGATGAGAAGAAATCACTTTTATTTTTTAAGATTTTCACTCACTTTATTGACCGGCCGCACCCTTGGTGCAAATTCCTTTTCTTCTTGTCAAGACAAGGAACAATAAACCATTCCACTGAGTAACATGCAGTAACAACGCCAAACAACCAGCTTGATCAGACATCCTTTCCACCTCACTTAGGGTGAAGTAGGATTCTCTATGCTCTAGACCATTAGCAACCATATTGTCCATTAAATTGCAGGATCACATCGATCCCTTTATGTTCAATAAGCAGATTCAGACATTCCTGCCCTCTTTGAAATAGCATCTAACTCTTGATGTCAATAATCATGTTATAGACATGTAATATCTCTTCTCAACCTACATTATGACATTGGCAACAACATCATCAAGCTCCTTCCCACCCCTATCAGTTGTATTAAAATGTTTCAGTCTTCAGCTAACTTTTTCAAGCCATATATTACGCTAAATCTAGTCTTAAATTAATGCTGACCTGGTTTTGCACCAAATAACATACATGAATATTTACTGTACTGGTTTCAGTCAACTTGTGATTGTTGTCAGTACGAAAAATGCATGATCATCTTGATTATGTACGAAAAATGCATGATCATCTTGATTATGTATTATCTAACACCTAATTATTATTATTTTTAATTTATAACTGTCATGGAAAGCCTCAAATCTAATCACCTGTACCAAAATTTCAATATACTTAGAATTTTCCAGTTTTCCCTGAGTCTTCCACTTAGGCCAAATGAGTAGCTTTCGCAGTAGTCAAACTTCCTGGATTTTCAGAAGCCATACTCAAACACATCTTTTCTAATCCATTAAAGAGATTGATTGCCACCAAAGGTTGGTACTCAAATCAGATGTATATTTGCACGAAACAAAGGAGAATGCATCTTGAACATTCTTCACCACCATGTTATACAAGAGCATGTGAATACAAACCGTTGAGCCCTATGTTGCTCAGACTCAGGTGCGGGTATCCGATCCAAGTGCGGATCTAGAAGTCGGATTCTTCATCACATAAGTTTTAGGATTCAGGGGTATGGCCGAGTGCGGATATAGGTGCTTGGATACGGCCAATAAATGTATATTACAACAAATAAAGTATATTTTTCAATTAGTTAAAGTTATTGAGCTAAAACTAATAAAACTTTATTCTTTATAAACACCAATATTTTATTCATAAGATATCTCGCGTAATAGAAAAGCATTCTCATACCATATATAACTATAACTATATATATAGTTACCCAAAAATCAAACCGAATACCCATCAATCTATACTTCTCTGCGATAGAATGTAGTCAAAGTACCCAAGGTAAGTTGACCAAATCCGGTATGGATCTCACACCCATACCCACATCCATGTCGTGTCGACATGAGTGCGGAAGGGATTTTGAAGAGTCAGCGCAACATAGGTTGAGACTAAGGGTATATAGTAGAAGCAGATTCAAACCAGTATCCACTCGAAATAAGACAATTTATGATACAAAGATCCCTAAGTTTGCTAAAAGGTTTCTACCAGAACAGAAGAAACACAAAAGAGAGAACCTTTCCTCAGAGTCAGTGCCACCACAGCATCATTTTCAACCTGAAAAGTTACATAATGGTAATTCTTAGAATATAAGTCAGATACCACATGAAGTGACAAACTATTCGATTATTACAATGTGAAAAGTGTCTTGTGAACCTCTATAACTTCTCGCATTACAATAAAGATAAAGTTTGTTACTTATATAGTACCTTCCATCACATTATAGATATACAATTTTGACTTGGCACAAGTAGTAAAGAAAGAAATTAACTTTTATCCTATTTAAGTGGAAGTAGGTTCTAACAGGTTGGAAAATCTGTAACATTTTAGACAATTTAAACTTTTTAGTTAAAAGGTCGTACTACCTCTTAGATAATATAATATCAAAAGGTATTGGATAGTTGAGGGGTATTTTCATAGAAAGTGGACATGTTTTTGAGACAACCGGAAGGAAAGTACCAGTCCATTATGAGGCAGATTATATCTGAACACAATGGATAAAAAAAAGAGAGGGATATTAACCATAGTGCTGCTGATTATCCAGAATCCTCGATGATACCATTCATTCTCAATTACACAGTAGTGAAAGAGGGGTTATCTACCTTCTGATCAGCCAATGACTTCGAGTCGTCCAACACATCACCAGTAGCTACAAGGATTAATCGCTGATCATTAACAGATTGATCTATGAGGTTATACAATTTCTCCTTTATTTGTAGGATTGTCTCGGTTGGATCACATTGAATAAAGTATGTGGACTTGTCATGCTTAACACGGATATACATTGCCTGCATAAATGAAGAGAAGCTAAAGAACCCAGATGATTTATCTAAAGAGAATATCCCAAACTTGCTCCTTTCTCAATAATTACCTTTGGTTCTACTTGAAGTTCCAAATAAACCAATGTATCCAGCTTAGCACATTTAACATAAACCCCCCCGACTAAAGTTTGTAATTTTTATTTTAGTATTTACGTGGTATTAGTTAGATCCAATAATTACTTAGAATAGTAAATCTATTACTTCTAAGTCAGAGAGTCTGACAAAAACTTCATAAACCCAACCAACATTCTTTTATTTCATTTACTTTAAACATGCATCCATTTTTTTTTTGATAAGATTAAACACGCATCCATTTAAGTTGATAGTTGCTGGATGTTCCTTCTCAAGATAGTTGGTTCGAGAACAACACTTTTGAGCCTGACAGTATAAATTAAAAAGCCGGTCTTCAAATTTTCCCTTATTGCTAACCTTAATATGAATTTTTTGATGAACTGAATGACTCGTAAAAAAGGCTTGAAGTTGGCATACGTACTTGACGTCTCACCAAATACATAACCACTGGGACATGTCAAGTTCGGCTCAATCATGAAGGGATAAAGACTTGCTCAGCCGGACTTATAAGTGGTAAAAAAACAAGATATACTTAAGTAAATATATATAGGAATTATTTACAAACAGAAAAGAACTGCAACCTTTCTTACTTTCATGCAATCTCTGACCCTAAACAAGAAGATCTGTTACCATTCACTTAGAACAGATTGACATATGAGCACATAACATTCTAAAGTAAGTTCTATCTCATTCTCTCACTCTCTTGTTTATAATGAAGTTTCTAATGGGTTTTTGTTTGGATGGGTGACATTGACTAATTCCAGAATCTTCCCTGCTTCCTAAAACAGTCAATGAAGGCACAATTTATCAGCAAAACCTGCCGATCATTCTTCTTCTTAATTATATTACCCCATAAGCGAATAAAAAGACCGTGTGGACATAGGTTACTAGATGTTCATACATTTACAGACTGGACACATTAATTAGGTTTGCACATACGGAGAGGCTTGGGTTTTATCTCTTGCCAGTGGCAGATCCACAATTAAACAAGTGGATTCCAGTAGCTTTTACCCAAACCTAGTATATGTATTAAGAAATCCACTAAATATTTGACTATGAACCCAGTTATTATTGTATATTAACTTGAGGTTGTTATAGGAATCTATAAACTTCAAATTCTGGATTTGCCTTTGTCTCTTGCTTAAAAACTATTATTAAATGGCATGGTTCATGAGAAGTTGGTCTAGTGGTCCTAAAGACCAAATCGACACTCAATTTGTTGCTTGCAAGGTCTCCAAGCATTGGCATGTTTTTGCTATACTTTAAAGTGCAGTCGACTTTGTTGCTTTCTCTTGTTCTCTTTTCCAATTATGTAACTGTAGAGTAGGAAAAAAGAATTGAGGAGTTATCTGATATAAACTTTTCTTTGAAACAGGAAAATAAGCAATAGAAACCAGTAGAACATGAGCTAGCTAACCAAATTGGAGTTGATAGGTTGGGCTCACACAGCGTTTGGGCGAGGCTTGGCTTTTATCCTAGTGAAATTTTTTGATTTATGAGAGGCGAATTCTTCTAGCGGCAACATATTATACTAAATTATTTAACAACAGTGCTCCTCTAGAGCCCCTCCCTATCCCTAATCCAAAGAGGGGAGAGGGAAGTAAAGAAGGCAATCGCCATGGAGACTACAATGTTAAGAAGGAGAGAACCTCAAACATCAAGTACATCTATTAGTCTTGTAGCCGCAGGAAGCATCTATAAGATCATTTTTAAGGTCCTTTCAGATAAACTAAAGGTCTTGGATGATACAGTGTCTCACTCTCAGCATGTGTCTGTGGATGGCAGATAAATTTTAGATGCGGAATTGGTGGACAATAAGGAGTTGGGTTCTAGAAGAAAGAAAGGGATACCAGGTGTTCTATGCAAGTTGGATCTAGAGAAAGCATAAGACTGTGAATTGGAACTTCTTGGACTTTGATGCTAAGGATAGGCTTCGGATAAAGGTAAAAGTGGATAAAGTTCTGCATATCTATAGTAAATTTCTCAATTTTCATCAATGGAAGCCCATCTGGCTTTCTGGAGAGCTCAGATTAAGAGAAGAGATCATTTATCTCCCATGCTATTTATATTGATAATGGAGGCACTCAGTAAGATGATGGATAGAATGGTGACAAGGGGTAAGGGCTTCAAAGCAGGAGTTTGGCGGGAATGACGTTATGATAACATCAGGTCTCCCACTTTCATTTTTGCATACGGCACTCTAGTCTTTTGTGATGCAGAGGCAAAACAATTAGCTTACATGTCCTGATATGGTTTCAAGTAATTTTTGGGGCTGAAGATCAACTTCTGGAAATGGAAAATATCCCAGTGGAAGATGTAGACAACATTGAACAACTATCAGAAGTACTTAATTGCAGAGCAGGAACATCCCCAACTACCTACAAAGGGAAACTGCTTTGAAAGAGTGGAGAAGAGATTGGTGGGGTGGCAAAAAAAAGTACATGTTTAAGGGAGGAAAGGCAGTTCTGATCAAGAGCATACTTTCAAGTATCCTGACTTATTACATGTCCATAATGCACGAACCGACAACAAATGAAACTGGGAAGCTGGAGAAACTTGAAAGAAATTTCTTACCAGACCCGCATGACACGACAATAAAGTTTCATTAGGTAAATTGGAATGTGACCACCTCTCCAATCAAGCGTAGAGGACTCAGGGAGAAAGATTTAAAGGTTTTCAACAAAGTGCTGATAGGGAAGTCGATGTGGAAGTTTGGAAATAAAGAACATGCAACTATGGAGGATAGTGATTGCGGACGAGTATGACATTCAGGATAGGGATTGGAGGACTGGTAACATCAATATCCCCTATGGATGTGGCTTGGAGGAGCATAATGAAGAGATGGCAGGATTCCAATAACAACATTATGTGGCAACGGGAATAGAGTAAGTTCTTGGAAAAAGATTGCTGAAGAAGGAGGACCAGCGATTCTCAAACCTATCAGTGTCGATATTGAAAGCTACAAGGATGGTTTGTTGGTTTGCATGGATATCAACAAGAATAGTGATCCTAACAGCAGAAAATTTGAGGAAAAGCAAAACGGCATATGTTTAGTTGGTAATTGATGTGTAAGATTTTGGGGGGAAAAAAGGAATCACTCACTAGTGTGCTGAGGGATTTCAAGCCAGCAGACATGGACAGTCCTGAAATTGCTTAGATACAATGAACAACGCCAGAAACAGTGGAACAAGTGATGCACAGTTAGGCACTAAGGAGCAGGAAAAGAAGTAGAGGACAGGATGTTGTGCCGCTAGCACTCATATTGATACTTAGAAACAAAGGAACAGGAATTAAAGGGGAGGAATATGACTTTGTAAAGCACTACAACTTAGGGTTTGTCTTGAAGTTCTAATAGGAACAGATCATTGGAAGTCTTTGTAGAGAACCATATTTTTGTGTTAACTCTTTACTTTTTGTATACCTCTTGTGTTCAGAATTTCTTCTCGACAACATCAGTAAAACATTACTTCCATATAAAAAACGAGGTTCATAATGAACTCCTTCTATTAACGCCCAAACTGAGAAAGAAAACCAAATAGAAAGATCCTACAATTTAAGGAATCCGTTAAATCGAGCGACCATTTAAGAGATGATAGACAGCATGCCGTTAAAATTACTTCATCATCTTAGCCTAAATAAGCCATTAAAATTGATAAATCACATACATCGCCTGCAGACAAATCAATTGCATCCAAATTGGAACACATTTTAAACAAAAGGAACCCATCATTCGACAACAGCACATAACAATTAAGGGTATAGAAAATGTACAAGTGAAACACTAAAAATTCCCTAACATAATGCTGAATAACCAGTCCCCTCAAGCGTAAATCGCATGAAAAATCTCTTACAAATAGTTAATGAAGCCCAATTCTTCTGACGGGTTAGCCATTACAGGAATTTGAGAAAAGGAATATGAAAAAGAGATCAAACAAAGGAAAGCACAGAGCTCACTAACCATGGTGATGCTTATTGTCAGTGTGTGGATGATCTTTGGCACTGACAAGGAAGAATTTATGTGGGACTTCTTGAACCAACGTCGGGTTTTTTGGGCGTGGCAAATTTAAAGCAGTATATGAGAGTTTTGGCTCACAAAATTCAGTATTAGATAAATTTGCCTCTGGTATCGGCCGAGGCAAATTTGTAGTAGTAAATCTGAGTTTTGGCTCACATAATTTAATAGAGTACCAGTAGTCGTGCCTCAATATTAATTAAAATAAATTGTGATTGGGCTGGTTTAAACATATTAGAGCATATTACTTTGATAAATTTCAGATCTTATTTGTTAATATAATATACTCAATAATAAAATTCCTATTAAATTAAAGGAACTTATATAGTCATTGAATAACTTTTTTGTTTCTATTATCCAATATTTAGTATTTTAACATTGTTAATAGAAATTTTTATTAGCAAATTACTTTGTTTAATATTTTTGTCTGCTCGCTTTCTTTTTGTAATATAAGAGAAGATATATATTTTATTAACCTTGACATATTTTTTATTTTAAATTTTATTCTGTTGTTGTCAATAATATTATTATAAAATATTTTATTTTATTATTTTATAGATATTTAAATTCAAAAATAATAACCAATAACTAATTATTAACTAAATAGCTAATTATTAACTACTTATGCCATGTGGCTTTTTTTTAAGCTGCCACTTGGCTTAATGAGAGGGCTTTTTCCTCTCCTTTTAATAATAGATAGATTAGATAAATTTTCTTCGTTTCGGAAAAAAGAAAAAAAAAAAAAAAGGATAAATTTGCTCTTGAAATTTGTGAGAAATGTCAAAAAAAAAAAATCAAAAGAATGTCAATTGTTGATCTTCTAGACCGTAAGTTCTTTTTTCCCCTTCTTGAAATTGGATCACTATATTTATTTGAATTATATGATATCTTTGGTCTCCAAACTTGTCTAATCTTCTACTTTCGACCCTTTATTTACAATTAAGATTTAGCAAATTTGTTATTGAAATTTGTGATCATTTTAAAAGAAAATTCATGATCGAACGATTAGAAATGACTTAAGAACATGATGATCTTGTTTTATTATTAAAGTATTTGATTAAGGATAAAATAAAGTGAGATTACGATAACTAATTCATGATAATAGAATATATTGAAAATATGTAGTATACGAGTGTAACTCTTGGAATAAAAATTTGAATAGATTATTCCTCTCTTAAATCTAACCTAAGTCTATCTTGTATGTTCTATAACTACCTGTTTATATAGAAGATCGCAATGCTCCTTATACGATCAATACAAAATAACTTTTCATATGTTTCTCAAACTCTTTTATGGTATGAGAGCACATCTAAGACTTATGTCTCATGGCTTTCTATACCATCGTTTACACTCTTAATAACTCAACCTTAAGGAGAAGCAACTCAATCACTCCAAATGCATCTCATTCTAACTTCATAAAACTTGATAGAGACAATCATATCTCATGGAAATCTCAAGTTCTTCTAATACTATGAGGCCAGGACCTTGAGGGTTTGGTACTCATGAATGCCCAAAAGTTTATTATGTGCAGTCCATATGAGGCATCTATAGTTGACCAGTGCTCAATTTCAATTATTTAGCTTGGAAGAAACAAGATAAATTGCTACTCAATAGGCTTTTGTCTTCTCTAACAGAGGGAGTGCTTTGCACAGGTTATAGGATGTTCATCATCAAGAGAAGCTTCGCAGGCTCTAGGGAATATGTTTGCTTCTAAATCTGGAGCAAAAATTATGCAACTCTGTTTGTAACTTCATACAACAAAGAAGAGAACTATGTCAATAGTTAATTAACTATAGAAAATAAAGGCATTTGAAGATGATGATGATTTAGTATCAGCAACACAACCAATTTTTAATGATGATTTAGGTCTAGAATTTGATGCACTAGTGGTATCTGTGACGTCTCGAATTGAGCCTATCATAATCACAGATCTTCATGGCTTACTGCTTATGCGATGAGATTCGCTTGGAACATGTGAATATACTCCATCAAGGCTTCGGGCAGGCGAATATTTCAATCAAAAATTTTAATACTCAAAAAGGAGATCACAACTTCAAGAAGAATTAGAACTCAGGTTATTATAATAGTGAAAAATGGGATAAAGGTTGTGGCAGAAACACATGGCAAAATCAATCTCCACATGTTAATTTTTCAAGTCCTAACTCTGGCTCAAGCTCTAGTCTAGTTTAGTGCCAGGTTTGCTTCAAATTTGGGAACTCCGCTATAACTACTACTATCGATTCAATCATATGTATCAAGCTTCCAACAAACAACATATGGATGTCAAGGTTGCACAACCATCTATTGTTTTCGATCCATCTTGGTTTTTAAATTCGGGTGCGATCAATTACTTAAAAAATAAGATAGTACATTGGAAATGAGAAAATTCATGTGGGAAGTATTACAGGTTTAATGATTTCTCATGTTGGTGACTCAAGTTTATTTATACCTATTCTTGTACTTTATTTTTGTGTAATATTTTTTACATTCCACAAATTATCAAAGATTTATTAAGTGTAGCATAATTTATTTCAGACAATAATATAATTTTTGAGTTTCACCCTCACTTTTGTTTTGTGATGGATCGGGCAACTGGAAAGGTACTATTGGATGGGACTTGTGAGCATGGCTTGTACAAGATTCAATCGCCTTCTTCACCCTTCAAGACACTTATTCAACCTCAAGCTCTGACTGCATATTTTTCTCTTTTATACTTTGACATAATCGTTTAGGTCAATGCCCCAATTATAACTGTTAATAAAGTCATTTGGACACTTCAACCACTCTTGGATGGTTCTTTGTTGCAAGTTTATTATTCCGTCAATATGAAAAAAACCAATAAATTTTATTTTCTAGTTCTTTGTCTAGTTTAGTTTTTCCTCTAGATTTGATTCATTCATATGTATGGGGACTATAAGTGTTTGATATTTTCTTACATTTTAAGTTTCAAGTTGAAAACTTCTTTGAACGTAAGATTCAAGTTGTTCAATTCGACTGGGAAAGTGAATATAAAAAATTTCAAGTAGGCCTTCTTCATCAAGTTTCTTTCCTTCACATTCATAAGCAAAATGGTTTTATTGAACGAAAATATAAGCATATTGTTGAAACTGGCTTTCCTTACTTGCACATGCCTCGATTCCCTTGAACTATTGGAATGAAGCATTTTGTGCAGCTGTTTATCTTATAAATTGCATGTCTACTCCAATCTTGAACTATCTTTCTCCTTTTAAGAAACATTTTGGCTAGATATGAGATTATAATTTCTTAAGAGTGTTTGGGTGTGCTTCCAATATTTATTTTTGACCCTAGAATATAATTCTCACACGCTCGCATTTAGAACTCAATAATGTTTCTTTATGGAATATAATTCATAACATAAAGGATACAAATATTATTACATTCTTATTAGTCGAATGTATATCTCTAGGTATGTCGTTTTTTATGAAACTTTGTTTTCCTTATCTAATTCTTTGTCACCTTATTCATCCTTGCATTCCCCTCTCTACTCATATTCCCCTCTCTACTGTATTGGCTACCTTATGGGTTATTGCATCATACTACCAAGATTCTTTGTTGCCCATTATTGTGACACCATCTTCCAGTAGACCACCATATCCATCTCCTTATATAAACACGCAAATATCTATTTCATTTTTCCCCACTACCTTATTCTCTATTGATCTCACAATTGGTCTACAATTTTTCAATATAAATTCTCATGTTAACACTGCTATATTACCCCATCATGTTAACACTGCTATTTTGGGATGCAAGTGAGCGTTCAAGTTGAAATTTAATCCAAATAGATCTATCGAATGCCGCTTTGTAACTAAGGGTTCAATCAAAAATTCGGAGTGGACTATCTTGATACTTCTAATCCAGTTGTAAAATCTACTACCATCCGGGCTATTTTAACATTAGCTTTATCTAAAGGGTGATTACTTCATCAACTTGATATAAAGAATATATTCTTTCATGGTGAGTTTAATGAGAAGGTATACATGACCCAACCTACAGGTTACGTTAATCTCAAGTTTCCTAATCATGTTTGTAAACTTCACAAAACTCTTTATGGGCTCAAACAAGCTATTAGAGCTTGGTTTGGACGACTAAGTTCCTTATTGTTTGACCTAAATTTGTTCCTCCAAGTCAGATACGTCTTTATTTATACGGCAACTTAATTCTCATTTCATCATTGTCTTAGTTTATGTTGATTATCTTTTGGTCACAAAAAGCTCTAAGGATCTTATTTCAGGTGTTATATCTGTTACATCCCGCATTTTCAAAAGTCAACATCAAGTATATCGTAAGTCAATTCACGTAAGCTCGAAAATGAGATCATCCTTGATATTATATAAAGTAAGTTACCTTGTAGGTTACAAAGGTTTAAGATCATGATCAACAAGTGCCAAGAGGGTTAGAAGTTGAGTGAGTCAAAGAAAATAAGTTTCGTCGAAAGCTGGCAAGTTGGGAATGTTATAACTCGTACCTTTGGGGTAAGACTAGAAGTTATTAACATACTATAAAGGTCATATTATGAGCTATTTGAATCGTATAATAGTCGTATGTTAAGTTTTGAAGTCAAACGAGTTGTAAAACAAAAGTCGACAAAAGTTATCGCAAATTAGGTTCATAATTTTACTAAATATTTGAGTCTAATGTCACTGAGTTTTTCTCTCAATATACTTAGATTTACGGGGTTATACACCAACCACATTGAATATCTACTAGTCTAGTTTCCAACACATTAAATCGTTCGTCGATACGATGTCTGAGTAGAGAGATATTCGTATTTTCACAAGACTGCACAAGCAGCTCCTTGGACCCACAAAGTCGGTGGAGGATTATCTTGTTATATAAGGTGGTTGTCCTTCGTTTCCAAGTCTCATTTTCGACCAAACCAGACCTCTAAGCACCTCTAAACTCTCTCTAAGCATATCCTAAAGGTTCATACACAAATCCAAGGCCAAACCACCTAAGTTCTTCATTAGAAATATTATAGAAGTGGTGGAGATCACTTATATGATGTCGTTGATGAGTTGTGAGTCTTTTCAAGTTGAACGAGAATTGTTCTTGGAGTTTTTATTTTTGTTTAAAGGTAATTTCCTCTTTTCTTACATGGATTTGATCATATATATAAGCCCTAGCTAAGTTGTTTGGTTGAGATGTTGCAAGATAGTACTTGAAAGTTTTTTGTGATGTTCTTGAGATGTGTTGGGCTATTTGATATTGTTTTTATGATGGATATAAGGCTGAAAACTATATGAATATGGTTATTTGTGTGCTGGAAATATTAGATGATTTAATCATATTAGTTTTTATAAGTTGTAAGCTGGAGAGTAAATGATGAATGCGACTTGTTGAGTATATTGTATAACATGTTGAGATTGTTCTTGGTATGTATAGTTATTGAAGTGTTGCTGAGTTATAGTTATGAATATATGAAGGTATTACAAGGTAAAACCCCTATTTCTTTCTATGTATATAGACATATTGATGTTGTATTTATACTTAGTAATTTTAAGATGGACGAATGGTGTATATGAGTCGTTTGTTGTGTTGTGTGGGTTTGTCAAGCTAGTTTATTTATTTAAAGTGGCTGGAAATTATTGGAGTAACTTGAGTATATTATTGTTGTTGTCATTGATGTGTTTAGAAGGAAAGAAAATATTGGATAAGCGTGTTTGATAATCGTAGTCGAGTTTGCCGCTTGTTGTATTGTTGTTTGTGTCGTAAAACTTGTTATAGGAGTTGCTGGTTGTGTTGGTGTGTTACCTTGCCTATGGTAGGCTTGAGGGAATGATAAGAATAGGGGGAAATATTCTCTGTTTCGTTGTAGGATAGGTTAACTTCCGTTATGCGATTAAGAGAATTGTCCGTATGGTTGACGATAATATCATTCTTGTTATCATAGGGGTCATGAAGCGGATACAAGTTAAGCTCTCAAGCCAGTGGGTTATGACTAGGTATGTTAAGAAAAATCTGTCACGACCCAAAACCCACCTAGTCATGATGGCACCTAACCCTAATGCTAGGTAAGCCAAACATAGAACAAGGTAACTCAAATAATAGATTATTAATAACAAGAGATAAAATAACTACATTTTATACAACCTCCCAAGGACTGGTAGTACAAGTCATGAACCACTATGATTTAGATTTACAAATGAAAATGAAGAACAACTACAATATCTGTTTGAAATTTACATAAATAGAGTTTAAGTCTTAAACTACCATGAGCAAGAGGTAGCTTGAAGACGGAACGCTAGAACGTCTTCAGTGCATGGCTTCATCTTCCACAGCTACGCAACTATAAGATCTACACACGAGGTGCAGAAGTGCAGCATGAGTACAACCAATCCCATGTACTCAGTAAGTATCTTAACTAACCTTGGTGAAGTTGTGACGAGGCTTTAAGTTAAAAGATACTAACTTATAATTTTTACATGTGCAAATGATAAGCAGAAAGAGCAATACGAGAGAAATACACAAATAATCATGTAATAAATGAAACAAGAATACAAATGACAGAGGGCCCCAGAATATCATCATTTGTTAGTCTCTCAACACCATACGACAACAGAAATAAAAAGACAATAATAACCATAATGCATCTTCTCCATTGCGGTGCACAACCCGATCCCATACATAAAATAAACATCGTTGCGACGCGCAACCCTATCTCACATCAATAATCATTGTTGCGGCGTGCAACCCGATCCCAATATCAATAAATATTATTGCGGCGTGCAACCTTATCCCAATATCAATATACACTATTATGGTGTGCAACCCGATCCTAATATCAATAATATCATATGAAACCACAATAACAACCAAACAAGGGAAAAGTTCACAATGTAACACTAATAAAATGAACACGCGGTATTCAACTAGGTAACACAACTCAAACAGAGTAGAATGAGCAGTCAAATATCAAAAGCTAGTCTACTGTATATAATGACAAGGCTTCCACAAAACATAACACACAACCAATCTAAAAGTCACCCCAATCCAGTTAAGCAAAGGAGAGTAGGACATGAAATAAGTAACGATGTTTATCAAATAAGAACAGGGATTAAATGACAGCATTCAATATGTAAATCATAGAGCAAGTAGGAGCATGTAGCAAGTAAGGCAATTAATCAGTGAAGGCCTATGGTAAGTAAAAGCATATAGTGAGTGAAGACATATAGCAAGTGCAAGCATGTAGTAAGTGATGACGTGTAGCAGGTTAATGCATTTAACAAATAAATCACATGGCAATTAGAGGCATGTAATATGTATGGGCTAATAACAAGTAAAGACATGAATTCGAAGAGGGAATGTAATAGAAGTAAATCAAGTAAAAGCATAGATCTAGCAGTGACAGACAAGGTAAAGACATAGCTATAACAGTAACAAACCAAAAGGGAAATACGCAGATGTAACTACAAAGGAACTCAAACGAAAGGTATCAAAACAACAAACACTAATAGAAATCAAAGAAAGGGCATGTAACAATTTAACGAATGAGCGATAATAATAGAAATCTAACTTCCTTCCTTTTCGCATGG
The DNA here is from genome assembly GCF_000715075.1 of Nicotiana tabacum. Classification (NCBI taxonomy): domain Eukaryota; kingdom Viridiplantae; phylum Streptophyta; class Magnoliopsida; order Solanales; family Solanaceae; genus Nicotiana; species Nicotiana tabacum. Next base: position 90,844,299 of record NC_134092.1, on the reverse strand, counting down.
TAATAATCACAACTCAATCTCATTTCAAACCGCACGGAAACACTCATCGTACCAACATCATATCCACCGCACAAAAATACCCATCGTGCCAAATATAGCCCGAATGCCCCAATAACCACCTCTTAATAAGAATAAAGAAGTCCGTGTAACATGACAATATCAAACATAGACATAGATTCATGATACTACGATCAAGTTAAGTATGCTAACGAATCTTGAAAATAACACATTAAATCCTTTGGAATTAAATGAAGCATAGATTTAGGGGTCATCAAGTTCAACAAAGGCGCCAAGAAGCATATATTTTCTCCTCCCGAGCATGGAAACCCTAGCACATGCATATACGCATGTCACCTCGAATATACATCACCCCTGCATGTGTAGAAAACAATATCAATTAGTAGGAAATATTCCCCCAACAAAGCTATACAAGACACTTACCTCGTTCCATAACATCACTTACCTCGTTCCATAACACAATCAACAATCACCCACGACTTTTCCTTTAGAACAAGCCTCCAAACAATCGAATCTAGTCAAATATCGTTCAAGTAATTCAAAACAAACTTTAGAAACTATCAACGAATGAAAAAGGTTTAATTTTTATCATTTTTGAAAAAGTCAAAAACAGTCAATCGCATGCCCGCTTGGGTCAAAACTCGAGATTCGGACCAAAACCCGTTTACCTATTCACCCCCGAGCCCGAATATTAATTTATTTTAAAATCCAATCTCAATTTTATTTCTAAATCTCTATTTTACAAAATTTCTAAATTCTACACAAACCCCCAATTTCAACCATGAAATTCCTAGATTTGATGTTAAAAACTCATGAAAAGTAATGAAAATTGATTGAAAATTAGTTAAAGTTACTTGCCAATGAGTCTGGGAAGAAAAGCTCTCAATAAAATCGCCTCAAGAATATTTGAGGCTGATAAATGGTGTAAAATGAGCTAAGTCCCATTTTTTTCCTCTTTTACCCAGTTGCAGGTGTCATATTTGTGAACTCTTGGTCGCAAATACGACATGTTCCATGTCCAATCCGCACTCAATAGTGAGTGGAAACGGTCATAGGAAGAATAGTACCCAACAAGAGTCGGGGTCGATTTTCACAAGGAGTTTAATATGGGTGTTAGGGCTATACACTTGACAAGAGAAAATGGAACAATTAGATTGCACTTCCAACACCAGGTTTTGATTTCTACTTTTAAATTAATTCTATCAATTATAAGCTAAAGAGAAGAAACTAGAAAGCGAATAATTATTTTTGGTGTTTTTCCAATTGGTTAAAAAGTCTAGGGATGTGACCTTAACCTAAGTGTTAGCCTAATGGGTTAAATACGTTAACACTTGTTGTATTGATCGGGGTGAATTATAGCTCTCAACTCTAAGTTACCTACTCAATACCTCTCGGTCATAGAGTGATTTTGCCCAATTTGGCTTTCTCAAGCCCAAATGGGTATCAAGCTAAATAGTTGATATGAGCTCAAGTTGGGTTCTCTATCTCTAATTCAAACCCTTTAATTAGGTTAATCAAACAGTTAATTAGCCCAATCAACTAGGTCTCTCTTTCTCAAGCAAAGACCAAGTCAAAAAGGCATGAATCAATGTTTGCAACCATTAATTCTAAAATTAAAACATAAACTAGGCAAAATAATCAACACTCAATCATAAACAAGCATTAAATTATATACCCATAAGATTTACACACTAGGGTTGGGTCACAACCCTAGTAAGAGTCTAGCTACTCATAGTTAAAAATGAAGAAAACAAAGAAGAAATATTAATTAAACTCATAATCTAAGATTAAAATAATAAAATATGATGTTTAAATCCCAAAATAGTCACAAACTTCCTAAAATAGCAAAATACAACGGCTACAGCAACTCAAACTTCAAAACTTAACCTAAAAATGTGATTCTCGTCTACTTATAGTTGCCCAAAATTCGCTGACAAAAATATCCCTCGAGAAAATCTGCGGCCGCACAATTCCATGTGCGGTCCGCAGATTGCTTCAACTTGCAAGGACTTGGATTCTGTAGCCGCACAATATGGTTTGCAGCTGCAATGCATCTTCTGTGGCCGCACAATTCTTGTGCGGACCGCACTTCAGGCAAGGCTTCAAGTCTTTGTCATTGGCATACTCTCTGAACTTTGAATTCTTTATCAGTGCAGACCTTGTTGTGCGGCCGCACAATTCATGTGTGGTCCACACATCTGCTAAAAGTATGACGGGCTTCTTAACTAGTTCTACAGTCGCAGAGGGAATTCTGCGGTTCGCACTTTCTTCTGCGGCCGCATAAATACCTCTGCGGACCGCACTTCTTGTGTTTTGCGCCCCTTCTTGCCTTGTGAGTCAAAACACTTTTTTTGAGTTGGATTTCATTTTAAGAGCCCAAACTTCCAACATTTCTGTAATTTGCACACTTTCATTAGTTTTGAGAATATAAATCAATACTTTCAGAATAAAATAAAAGCAAAAAAGTGCTAATAAGTGGTCAAAATCCACACTTATCAACTCCCCCAAACTTAAGTCTTTGCTTGTCCTCAAACAAATAAATTAGTTCCCACTAGGGGTGGCAAGTGGGCCGGGCCCGGTCCTAAGTGGGCTTCGCGGGCCCGGTCCTAATTGGGCCGATCCTAAGTGGGCTGGTCCTATACGGTCCGGTCCTAAACGGTCCTGGGCCTCGCGGGCTTATTGCTGGAACCGACTCCGGACCGGGACCACGAACTAACGGGCCCGGGTTTAGTGGGCCGGTCCCGGTCCGATTCAAGGCCCAAACGGGCCTAAACGGGCCCAACAGAAACTTTCTATTTTTAATTTTTCTTTTTTATAGAAGTTAGAGAAAAAAATAGTAATAAAGATATATAAGCTATATTCGATTTATATACTATATATACATCTTAAAATATATATATACTATATTATATATACATAGTATACATCTTAAAATATACTATATATACATCTTAAGATATACTATATTTATATATAGTATAGTATAGTAGATCTTAATATATATATATATACATCTTAAGATATATATACATCTTAAGATATATAAGCTATATATATATATAGTAAGATGTATATATAGTATATCTTAAGATGTATACTATCGAATATGACTTATAAACTATGTATATATAGTATATTCGATATACTATAGTATATATACATATATATAAGCTTATATATATATATACTATATATACATCTTAAGATATATAAGCTATATTCGATTTATATACTATATATACATCTTAAGATATATATATATATATAAAAAAAAATAGTAATAAAGATATATAAGCTATATTCAATTTATATACTATATATACATCTTAATATATATATATATATATATATATATATATATATATAAGATATATATATATATATACACACACTATACTATATATACATCTTATATATACACACACTATACTATATATACATAGTATATAAGTCATATTCGATAATATATATCTTAAGATATATATAATATATATAGTAAGATGTATATATATTATAGTATAGTATAGTATATACTATATATACAACTTAAGATATATAAGCTATATTCGATATATTCGATATACATATATATATAAGCTTATATATATATACTATACTATACTATGTATATCTTAAGATGTATATATAGTATATCGAATATAGTTTATATATCTTATGAGATGTATATATAGTATAGACTATAGTATAGTATATATATAAGCTTATATGTATACTAAACTATACTATAATATATATACATCTTACTATATATAAGCTATATTCGATTTATATACTATATATACATCTTAAGATATACTATATATACATGTATATCTACTATATATATCTAGTATACTATGTATATATAGTATATCTTAAGATGTATATATAGTATAGTATATATAGTATATCTTAAGATGTATATATAGTATAGTATATATAGTATATCTTAAGATGTATATATAGTATATCGAATATAGTTTATATATCTTATGAGATGTATATATAGTATAGACTATAGTATAGTATAAATATAAGCTTATATGTATACTATACTATACTATAATATATATACATCTTACTATATATAAGCTATATTCGATTTATATACTATATATACATCTTAAGATATACTATATATACATGTATATCTACTATATATATCTAGTATATCTAGTATACTATGTATATATAGTATATCTTAAGATGTATATATAGTATATCGAATATAGTTTATATATCTTATGAGATGTATATATAGTATAGACTATAGTATAGTATAAATATAAGCTTATATATATATATATATATATATATATATATATATATATATATATATATATATATAGTATAGCTTAAGATATACTATATATACATGTATATCTACTATATATATCTAGTATATCTAGTATACTATGTATATATAGTATATCTTAAGATGTATATGTAGTATAGTATATATAGTATATCTTAAGATGTATATATAGTATAGTATATATAGTATATCTTAAGATGTATATATAGTATATCGAATATAGTTTATATATCTTATGAGATGTATATATAGTATAGACTATAGTATAGTATAAATATAAGCTTATATGTATACTATACTATACTATAATATATATACATCTTACTATATATAAGCTATATTCGATTTATATACTATATATACATCTTAAGATATACTATATATACATGTATATCTACTATATATATCTAGTATATCTAGTATACTATGTATATATAGTATATCTTAAGATGTATATATAGTATAGTATATATAGTATAGTCCAACGTTTTTTTTTTAAAAAAAAATTAAAAAAAATAGCCGTTTGGCCCGCTAAGGGGACCGGGCCGGTCCCGGTCCGGTCCCGGGCCTGACGGGCTCAATCATAGGACCGGCCCACGAGACCGGACCAGGCCCGCTAAAATCGGACCAAACGGTCCTGGCCCGTTTAGCCGTTTGGCCCGTCTGGCCCGCGGTCCTGGGCCGGTCCCGGGCCTGGACCGGCCCACTTGCCAGGCCTAGTTCCCACCCCCTCAAAGTTAAAGGTAATTTCAGCGAGTCAATTGTGAGCCATTCATACATCAGCTGGGACCAACAATTACCCATACTACTCATGTATTATCAACAAGGTGACAAGTCAAATATTCATATGCACATATAGTTCTAATGTGACATTTGCGCTTCAAGACTTGACTTTACTCATCAAGGACTCTTGTTCTATCATGTAGGTTATGGTGGACTCCAAACTCTTCCTCCTCTACCTTCCATTTGCCAAGCTCACTTAAAAAGTTAGCACTCAATCTTAAGATTCATGAAAGGTTTAGTCTTCTCTCACAAAAGAATGTCACAAGTACGACTTCAAGTGTCATAGGCTTGCCCCTCATGTAGATCAGCACTAATGTAAGTTCACTCAGCTCGAAATCAAGTAGGACTTCTTTCGGGTTGTAATGAAGGCTTTTGGATTTGGGTAGGATACCATATATGTAAGTGGTTACATATTTCCTTAAGCACTCCACATTTTTATTTTTCAGCTCACAATTACTAATTCTTAGAGGCATTTTATTTTCATTGAGGGCTAGAGAGACTTGACATCACTCTTTCTTGTTCATTTCATTCTCTTTCTCGCTTTTTGATGCTCATGTTAGGGATCATTACCTCTTTTTGAATCCATCAACCTTTTCACTTATTCTCTTTTTTGAATTTTTCTTTTTGTTTTTTCTTTTTTTGCCTTCTCTTTTCATAAAGATCATTTCTTTTCTCTTTTTGTGTCTTGATACCTTTTTTAAATTCCTCATCACTCCCCCAAACTTATGCTTTAAGCTACTTATTTCACAAGAGTGTTAAGGAAAGTCCCGATGCCAAGAGAGGGTCACGACAAAACGGGTAAAGTCTTATAACATAGTTATCAAATGAGAAAGGCTAAAGGCTCAAAGGGGGTTGACTAGGGATAACGACATTGGTTGGCAATAGAAAGCTCAAACGGGCCAAGGAAAGCCTACAATCACTTCTCAAACCAAGCAAAACTTAGGATTTCGCTTTGAAACACATTTTGAGCAAGTTCTAGACCATTCGCACGGATACTTGGACTAGCAACAATTCATCTCACCCCTCACACAACCATATTGTAAAAGAGGATAGAGTTGAGAGCCAACAATTACCACATTCAAGTTTAAAGATCACTATGGTCCAATAAACCACTCGATGATCACCAAAGTCAACTCAAGAGTGAGAAAGTCACTAACTAGAGCTATTTCTTTCAAAAACCTTATCTCTAACCATAAACACGTAGTTAAGTGTCACGACCCAAAATCCACTAAAGGTCGTGATGGCGCCTAACCCCGCCGTCAGGCAAGCCAACAATAAATAATTAACTTAATTACTCATTTTAGTGCTTTTGAAATCATAATTTTCATAAATTAAATGGTAAGAAATAGAATTCATAGGGTAAATGATAATATTTTTACAACTTCAATAATAAATAAACCGTAAGCACCCCCAAAACCCGACGTCACAAGTGCATGAGTCTCAACTAGGAAATATAATAAAATACAACATCTGTCTGGAATACAACTTAGACAGGAGAACATAAATAACTCTGATGGAGACTCTGCATGCTACGGATCATAACACGAATGTAACTCACGGTAATTCCCCTCAACATCCGCGCCTCTGCGCCCAAAAGACCACCAGACATATATGTACATGCACAAAAATGTGCAGCAAGTGTAGCATGAGCACGTAAATCAACGCATATCCAGTAAGTATCTAGTCTAACCCTAGAGAAGTAGTGACGAGGGATCGACATCGACACTTACTAGTGGTCCAATATGACAGATACATCAGGAGGTAAACAAATATGGGGCAGAATAAATAAACGAAATAAACAAGTATAAATACGTGGTACAATCCTCCTCTCAGCAGTAGAATCAAACTCTCGATTAGTAGTTACTTCTTCAACCGAAGTATATATTTATATATAATGGACCTCACCAGATAGGTCGTCATAATTCGAATCAGGAAAACTCTCAGATACACTGGCTCCTGACAATTAATATGCACGATTCCATAGGAATATTTTATAGAAATGTCGAGGTGTACGGCCAGATCCCATCATAACCTGGTATATAACCATAGATATATCTATTACATTGTCGAGGTGAACGGCCCGTTTCCATAAAAGTGTGGTACATAATCATGCCGAGGCGAACGACCGATCCCATAAAAGTGTGTGTATTGCTGGGGGTCAAACGACACGAATCATAGATGTATCTATTACACTGCCGAGGCGAACGGCCTGATCCCATTAGAATAAGAAGCTTTGATGGGTTCTTGACCCCACTCACGAATAACGTGTGAGTTATGAACTTTAAGGAAACTTTTCGATGAAGACGCACAACACGAGGGAAATTCTTAAGGAGAGTATAATTATTCCACGGCTAATCATGAAGCCCGTCAAATCTCTATAATGGCAAGTTTATCACTCTACGCGAGTCTAGTCTCCAGTCGTAATGCGAAATAAAGGAATTAAACAAGCAAAGATAACCCCTATAATACAAGTATAGCATGGTGTGAACCTAAGTCTACCCGGACAATAACATGAATCAAGTTACGTACGGACTCTCGTCACCTCGTGCGTACGTAGCCCCCGCAACAAGTAACATATATCAAATACATCACCTAGGGGTAGTTTCCCCCTCACAGAGTTAGACATAAGACTTACCTTGCTTCAAAGTTCTATAACCTAATCCAAAGCCTCTCTAATACCTCAAACCGATGTATGTTGCTCCAAAACTAGTCAAACAATATGCAAACCAATAAAAATATACTCCAATACTCATAATAAATCATTTAAAACAAATTCCCAACTCCGCTCGAAAAATTGATAAAGGAAACCCTCAAGCCTACGTGCCCGGATTCTGAATATTTTCGAAGATAAACATTACCCATAACATTACGAACTCAAATATATAATTTATTCCAAATTCCATGTCTAATTTCGTGGTAAAAATCCAAAAATACCAATTTCTAGGTTTTTTTCAAAATCTTACAATTTCTACCAATTTCCATGCTTGAATCTATATAAAAACCATGTATTTAACTCAAAATAGGTGGGGATAACTTACCTTGCCATTTATGATAAAAACCTCCACTTAAACCTCTCCAAGAATCGCCCAAACCAAGAGAGAATGAAAGAAAATGAGCCAAATCCCGTTCTTAAAAGAGCACACTGCCCAACGACCTCTCACACCTACGGTCACTTGACCACTTCTGCGGTCCCACAGGTGCGGCCGAAATACCGCTTATGCGGTCCTCCTTCAGGCCCCTCAACTCCGCATATGCGGCCCCATATGCGCTTCTGCGGCTCCACGTGCGCAGGTGCGGTCCCGCTTCTCCGGAATGCGACCGCATCTATGGTCCCAGCCTTCCCCAGCCAGAACCGCTTCTGCAACCCTCTTGGCCGCTTCTGTGGCTCTGCACCTACGGCCAAAACCTCGCAGGTGCGGTTACACAAGAAGACATCTACTTCAGCACTTCTTCCAAGTCCATATTCGATCAGTTGATCATTCGTAATCCACCCTAGGCCCTAGGGACCTTAACCAAATATACCAACACGTCCCAAAATATGATACGAACTTAGTCGAAGCCTCAAACCACATCAAACAACATCAAAACTTCAAATTGCACATCGATTCAAGCATAATGAGCTGTTGAACTTCTAACTTCCACATCAGATGCCGAAACCTATCAAATCACGTCTGATTGACCTCAAATTTTGCAAACAAGTCACATTCAACATTACGGACCTACTCCAACTTCCGGAATTGGAATCCGAACCCGATATCAAAAGGTCCACTCCCTGTCAAACTTTCCAAAAAAAACATCAACTTCCAACTTTCGCCAAAAGACCCTGAAATGACATACAGACCTCCAAATCCACATCTGGACGCGCTCCTAAGATCAACATCACCACGCGGAGCTATTCCCAGGCTTGGAATCCCAAATGGACACCGATAACAATAAAATACGCTTCAACCCAAATTTATGAAATTATTCCAAAATGCCAACTTTCCACGATAAGTGTCGTAATGCTCTCGGGTAATCCAAAACCCGATCTAGATATACGCTCAAATCCAAAATCACCATATGAACTTGTTGGAACTTTCAAATCCCGATTCTAAGGTCGTTTACTCAAAAGTCAAACTTTAAACAATTCTTCCAACTTAAAGATCCCGAAATTAGATATTTCTTTCCAAATCAACTCTGAACTTCTCGAAAATTTGATTCCGACCATATGTACGAGTCATAATACATTAAGTGGAGCTACTCAGGGCCTCAAACCGCCGAACGACACGCTAGAGCTCAAAACGACTGGTCGGGTCGTTACATTCTCTCTCACTTAAACGTACGTTTGTCCTCGAATGTGCTAAAAATCGCTCCGGAGTTGTCCAAAATAACTGATTAACACCTCATGCACCTACCCGTGCCACCACAACCCAGTTGAGTACATTAGCTCGAGCCAGACTAAAGATCCTTCCTGCTACCTTGGCTAACAAGCTTTAGAACCAAATTCCAACATCCGAAATTTACCATGACACCTAATTCTAACATGCGAACATTGTATCAATCACTACACTGTACCAAAACATGATCATGCATCTATACTGAAATCACACCATGCACCACATAACTCATTTGCCCAAGGCAATCTCTCCCCAAGTACAACAGTTGAAATTTTACGAATCTGGTGCCCACAATACACCTCATAACACATATAAGTCCTGTTCCAACTCTCGCAATACTGCTAAGACGGAAGAGATGTGTAAAAACTCATAACCACCCGCCGAATTAACAAATCATGGAGTCTCTTCTCCTGAACTGAATAACGATATTTTCTCTTTAATATACTTTATGTAAATCTGATCGCACTAATCCCATGTCCAATAATCTCGTCTCACCCAGTACAAGCTGCTTAGGCAATAAGCCACCTCAAACACTGACCAAGAATCTCATATGACGCCATCAATTCCCCAACAAGCTACAAACTCGAATATGACACATAAGAAAAAGCGAACTTTGGAAAAGAACTACTCAGCCCACGTGGCTAATGAAACAACCGAAAAGATGTCATGAACCTTCCTTAGAGAATGAGAAACAAAACACACAAGAATAGGTACAAGGAATGGTACTCAACATCTCACTATTGCGGCGTGCAACCCGATCCAAACAACATACATGTGGTGGCGTGCCACCTGATCCGCACATAACAATAAAAAAGAAAATACACATATCAAGCTGTAACGCTTATACTTATGAAATGCCCGAATATCGGCCACAAGCACGCGAAGTGCATCATACAAATTTTGGGGAGACAGATAGCATCTTATACTACGAAACCCAAGCACAACTATGGTGCAATAAATGGCCTGCATCGCGAGAACCATCCTTCTCTCACAATCACCACAAACTACATGGGACCTCAATACGTGTGCGAATAATAAAACTGTCTCACAACCCACATGGCACAATAGAGATTACACGGAATAGCTGATGGCGGAAATAACATCCAAAGCCCGAAGACTCCTCCGTAAGCAACGCTATACTGAATGAACACACCCGGCCTGATGTAGAGCACACATTCACAGTTAGACCCATCAACGGACCTCAAGCCGATTTTGATCGTACCGTACTGGGCTAATAACCTTTCAAGGATCCACAATAACCCCCCATTTTTTCCATGACACATAAGAACAGCCATCAAATCCAGAACAAACTCACACAGTCCACAGCCCAAGGAATAGAACGCCTCTCAGGCATAAACTCTTACATTAGCAATAGTACCATAATCCCCATACTTGGTTTCAATCTTTAATCAATCAAGTGACTACATGTCACACTTATACAATCTTCCTGTGGGATACACTCCCACGACCATCCGCATCAGGTAGCAAAGTCTGCACATCCATATCACCAGTCATACTAATGCTGTAAAGCACATCAAGAATCCGCAATTCAGTACATAAATCCTCTTACACAAGACACCATCCTTAGGTGAGGATAAAGAAAATACCGGCTTACTTTGAACATCTGAATTCTTCCCTGCTCATCCGAGCTTGTGACGTTATTGACAGCATCGAACTGCAACCTTGATCCTCAACTTCCAATTTCCCATGCCACTAACTGTACCTAACATGCCACTACGCGAGAGTACAAGAATTTTATCATAACTCCTGAACCACCAATAGGATAAACACTTCATCATATAATAAACTTTCACTTAACTCATTTCAGGAGAACCTTTGCAACACACGACTGAATTCCATAACCGTAGAAAATACAAACCTCAAGTTGTGATCTAAACCACCATAACTCTTCCGGGATCCATCTACACATAACATGCCATTATAATCAAATACCTCCAAATCAATCAAGTTATGGTGGATGTCAAGCCCGCACGTACAACCACAAACCACCTGTATAACTTAACATTAACATGCCGAAGGAACTGATCACTGCTACAATCATGCTGATTCAAACCATTACTAACCGAACCAACTTCATCTAATTTACTATGGACTTGCCTTAGAAATAATAATAGCTCTATTCAAAATATAACGAACTCAATCTGCACTCATCCCGAGTGATCCGAATCACGAGACCGCATCGTCTCAATACTCATGAACCATCTCATACCCTCATTACGCGCACAATAGCGTCTTCAACTGGTTCACCCATTCTCATAGTTCCTCTACGACTCCGAAGTTATTTTCTCCCATTTCTTCAATGTTGCACCGCAGACCGATGATAACATAGAACACTCCAAGTCCCTTTCATAATTCACTACAAAATCTCGATACTTATCCACACCTCGGACTCAAAATCCTTAGGTGTTGCACTTTAATTCTTGAACCCACTAGAACCGTTGTTGAGAGTCACCCACTCTGACCTGGTCCCGAACATAATCAAACTCTAGTGCGCTTCTAGCACGTGAACACCCTATCAGGGAAGCATAAACTCTAACTCTTCCCAAAACCTGAACATGAATCGATAAGACCAAATGTATCACATATTCCTCAAATCATTTGCTCAAATTACCACTGGTGTTTTCTTTCCTTAGTCATAATAACCCACCAATATGCCGATAATCAGAATTTGCACAAGCAGACGGTACGCGATCCAATCGCAGACGGTGGGCACCCCTACTTAGCTTTAAGATACCATCACATAATGTAGAGCCCACAACGATTCTTCCTTCTCAAATACCATGATCTCGCACCGTCAACTGTCACGACCCAAAATCTCACCCGTCGTGATGGCGCCTATCTTAATACTAGGCAAGTCGACATCATCAATAACCCACAATATCTTTTAAATACAGAAAACATCATAATTAAGTTTAAGAGAAAATCCCACAAATACTGGGTAAAAGTATATATTCCCAAAACCCGGTGTCACTGAGTACATGAGCATCTATACATTACAAGTCTGGAAAACACGGTCTATAATAGTCTGAGGCCGGATACAATAAACAAAGAGATAGGGAAGGAGAGACAAGGGCTGCGAAACACGGCAGCTACCTCTAAATCTCCAGGAAATCAACTGTGGGAAAGAATAAACACCCATTATGTCCGGGATCACCTGGATCTGCACACGAAGTGTAGGGTGTAGTATGAGTACAACCAAATCAGTAAGTAACAATTATAAATAAAGAACTGAAAGTAGTGACGAGCTTCACAGCTAAGTCCAAATACAGTAATTTCCAACATGAAAAGGTAGGCATGCTTTCAAGTTCAACATTTAAAACTCCACAGAAATTTCATATCAAATTTGACTGAAACATAAATAATGTCTTTCAGAGTTTTTCCAAAACAGTGATAATGACAGCTGAAATGCAGCAATAATAGAATCAATGCCTCTCATCCCATTCACTCCAACCTCACAGTCACTCTTTCCTCACAGTTACTCATTCCTCACAGTCACTCTTTCCTCACATTCACTCAGCACTCGGCACTCGCACTCGCACTCAGTAGGTACCTGCGCTCACTAGGGGTGTGTGCAGACTCCGGAGGGGCTCCTTCAGCCCAAGCGCTATAACAATCCAATCATGGCATAAATTAATAAAACATGTTGCGGCGTGCAACTCGATCCCATAAATATCCTCGCAATTTGGCCATCGGCCTCACTCAGTCATCAACCTCTTCAGTCTATCGGGATCTCAGAAATCGTGGTAAGCAGCCCAACAGTGATATGATGCATCAATAATGATCAAGAGAGACTGAGATGTAATATGCAAGTAAAACCGTAACTGAGTACAAAATAGTAATTTAACAGATAATTCAACATGTACACGACCTTTGTGGGTCCCAACAGTGTTAACACATGGTTTAAACATGATTTATAGATCAATTTCCCCAATACGTGGAAAAATGAACGGGTAACAACAATTTATTCAACTACACATATCTATGGAATTGACCAAGTCACAATTCCTACGGTGCACGCCCACACGCCCGTCATCTAGCATGTGCGTCACCTCAAAACCAATCACATAACACATAATCCAGGGTTTCATATCCTCATAACCAAATTTAGAACTGTTACTTATCTTAACCCGTGTAATTCTTTATTTCGCTATGCCCTTGCCACGAGAAATGGTCTCTAAAAGCCTCGTATCTATCCACAACTAATTCGATTCAATCATTACCAATTATTATAATTAATTCCATAAGGAAATACTAATTATTTTTTAATAAAATCCCAAATTTAACTCAAAAATCGTCTGTAGGCCCCACGTATTATAACCCGAAAAAGTTAGAAAAAATGAATGCCCATCCAACCACGAGTCCAACCATACAAATTTTACCAAATTTTGACATCAACTCGACCCTCAAATCTTCAATTAAAGTCTTTGAAGATTTGTACCATTTTCAACCCAATCTTTACCCATTTGAACTCAAAAATCTTCCCACAAACCTTATTGGTACACGCATATATAAATAATACTCTTACACCCAAGAATCATACTCCTAATCAACCATCATCTACCCAAATCCGAAATTGAAAAACTAGGATATGAAACCTTACCTCTTAGATGAAGAACTTGAAAGATTTCTTGTTGGATTTCAAGGCTTGAGCAAGATTTGATGAACAAGACACTTGAGCTTCTTCCTCTCTCTTGAACACTCTCACTTCTCTCTAAAAATATCAGGTTTAGCTCAAAAATGACTTAACCCCTCTCTCTATCCAGTCTTGGGGGTATTAAATGAGCTCATACGTGCACAACCGCGCACCTGGGCAAGTGGCCGCACATCCGACCACGCACACAAGGCAGAAATTCCCAAATATGCGCGACCGCGCATCTGGCACGCATTTGACATAGGTCCAGTAAAATGGACATAACTTTATGTATACATATCCAAATTATGAACGGTTTGATGTGTTGGAAACTAGACTCAAAGGGATTTAATTTGGTAGGTTATACACCATATAAATCTTCATATCTTTAGAGTTATGCTTGTTTGAAATTAGATCTTGTGCGAACTCACTTGAAACTTTATCCCATCATATAATTTTCAACTTGACTTAGCCTTAGGGATCTTCTTAGACCATAAACCATTCTTAATGCACCTCATACATATATTATCATGATCAATTGATATCATTCAAATTATCAGTTTTTTTCATACCCTAATTGATATAATTAGCACTCGCAAATCTTCTTAATGGTCTTAAAATACTTAGAAATTTTCCGGGGTGTAACATTCTTCTCCACTTAAGAACATTCGTCCTCGAATGTTTTACAAGTCATTATTAGGCACAGTATTCTCCTCTTTTCACCTTAACCATCATCTTTAATCATTCTTGACTTCATGTAGATTTTAGATATTCTTCCAACATTTCAACTTCCTTAAGGCCCCAAAATTTGGCTAACTCCCAAATTGTTCAGAACTTTCAGCAGAGTGTCCTCTGCAATTGGGCCTAACCACCTGCCAGAGAATCACCAAAAGCAGTCCTAACAATATATACATGAACCAACGATGCAACATAACATTAAAACAATGCCAATTGTGGCCTCACGGGCAGTATACTACCAAAAAGGAACACCTTTAACATCACCTATACAGTTAATACATAATTCATAGAAGGTAACTCTTTGCATTTTCGTAGAACACAACTTTATAAATACATGACTATTCAAACAAATGAGGGTACTTTTATTCATTTCTTTCTCGGCTGGGTCGCTCAGAAGTTAAGATACTACTTATTAACATATACCACACATCTGATATACCAACTCGACCCGCTCAAGTACATCTTCCAGAAGCCAATGCCTACAGGAAAGTTGGCCAAATGGCAGATTCTTCTCAGTGAATTTGATATTGTGTACGTGATGTAGAAAGCTATCAAAGGACAAGCATTGACCGATCATATCAAAGGACTAGCAAATCACTTTTTCCTTAAAGGGTTCTGTAGATGCTTCTGAAGCAATAAGATTACTGGAAGAGATACATGCAGGAACGTGCAGACCTCACATGAGCGGTTTCACTTTAGCCAAGAAGATTTTAAGAGCCGAATACTTTTGGATGACCATGGGAAGTGATAGTATCCGCTACGTACAGAAGTGTCACCAGTGCCAGATTCACATGGATTTCATCCGGGTTCCATCTAATAAGATGAACGTAATGGGTTCTCCTTGGACGTTCACCGCTTGGGGAATGGATGTGATTGGACCTTTATAACCCACCACATCAAACAAATATCGTTTCATCCTGGTAGCCATCGACTACTTTGCAAAATAGGTCGAAGCCTCTACATACAAGGCTATCATGAAGAAGGTGGTGGCAGATTTCGTCTGTATCAACACAGTCTGCAAATTCGGGATCCCGGAGTCAATCGTAACTAATAATTCAGCCAATCTCAATAGCGATCTCATGAGGGAGATTTGAGAGAAGTTTAGAATCATCCACCATAATTCCACAGCCTACATTCCATAGATGAATGGAGTAGTTGAAGCAGCCAACAAAAACATCAAGAGGGTCTTACGGAAGATAGTGGATAATCACAGGCAATGGCACGATAATTTATCCTTTGCCTTACTGGGTTACCGTAACACTATAAGAGCATCTACTGGGGCACCACCATACATGTTGGTACATGGCACAGAAGTTGTGATACCGACAGAGGTCGAGATACCATCTTTGAGAGTCATTCAGGAAGCCAAGATAGATGATGCAAAACGGATATGCGTCAGGCAAGAACAACTTATGATCATTGATGAAAAGATAATGGACGGAGTATGTCATGGTCAGATGTATCATAATAGGATGGCCAACACGCTTAACAGAAAGGTGAAACCTCGGCAGTTCATATCGGGGAAGCTGATTTTGAAGAATATATTCTCTCATCAAGAAGAGGCCAAAGGAAAATTCACACTGAACTGGTAGGGTTCTTATGTAGTCCATCGAGTATTGTCAGGAGGAGCATTGATTATAACAGAGATGGATGTCAGAGTCAGCACGAAGCCCATCAACTCACACGCAATCAAAATATACTACATTTGAGGATAATAGAATTAGGGTTTTGTTGTAACATAACTATGCCTGACCTGACTTCCCACGGTGAGATACGTAGGCAAACCACGTAGGGTCCAGTCTCCCTCCCCTTTTTGTAATAGAAAATCCAAATGTCATTTTGTATGTAATCGGAACTACGCCACGACTTGATTTCCTTTGACAAGAATACGTAGGCAATCCATATAAGATTCAGTCATCTATGGTAATTGAACTACGTTTTGGCCTGATTCCATTTGGATACGTAGGTGGTCTCAGTCAGACTCGACCACTTCATTTCAATTTCTTACCATTTTTCATCCATTTTAATCGAACCATGTTTTGACCTGATTCTATTTGGATATGTAGGCTTCCCGAGTCAGGCTCGGTCATTTCATCATAATTCATTCATCATTTTATCATCCTCGAACTACGTCAGACCTGATTCGGTTAGGATACATAGGCAACTTGAAAAGGTTCGGTCATAACCCTATGAAAGCCTTTGTAATGCATTTGTTTAAATTAGGATGCGATTGCAATGAAAAGAAGCTACGTCATCAGGGGCATCTCCAGATATCGTAATCAACGGGACAAAATCATCCAAAAACGACACTTGCATCATAGGGAATTTCTAAACATGTCATAATTCGGAACAACGACATTTGCTATAAAGAAAAACCAATTTCAAAACATTTTTAGAAAATTCTACCCCTCCACCTACCGAACTTCGTGTCATAAATCCTCAGATCCAGGGAAAGGCCAGGCCTACAATCAACACAAATCAACACTCCCCCACTAAAAATATTTCTTTTAGCGTAGGATCGACATGAATCAAAGGATACAGAGCACATCGGGAACAATGACGGACCCCCTACCACCTCATGAGCCCCTATATTTCCCTTAAAGCCTCGTATGGAGCCATCTAAATGCTCGATTGGTAGTTGTTATTGTAAGCAAACTCTGCCAGTGGCAGAAATTGATCCCAAGAACCCCCGAAATCTATAACACAAGCGCATAACATATCTTCCAATATCTGAATAGTGTGCTCGGACTATCCGTCCGTCTGAGGGTGAAAGGTTGTACTCAACTGAACCTGTGTGCCCAATTCTCGCAACACTGCTCTCCAAAACTGTGATGTAAACTGCATGCCCCGATCTGAAATGATGGACACTGGCACAGTGTATAGGTGAACAATCTCGCGGATATAAATCTCAGCCAACTGCTCCGAAGAATAATTAGTACCAACTGGAATAAAATGCACGGATTTGGTCAACCAATCCATAATCACCCAAACAACATCAAACTTTCTCAAAGTCTGTGGGAGCCCAACTACAAAGTCCATGGTAATACGCTCCCACTTCCACTCCGGAATTTCAAGTCTCTGAAGTAATTCTTCCGGTCTCTGATGCTCGTACTTTACCTGTTGACAATTTAAACACCAAGCTACAAACCCAACTATATCTTTCTTCATTCGCCTCTACCAATAGTGCTGCCTCAAATCCCGATACATCTTCTCGGCACCTAGATAAATGGAGTACGGCGAACTATGAGCTTCCTGGATATTAAAACTCGCAAACCATCTACATTAGACACACATAGCCTGCCCTGCATCTGTAATACACCATCATCTCCAATACTGGTGCTCTCTGATGCAATCATATAAAGAATACCGAGAAACCACATAAGCCAAAACTCGACTCGGCTCGGAAATATCCATTCTAACAAACTAGTTGTCCAAGGCCTGAACATCCAAGGCTAAAGGCCTCTCTGCTACCGGTAAGTATGTTAGGCTGCCCAAACTCTCCGCCTTACGACTCAAGGCATCTGCCACCACATTGTCCTTTCCGGAATAATAGAGAATGGTAATATCATAATCCTTAAGCAACTCCAACCACCTCCGCTGCCGCAAATTAAGATCCTTCTGTTTAAATAGATGTTGTAGACTCCGGTGATCTGTATAAACCTCACAAATGGACACCGTACAAATAATGTTGCCAAATCTTCAAGGCATGAACAATAGCTGCTAACTCAAGGTCGTGGACCGGATAATTCTTCTCATGTACCTTTAATTGTCTGGACGCATAGGCAATCACCTTACCGTCCTACATCAGCACTGTGTCGAGACCAATACGTGACGCATTACAAGACACAGTATAAGACCCTGAACCCGTCGGTAACACCAATACTCGGTATGTAGTCAAAGCTATCTTGAGCTTCTAAAAGCTCTCTTCACAATCATCCGATCACCTGAATGGAGCACCTTTATGGGTCAATTTAGTCATAGGCGATGCAATAGACGAGAAACCCTCCACAAAGTGACGATAATAACCAGCCAAGCCGAGAAAACTCTGAATCTCAGTAACTGAAGATGGTCTGGACCAACTCTGAACTGCCTCTATCTTCTTTGGATCCACCTTAATCCCTTCACAGGACAATATGTGTCCCAAGAATGCCACCGAACTAAGCCAGAACTCACACTTAGAGAATTTGGCATATAGTTTCTCTTCTCTCAGCCTTTGCAATACAATACCCAAGTGTTGTGCATGCTCCTCCTGGCTACGTGAGTACACCAGGATATCATCAATAAATACCACGACAAATGAGTCAAGATACGGTTGGAATACTCTATTCATCAGGTGCATAAATGCTGATGGGGCATTGGTTAGACCAAATGACATCACAAGAAATTCATAGTGACCATAACGAGTCCTGAATGTCGTCTTTAGAATATCTGAACCCCGAATTTTCAACTGGTGATACCCTGATCTCAAATCAATTTTGGAGAATACCCTCGCTCCCTGAAGCTCGTCAAATAAGTCATCAATACGCGACAAGGGATATTTATTCTTAATTGTAACTTTGTTTAACTACCTGTAATCGATGCAGATCTGTATAGTACCATCTTTCTTTTTCACAAACAGAACCGGTGCACCCCAAGGTGACACACTAGGCCTAATAAACCCCTTTTCAAGGAGTTCCTGAAGTTTCTCTTTCAATTCTTTCAACTCAACTGGTGCCATACAATACGGAGGAATAGAAATGGGTTGAGTGCCCGACACCAAGTCAATACCAAAATCAATATTCCTGTTGGGTGGCATACTCGGCAGGTCTACAGAAAATACATCCAGAAAGTCTCGCACTACCGGTATTGAATCAATAGGAGGAGTACATACATCAACATCTCTCATAAAGGCTAAATATGACTTACATCCCTTCCTAACCATATGTTGGGCCTTCAAATAAGAAATTACCCTGCTAGGAACATAATCTAGAGAACTTCTCCATTCGACCTTTGGCAACCCCGGCATTGCCAATGTCATAGTTTTTGCGTGACAGTCCAGAATAGCATGACATGGGGACAACCAATCCATACCCAGGATTACATCGAAATCAACCATACTAAGCAATAACAGATCAACTCTAGTCTCCAGTCCCCCAATAGTTACCACACACGACAGATACACACGGTCCATAATAATAGTATCGCCCATCAGCGTAGATACACGAATAGGTGAAACTATGGACTCACGAGGCATATCCATATAATGAATAAAGTACGATGATACACACGAATAAGTAGAACCAGGGTCAAATAATATAGAAGCTTCCTTGTGGCATACTGAGACAATACCTGTGAAAACTGCATCTGAAGCAACGACATCTCGCCTGGCACGAAAAGCATAGAATCGGGCCTGATCGCCACCTGATCGGCCTCCCCCTCTTGGGCGACCCCTAGCTGACTGACCCCCACCCCGTGCTGGCTGGGCGGGTGGTAAAGTAACTAGTGCTGAAGTCGTAGTCTGACTCCTCTACTGTACTGGACCCCCTGAGCGATGAGGACACTGCCTCCACATATGCCCAAATTCCCCGCACTCAAAGTAGCTCCCCGGTACTGGTGGTGGTGCGGACTGAATCGGGCCCCAAGAACCACAATAACTGCTAGAAGCACTTGGTGCAAATGAACCCTGAACTAAAGGAGAACGGGACAAATGCTAGACTGGGAGGACACCGAGAGATGGCTGACCCTGATGAGAACTGTATGAACCATGGCTGGATGATGCACCACGTTGAATTGGACGACCCGTCTGAGCGTGTCTGTAAGAATGACCTCTACCACGGTAAAACTGACCCCTTAAAGGAACACCACTGAAATCACCTGGACCATAAGGCCTCTTGGCCTCCCTCTCCCCACGTTCTTAACTATGGACCATCTCTATCTGCCGAGCAATGTCATCTACCTCATCAAAAGTAGCACCAGATACTCTCTCCGGAGTCATAAGTAACCGTAGCTGATATGTGAGGCTATCAATGAATCTCTTGATCCTTTCCCTATCAGTGGGAACCAACCAAACTGTGTGACGAGCCAACACAGAATATCTCATCTCGTACTGTATCACAGACATGCCATCTTAACATAACTACTCAAACTATATGTGCAGCTCCTCTCTGTGAGACTACGACATAACCTTCTCCAAAAAGATAATGGAGAATTCCTGCCATATAAGTGGTACTGCACCGACCGGCATGCGCCTCTTATAAGCCTCCCACTATTTGTAGACAGCTCTAGAAAACTGAAAAGTAGTGAATCAGACCCCACTGGTTTCTAGAATACCCAATGTCCGAAGCATTCGCTGGCACATATCCAAAAAACCTTGAGCATCCTCTAACTCAGCACCGCTAAATGATGGAGGTCGAAGCCTCCCAAATCTATCAAGTCTCCTCTGCTCATCATCTGCCATAACGGGGACTATCGGGGCCTGAACAGCTGCAGCTGGCTCGTCTAGTAGTGCCTCCGGTATCTGAAGTCCATGTACTACCTAATCTGGAGTACAGGCAATAGGGGTATGAGTACCTCCCCCGTCCTGAGAAGTGGCAGGTGCGGCCTGAGCCGAAACCATCTGAGAAAGGCCAGTGCAAACTGTCAATATCTGGGCCAATGTCTCCCGAAGGCGTGGAATCTCAATGGGCACAGTTGGTGCCTGAGCTGGTCTTGTCGGCTCAGCTATATCTAGAATCTGCTCCTGATCTAGAGTAACTGGTGGTGCTACAGGTGCTGCTCCAAATGCTGTACGAGCGACACTTTGACCTCTACCTCGGCCCCGACCTCTACCACGGCCCCGGCCTCTCGCGGCCCAAACTGGTGGCACTGGTGGCTGACTGTTCGATCAGATAATATGTGTTCTCATCATCTGTGAGAGAATAGAATAACAAAATTTTAGTTTTCCAAAATCAACAAGTTCACATGATAGAATACAAGAAAGTGAAATTTTCATAAGGGTTCGGCAACCTCTCGAAGATAAGTACAGAAGTCTCCGTACCGATCCGCAAAACTCTACAAAACCTGCTCATGACTCGTGAGATTTATGTAACCTAGGCTCTGATACCAACTTGTCATGACCCGAAATCTCACCCGTCGTGATGGCGCCTATCTCAATACTCGGCAAGTCGACATTATTAATAACCCACAGTATCTTTTAAATACGGAAAACATCATAATTAAGTTTAAGAGAAAATCTCACAAACACTGGGTAAAAGTATATATTCCCAAAACTCGGTGTCACTGAGTACATGAGCATCTATACATTACAAGTATGGAAAACATGGTCTATATTAGTGTGAGGCTGAATACAGTAAACAAAGAGATAGGTAAGGAGAGACAAGGACTGTGAAACACGGCAGCTGCCTCTAAATCTTCGGAAAATCAACCGTGCGAAAGAATCAACACCCACTATGTCCGGGATCACCTGGATCTGCACACAAAGTGCAGGGTGTAGCATGAGTACAACCAACTTAGTAAGTAACAATAATAAATAAAGATCTCAAAGTAGTGATGAGCTTCACAGCTAAGTCCAAATACAGTAATTTCCAACATGAAAAGGTAGGCATGCTTTCAAGTTCAATATTTAAAACTCCACAGTAATTTCATATCAAATTTGACTGAAACATAAATAATGTCTTTCAGAGCTTTTCCAAAACAGTGATAATGACAGCTGAAATGCAGCAATAATGGAATCAATGCATCCTCTCAGAGTAACAGTCGCTCAGTCCTCCCATTCACTCCAACCTCATAGTCACTCTTTCCTCACAGTCACTCATTCCTCACATTCACTCAACACTCGGCACTCGCACTCATTAGGTACTTGCGCTCACTAGGGGTGTGTGCAGACTCCGGAGGGGCTCCTTTAGCCCAAGCACTATAACAAGCCAATCATGGCATAAATCAATAAACACATGTTGCAGCGTATAACCCGATCTCATAAATATCCTCACAATTTGGACCTCGGCCTCACTCAGTCATCAACCTCTTCAGAGTACAAAATAGTAATTTAACTGATAATTCAACATGTACACGACCTCTGTGGGTCCCAACAGTGTCAACACATGGTTTAAACATGATTTATAGATCAATTTCCCCAATACGTGGAAAAATGAACGGGTAACAACAATTTATTCAACTACACATATCCACGGAACTGACCAAATCACAATTCCTACGGTTCACGCCCACACGCCTGTCACCTAGCATGTGTGTCACCTCAAAACCAATCACATAATACATAATCCGGGGTTTCATATCCTCAGGACCAAATTTTGAACTGTTACTTACCTCAACCTGTGTAATTCTTTATTCCGCTATGCCATTTCCATGAGAATTGGTCTTCGAAAGCCTCATATCTAGCCATAGTTAATTCGATTCAGTCATTACCAATTATTATAATTAATTCCATGAGGAAATATTAATTGTTTTCTAATAAAATCTAAAATTTAACTCAAAAATTATCTGTGGGCCCCACATCTCAAAACCCGGAAAACTTAGAAAAAATGAACACACATCCAACCACGAGTCCAACCATACAAATTTCACCAAATTTCGACATCAACTCGACCCTCAAATCTTCAATTAAATTCGTTGAAGATTTCTACCATTTTCAACCCAATCTTTACCCATTTGAACTCAAAAATCTTCCCACAAACCTTATTGGTACAAGCATATATAAATAATACTCTTACACCCAATAATCATACTCCAAATCAACCATCTTCTACCCAAATCCGAAATTGAAAAACTAGGGTATGAAACCTTACCTCTTAGATGAAGAACTTGAGAAATTTCTTGTTGGATTTCAAGGATTGAGCAAGATTTGATGAACAAGACACTTGAGCTTCTTCCTCTCTCTAGAACACTCTCACTTCTCTCTAAAAATATCAGGTTTTAGCTCAAAAATGACTTAACCCCTCTCTCTACCTAGCCTTGGGGGTATTAAATGAGCCCCTACGTGCGCGGCCGGGCACCTGGGCAAGTGGCCGCACATCCGGCCGCGCATCTGGGCGCCCATATGACATAGGTCCAGTAAAATGGCCATAACTTTCTATATACATATCCAATTGACAAACGGTTTGATGCGTTGGAAACTAGAAATTTAGATGTTCCTACCCGAATTGATATAATTAGCACCCACCAATCTTCTTAATGGTCTTAAAACATTTAGAAATTTTTTGGGGACAAATTCTCGCATTCCTATGTTAAAATTTGCATAAACATTCTGAACCATCAGCCACAACCGCACATTTGACCTCCTGCTGGGTAGTAAGTAGAACTCTTTGTAGAAACTTCATCGAAATCATGCAACCGCTGACCTGCTCACAGGAGATAGCCCACCCGTGAAATTCCATACCGACATCTTCCCACATCGCTGCACGGTGTACAACTACCACGAAATCAGTAACCCTCTTGAGCCCATGCTCATCCACGAGCTGTACAAGTCTGTTCACACCCCATTGACATCAACTGAAAATCTGACAATACATTCCAAACTCGAAGTCATGTTGCATCCAAATAAAATCCGTGGACCTAGTCACTGCCCACCATGATTTCCAAATTGCTCTAAACTTTCCTCAAGGCGTGCTATGCGGCTATCCTACCACATAACCCATATGCTACTCTGCCACTCTCCCACTTTGGTTAAACCCTCTCATTTAAGCAACTTCTGGACTTCCGCTTTTCATACTTGACCTGCTAGTAATTCAACTACCGCGAGACACCATCCGCCCTGTCCTTCCTCATTTTTCGTTGCCCAAATACTGCCTCATAGCAAAATCCATCACTGTAGCACCTGACCTGATAAATTGCTACCAACTCTAAGCCTTCTCGAAGATCATCTTTCCCAAGCCATCAGCATTAGAAATGCCGATTCGATTCTGAAGCCATCATACACCTGCCATATCTGACAACCACTTCTTAGGCACTATTTCACGATACCCCGCCCGAAGGCAAATCAAATAAAACCATAACACCACCAAACCTTAATGCGTTCAACAAAGATGACGACACCACATCAAAATGAGAATTCCTCCACACTCGAGAACATCAAGTCTCGCTACTCCATCAACCAAAGCCTGAGCATCCATAGACCGATTGTCTTTCCTCCGCTGGAATTAAATGATGAACCTCTGAATCATGCACTGAGAAAACCCCTCTTTTCAAGTCATTCAATGCCTCGACAAATAGACAAGCACCCTATCATTTCATCAACACTGTGAAATAACAACATCTAAACATCATAGCAACATGTGCATAGTCTCAAGACCATCAGAAATACAGTTACTGAGCAAAAAATGACGGAACACCCTTCCGCAAGAAAACGGTAATAACTTGCTCGAATGCGCAGGGAGAAACATCCTGCTCCACGTCTGTAGTACCACTGCAACTCCTCGATTCCCAATTGACACGAGTGTTGTATATCGTATAAGAATGAGTAGGAGTGAAATAAAGGCATAAGCCTCAAAGGAATCAAGTCGCACGATGAGGAATCAAGAAGGGAAGTGCTCCTAACAACCATGTAGCCTCCCGAAGATAAGTACATACGTCTTTGCACCAATCCGCAAGATTCTATTAGACTTGCTCATGACTCGTGAGACCTAAATGAACCTAACGCTCTGATACCAAGTTATCACGACCCAAAATCCACTAAAGGTCGTGATGGCGCCTAACACCGCCGTCAGGCAAGCCAATAGTAAATGATTGACTTAATTACTCATTTTAGTACTTTTGAAATCATATTTTTTCATAAATTAAATGGTAAGAAATAGAATTCACAGGGTAAATGATAATATTTTTACAACTTCAATAATAAATAACCCGTAAGCACCCCCAAAACCTGGCGTCACAAGTGCATGAGCATCAACTAGGAAATATAATAAAATACAACATCTGTTTGGAATACAACTTAGACAGGAGAACATAAATAACTCTAATGGAGACTCTGCAGGCTACGGATCGTAACACGAATGCAACTCATAGTAATTCCCCTCAACATCCGCGCCTCTGCGCCCAAAAGACCAACAGACATATATGTACATGCACAAAAATATGCAGCAAGTGTAGCATGAGCACGTAAATCAACGTGTACCCAGTAAGTATCTAACCTAACCCTAGAGAAGTAGTGACGAGGGGTCGACATCGACACTTACTAATGCTCCAATATGACAGATACAGTAAAAGTAAACAGATGTAAGGCAGAATAAATAAACAAAATAAACAAGTATAAATACGTGGTACAATCCTCCTCTCAGCAGTAGACTCAAACTCTCGATTAGTAGTTACCTCCTCAATCGGAGTATATATTTATATATAATGGACCTCACCAGATAGGTCATCATAATTCGAATCAGGAAAACTCCCCAATACACTGACTCCTGACAATTAATATGCACGATTCCATAGGAATATTTTATAGAAATGACGAGGCGTACGACCCGATCCCATCATAACCTGGTATATAACCATAGATATATCTATTACATTGTCGAGGTGAACGACCCGCTCCCATGAGAGTGTGGTACATAATCATGCCGAGGCGAATGGCCCGATCCTATAAAAGTGTGTGCATTGCTGAGGGTCGAACGACACGAACCATAGATGTATCTATTACACTGCCGAAGCGAACGGCCCGATCCCATTAGAATAAGAAGCTTTGACGGGTCCTTGACCCCACTCACGAATAACGTGTGAGTTATGAACTTTAAGGAAACTTTTCGATGAAGACGCACAACACGAGGGAAATTCTTAAGGAGAGTATAATTATTCCACGGCTAATCATGAAGCCCGTCAAATCACTATAATGGAAAGTTTATCACTCTATGCGAGTCTAGTCTCCAGTCGTAATGCGAAATAAAGGAATTAAACGAGCAAAGATAACCCCTATAATACAAGTATAGCATGGTGTGAACCTAAGTCTACCCGGACAATAATATGAATCTAACTACATACGGACTCTCATCACCTCGTGCGTACGTAGCCCCCGCAACAAGTAACACATATCAAATACATCACCTAGGGGTAGTTTCCCCTCACAGATTTACACAGGAGACTTACCTCGCTCCAAAGTTCCATAACCGACTCCAAAACCTCTCTAACACCTCAAATCGATGCATGTTTCTCCAAAACAAGTCAAACAATGTGCAAACCAATAAAAATATACTCCAAAACTCGTAATAAATCATTTTAAACAAATTCCCAACGCTGTTCGAAAAGTCTATAAAAGAAACCCTCGGGCCTACGTTCCCGGATTCCAAACATATTCAAAGATAAATATTACCCATAACATTACAAACTCAAATATCTAATTTATTCCAAATGGACATGTCCAATTTTGTGGTAAAAATTCAAAAATACCAATTTCTAGGTTTCTTTCAAAATCTCACAATTTCTACCAATTTCCATGCTTGAATCCATATAAAAACCATGTATTTAATTCAAAATAGGTGGGGATAACTTACCTTGCCATTGATGATAAAAATCTCCACTTGAACCTCTCCAAGAATCGCCCAAACCAAGAGAGATGAAAGAAAATGGGCCAAATCCCATTCTTTAAAGAGCACACTGCCCAGCGACCTCTCGCACTTGCGGTCACTTGACCGCTTATGCGGTCCCGCAGGTGCGGTCGAAATACCACTTCTGCGGTCCTCCTTCAGGCCCCTCAACTCCGCATCTGCAGCTCCATACGCGCTTCTGCGCCTTCGCTTCTGCGGCTCCACGTGCGGTCCGGCTGCAGAACACGACCGCATCTGTGATCCCAGCCTTCCCCTGCCAGAACTGCTTCTGCGACCCTCTTGGCCGCTTCTGTGGCTCTGCGCCTGTGGCCAAAACCTCGCAGGTGTGGTTACACCAGAAGACAGCTGCTTCAGCACTTCTTCCAAGTCCAAATTCGATCTGTTGATCATCTGGAATCGAACCGAGGCCCTCAGGACTTTAACCAAATATACCAACACGTCCCAAAATACTATATGAACTTAGTCGAAGCCTCAAACCACGTCAAACAACATCAAAACTACAAATTGCACATTGATTCAAGCATAATGAACTATTGAATTTCTAACTTCCATACCAGATGTCGAAACCTATCAAACCACGTCCGATTGAAGTTAAATTTTGCAGACAAGTCACATTCGACATTACGGACCTACTCCAACTTCCGGAATTGAAATCCAAACCTGATATCAAAAGGTCCACTCCTAGTCAAACTTCCCCAAAAAAACATCAACTTCCAATTTTCGCCAAAAGATCCCGAAATGACCTACGGACCTCCAAATCCACATCCGAACGTGCTCTTAAGACGAACATCACCACACGAAGCTATTCCCAGGCTCGAAATCCCAAACGGACACTAATAACATTAAAATACGCTTCAACCCAAATTTATGAAATTCTTCCAAAATGTCAACTTTCCACGATAAGTGTCGTAACACTCCCGGGTCATCCAAAACCCGATCCGGACATACACTCAAATCCAAAATAACCATATGAACCTTTGGAACTTTCAAATCTTGATTCCGAAGTCATTTACTCAAAAGTCAAGCCTTAGCCAATTCTTCTAACTTAAAGCTCCTGAAATTAGAGATTTCTTTCTAAATCAACTCTGAACTTCCCGAAAATCCAATTCTGACCATACGTACGAGTCATAATACATTAAGTGGAGCTTCTCAGGGCCTCAAACCGCCGAACGATGCACTAGAGCTTAAAACGATCGGCCAGGTCGTTACATTAAGTGTGTTGGTACCAAATGAAGCATGATTAACTCTTAGAGAATGACTTGATTAGGTCTTTTTATTCATTACTACTACTAATACTACTACTACTACTATTATTACCTAAACACAAAAACAGACTAATTTCCTTAAGAAGGTTGTCATGCCATCCATCGTTGGGATGAGTCACCCGGTTCACACAAAAACTACCTTTGGAAAGAATCGTGGTGTTAAGAAAACCAAAGGATTATTATCTACTAAAGCATAAAAAGAAGCTACTTAATAAAACTAGAACTAATATGGAAAAAATAAAGAAGCTAATGAACAATAATTATTAAATATAGATAAATGCAAATAAGAAAAGAGAGAGAATATACGTAAATGCAAATAAGAAAAGAGAGAGAATCATCAAATTATTATAGACCAAATGTATACAAAGTGTGTCAATGTATAAAATCCCCCCCCCCCCCCGAATAAATATAAGCATTGTCCCTAATGTTTAGCAAAATATGAATGAGAGAAGAGAGGGTGAAGAAAACACCCTATGGATCCTTGGACATCTCAGTGTCCCCAGCAATGTCATCTCCCTCTAGATCAGCCAACTGTATCTCATCATCATCAAATTTAGGTGTGGCTGGGTTGTCGAACATCGCATGCACTGCCTTAGCAGTATTGGCAGCAAGGTCTGGCTCCTCATACTAGCCAGCTGGTGCTACCGGTACAGATGGTGTTGAAGGATCTGGGGCAGACAGATGCGGGTCAAGGAGCATATAAAAAGGCAGGTGTCCGACTGTGGCAAGTATAGTCACCTCCTTACAGAGCTTATCCACTGATTTCTTGCTTGCTTGGGACTTCCTCATCTTCTTCACTTCCTTTCCCAACACCTCAATAACTGACTATGATGTACCAAGGTGTCCATGATCATCTTCTAGATCTCTAGAATCTTCTTCAGCGTCTCATCAATGTCAGAAGGAGCCTGTGGTGCTTGAGTAGTGGACTGCACTGCACTCCACTGCAACAGTACTAGACAAGTCAGACAGCTTAAAAGTAGTTGTCTGCATCCAGTTGTTGAGACTCGCCAATGTCTGGGAGACTCGCATAGCAGATAGTGGAACTGTGGGCACTGGCTTCAGAGCTGCTCTAGGGACTGTGGTAAGAGCTGAGGATAA
The DNA here is from genome assembly GCF_000715075.1 of Nicotiana tabacum. NCBI lineage: Eukaryota > Viridiplantae > Streptophyta > Magnoliopsida > Solanales > Solanaceae > Nicotiana > Nicotiana tabacum. Next base: position 90,814,525 of record NC_134092.1, on the reverse strand, counting down.
TGGCGGAGGCATAACAGAGACACTAGTAGAAGGCTCAATAGAGGTGGATGGAAGGTCCGATGTCTTAGTAACTACCACTGCTGACTCATCACACTGGCCTATGGTGGTAGAAGGCTGGACTTTCTTCTTTGGGTTGCTCGTATCCATCAGTGAATACCAGTCGAATGGCTTCTTCAGCTTCACCTTGGTGTCAAAATCTCTCGACTCTCCCTTTGCATCAGTGAGGTACTCTATGATAGTGTTGGGATAAGGGTAGGTCGATCTATCATGCCGTGCAATCACTGAAATATTGGTCGACATCACAGCACCCATATTGATTGGGTACCCGACCATGATGGAAGCTATAAGAACTGCCCGAGATATAGAAAGGTGAGTCTCATTCTGGCATGGATCCAATCTACTACAAACAAAGGTCTGCCACCCCTTTGCCTCAAAACTCAAAGTGCTTCGCTGAATGGGAACCCCAGCGGTAATCCATGGTGGTGGTGGCCCTGCTGGTGCTAAGATCTCAGCCAGCCAAGGTCGGACTTCCTTCTTCACTGAGCAGTTCTCCAGATACTCCTTTGGCTCAACATCCTCGAAAAATGTCATCGTGAGATAGTAACACCCTCAGGAGAGAAAAAATAGCAAATTCTTTGTTGCATTCAAAATGCTAAATTTTAGGAGTTTTTACGTACTTCAAATAAGGAAATATTTAATAAGTAAGATTTTAGTTGATTTAAAACATCTAAATATTATGGAAAAACTTAAATGACAATTTTGTACAATATAAAATCTATTTTAAAGGGGTAAATAAGGCGAGCGATATTTCGGTAACGACCTTCATGCTTTTAATATAGTACTAGACTTAGGGTATGCGCGATGCGCGTGAATCCTGTCTCAATGAATATAAATTTATTTAAAAAATACTATTAAGTTATAAAATAAAAGTGTAAGTTCCTAAAGATGATCATGAATATTGGTTGTGTATAACTAACTCAATAATTAAAGAAACTACTTAGAAGTCCTCAACATCAATAATTCAACTTAAAATTTGTTCCAAATTTATAAGTTCAGAATTTCAGTTTCACGAGCAAGAAACTTAGTAATCTAAATAGTCTTGAAGGAACAACTTACAATATATAAGCAAGTAACTAATAATCTATGAACTTTAAATAAACACAAAATCAAAGAGCAATACTAAACAAAAAAGGACATTAGAAAAAATAAATAAAGAAAGCTAGTAAGAGAATCTACCATTGAGAGCTAGCTAATAAACCCACTCATATTTTGCTAAATGTATTGTGGATTAATAATTAAAGAATCCCATAAATTATCTTGTTAATTTTGTACCTTTTATTGATTTTTACTCAATATTGCTCATAATTATAATAGTGCATTAAAATTTTTTGAAAGTTAATAGTATAATATTGAATAATATTATTAGCGCTAGTGTTGTATTTGTTTAAAAAGTACGAAAATATTTAAATAACTATAAAATGAAGTGTTTCTAATAATATTTAACATTAAATTGAGGGACTTCAAAATATATATTATTTTTTTATGATAAAGCTCAAGTTTGAAATGAAAAGAAAAAGTATTAGTTTTAATTTATTTATTTTTTTGGTTTCCCACCCGGTGTCCGGTACCTGCATTGGAGCCCGACTATATCCGGATTCGCGTCGGGTAGGACCCCATTCGGGGGGTAGCGCTCCCTACCAAGGATTAGTTTTAAATTTTAGTCCTTTATTGTATGTAAATATTATTAAAGAACTCACGTAAAGCATTATTAAATAGTATGCTATTGGGTGTAAAAAGAAACTCATGTTTTCTTATTAATTAATAAGTATGTTTGTCACGACCCAATTTCTCCTATAGGCCGTGATGGCGCCCAACGTTGCCGCTAGGCAAGCCAACAGTGAACTAATCATGTAATTATTCTTTTTTTAATAAATTTCCAAAGTGGTTGAATTTTTAATAATACACAAAGAAGCACAATTTCTATTAACGGTCAAGTAACCCGCCAAAACTCAAGTAAGTGAAATTCGACCTTTTACAAATCCTTTATTAAATTGCAATATAATTTAGGCACTTTAATTAACAAGTAGGGTGCTTACATCACAAGTATTTTCTGGTTTGGGTCCTAAACTACCCAGACATAAGCATAATTAGTAGCTATGCATGGACTCTCGTCACCTCGTGCGTACTGATCTCGTCCAATTTCACACCTCAATTCAAGGTTATGAAATAATCTATTGCAATAATAATACCCAACAAGGATCGAGATCGATTTCCACAGGGAACTATATATGGGAGTTAGGAGTATATATTGTAGTATGTGAGTTTGACTATCTCAATTTACACTTCCACAAACTTGGGTTGTTTCTATGTCTAATTTAAAACTAAGATTGAAATGTTGAGAAATAAAACTAAGAGATTATTTTTTTTTGTTTTTCAAATGTTATAAAAAGCCTAGGGTTATGACCTTCACCTAGGTGTTTGCCTAATGGGATATAAACTTCAATGCTTGTTTTATTGATCGCGGTGTATTATAGCTATCAACACTCAATTACCCGCTCAATCAGAGAGTAATTTTGCTTAATTTGGCTTTCTCAAGTCCAAATGGGTATTGAACAAAACGGTTGATAAAAGCTCAAGTCGAGTTATTACTATCTCTAGGTTGAACCCTTTAATTGGGATTATCAATCTCTCGATTGATCCAATTTTTTTAGCTAAGTTTTCCTAGACTAAGTCTCTCTTTTTCAAGTAGAGACCAAGCCAAATAGGCATGAATTAATATTTGCAACCATTATTTCCACAAATAAAAACAAGAACAAGGCTAAATAATAAACACCCAACTATAAACAAGCATTAAATCAAACACCCATTAAGTTTACACACTAGGCTTGGGTCACAATCCTAGTAAAAATCTAGCTACTCATGGTTGAAATGGAAGTAATAGAAGAAGAAATGATAACTAAACTCATATTGCAAGATCAAAATGATAAAATCTAAGTTAAAATAGCTCAAAATATGAAAAACTACTAAAACGAGTAAAAGGAAACGGCTACTGTAGCAGCTGATGTCAAAAGTTGACCTAATAATATGAAACTCGTCTATTTATACAGGGCTAGAAATTTCGGATAAAAATACCCTTCATGAGGTTCTACGGCCGCACAATTACATGTGTGGTCCGCACTTTTCTTCAATTTGTTAGGATTGGAAGTCTGCGGCCGCATAATTCTGATCTGCGGTCGCAATGCACTCTTTCTACGGTCCGCACAGTTACATATGCGGCTGCACCTTGCTTTTCTACGGTCAACACTTTTACATGTGCGGTCGCACCTTGCTCTTCTACGGTCCATACTTTTATATATGCGGTTGCATAGCTTTTCTTCGCGGCCGCACAATTATTGTGCGGTTCGCACTTCTTGGGGACTTGGAATGCACCTTCTCTGAACTTTTCTTTGGCTTAGCTTTTGCGGCCGCGCAATTCATGTGCGGACCACACTTTGCACCAAGCTCTGATGCCTTTTGCTTCATAACCTACGGCCGCAGATGATATTCTGCGATCCGCACTTCTGAGCTTCTGTACCTTTTATGTCCTTGAGTTCAGATTACACCTTTTTAAGTTAGATTTCATCTCGGGGGTTCATCTTCTAATATTCCTACAATTAAGCACATTGCATTAGTTGTCGGGAACACAATTAAACGCTTTTGGACTAAAACAAAAGCTAAAAGGCTCTAATAAGTAGTCAAAATCCCCACTTATCAACTCTTCCAAACTTAAGTTTTTGCTTGTCCTCAAGCAAATAAAGTAGTTCCCACCTCCACAAGTTAATAGTCATTCTAACTAATCAAAAGTGAGTCATTCACATATCAATTGGGGCTAACAATTACCCACACCACTTATGAATTGTCAACAAGGCAACAAGTTAAACTTTCATGCACAAATAGTTCTAATGTGACACTTGAGCATCAAGAATTGACTTTATTCATCAAGGAAGCTCGCTCTTTTATGTAAGTCATTGTAGATCCCAAACTCCTCCTCCTCTATTTTCTGTTTGCCTATCTCGCTTAAGAATTTAGCACTCAATCCAAAGATTTGCGAAAGGTTCACTCATCTCTCTCAAAAGAATGTCGCAAGTACGACTTTAAGTACTATAGGTTTGCCCCTCATGTAGATCACCACTAATGTAAACTCACTCGGCTTGAAATCGCGTAGGGCTTTTTCGGAATGCAATGAAGGCTTTTGGGCTAAGGTTGGATATGCTATGATAGAACGGGTTCATCTTTCCTTAATCACTCCATTTTCTTTTCTAGGCTCATGCTTTTCCAACTCTTTGAGGTATTTTCTTTTCCTTGGGGGAACTAGAGAGACTTAACATCACTCTTTCTTGATCATGATATCCATTTTCTCCCTCTTTTGATTTCTCCATACTTTGCATCATTACTTTTCTTTGAATCCCATCAACTCTTCAACTTATTCAATTTCTTTTTGTTCTTTCCTTTTCTTGTATTTCCTTCTCATCATTTATTTTCTTTTTGTGCCTTGATACCTCTTTCAAGTTCCTCGTCTCTCCCCCAAACTTACGCTTTTAGCCAATTGTTTCACAAGAGTGTTAAGGAAAGCTTAGGTGTCAAGAGAGGGTCACAACAAAATGGGTATAGGCTTGTAACATAGTTATCAAATGAGAAAGGTTCGAGGATCAAATGGTTGACTAGGGATAACAACATTGGTGGGCAATAAAAAACTTCAAGCGGGTCAAAGAGAGCCTACAATCACTTCTAAAGCCAAACAAAACTTAAAATTTCGCCTAGAAACATATTTGGGGCATGTTCTAGACCATTCGCATAGATACTTGGACTTGCAACAAAAACTTATCACCTCTCATGCAGCTGGATTGTTAAAAAGGATAGAGTTGAGGGCCCACAACGACCATATTCAAGATTGCAGATCACTATTATTCGATTAAACCACTCGATGATTGCCTAAGTCAACACAAGAGTACTAGAGCTATTTTTTTCCAAAAATCTTGTTTTTAACCATAAGCACATAGTTAAGTGTGTTGGTACCAAGTGAAGCATGTTTGACTCTTCGAGCATGACTCAATTAGGTCTTTTTATTCATTACTACTACTATTATTACCTAGATACCAAAAATGGACTTAATCTCTTAAAAAGATTATCACGCCATCCATCGTTAGGAAGAGTCACCCGGTTCACACAAAAACCAACTTTGGAAATAACCGTGGCATTAAGAAAACCAAAGGCTTATTATCCACTAAAACATAAAAAAAGCTTTTAAATCAAAAAGAAGCTACTAATTCAACAAGAAAACAAACATAAAGATAAAGAAGCTTTAAAGCAAAAAACTATTAAAAGCGTAACGAATATACATAATGAGAGATAAGAGAGAATATGTACATAATGAGAAAGAAGAAGAAAATAGTATTAAGTTAATTACAGGCCAAATGCCTCAAAGTCATCAAAATAAAGAATCATCAAAATATGTTAAAGAAACTCCAGGGGCCCCCCCGAATAAAAATAAGCATTATCCCCAATGCTTAACAAAATAAGAATAAAGGAAGGGTGAGAGTGAAGAAAACTCCCTATGGCTCTGTGGCCATCTCTGTGTCCCCAGCAGTGGCACCGACCTCATCCTCATCCAATTGGATCTCATCATCCTCCAGTCCGGGAGTGGCTGGGTTGGTAAACAACTGACGTACTGCCTTGGCAGTGTCAGCAACAATGTCTGGTTCCTCAGATTGGCCAGCTGGTGCTGTAGGATCTGGGCATGGGGTGGTGCGGGTCTATCAGCATATCAAATGGAACGTCTACGACTGCTGCAATCTTGGTAACATGTCGCCGGAGCTTGTCCACTGACTTCTTGGAGGCCTGGGACTTCCACATCTTCTTCACTTCCTTTCCCAGCTCTTCTATCACTGACCCATGCTGCACTAGAGTGGCCATTATTGTCTTCTGATTTTTTAGAAGCTTCTTCAAGGTTTCTTCAACTGTGGGGGGGAATCTGGGGTAGCAGACTGGATAACTGTGCTACAATATGACTGGATATGTCAGACAACTTTGCATTAGGTATTTGCATCTAGTTGTTGAGGCTCGCCAGTGTCTGGGAAACTTATAGCATAGTAAGTGGAGCATTGGGCATAAGAGCCGGCTTCAAAGCCGAGATGGAAGGCACTGAGGCTGAAGGTGGAGGCATGGCAGTTGTACTGGATGAAGGCTCTGCTAAAGTAGATAGCATATCGGCTATCTCTGCAGCTACCACCGATGGCTCATCAGACTGGCCTACGGTGGTAGTCGGCTGACCTTTTCTCTTCGGGTTGTGTGTATCCATTAGAGAATACCATGAGAATAACTTCTTAGCCTGAACCTTTGTATCAAAATCTTGTGGCTCCACCCGTGCATCCGTAAGGTACTCAGTGATGGTGTTGGGATATGGGTAGGAGGTATTAACTTGCCTTGCGATCACAGACCTATTGGCCGATATCACGACACCCACATTGATCGGGTACTCGGCCATAATGGAGGTGACTAGAACTGCCAGTGGAATAGGTAGGCTTGTTTCATTCTGGCACGGGTCTAGTCTGCTGCATACGAAGTTCTGCCATCCTTTCGCCTCGAAGTTTAGGGTATTCCGTTGAATAGGAACCCCTACTGTGATCCATGGTGGTGGTGGCCCTGGGGTTGCAAGAATCTCAGCTAGCCATAGGCGAACTGCATCACCCATCGCCAGCTTCTCCAAGTACTATACAGGCTCTACATCCTCAAACCCCAAGTAGGAGTTCAGTGTGTGTTGGTCGAACCGCACCTTCAGATTCCTCACTTTTGTCACTTTGGTCCATTTATTTATGTGCGCCACATTGGCATAGAACTCCTGGATCAGATGCTCCTTGGCGTCCACTACACTCTGGGTGAACCACATCCACCCCTTAGGCTCTCGGAACTGTCTCAATGCTGCTGGATTATACTTGTCAAGATCTTTAAGTTGGAATTGTCGCTCAAGAGTGAGCGATCTCTCAGGCCACCACCCTCGGAAGTTAGTGAAAGTAGCTAGACTGATGAACCAATCCTCCCATATCTCTTTATTCTTTGGCCTTTTAAGGCCGACAACTGTGGTATCCCCCCCTCGGCCATCATCTGGAATATCATCAATAGTAGTCGTTGGTACCTCAGGGACATGTGTAGAGGAGGGATCCCAAGCCTGACTGGCACTCTCCGAACCTCGAAGGTGCTATGCAATGTGGAAGGCTCGTCCCGAAGTTGGTACCTCCCCGGTGGTTGTGATTGGACATCTTGCTGCTCTTGAACTGAGTCACCCATCGATGCTTCCCGCGGACCGCACAATTTGATCTTGCGGCCACAGAATTGGATTTGCAGTCTACATAATTATTAGTGCGACAACAGATTTGGAGTGCGGTCCGCACTTTTATCATCATGGCCGCACATCAGATTCATTAACATGTCAACTCTCTGAAGACAGAGATTGGGATGTTTTGCGGCCGCACCCACTTTTCTGCGGCCGCGATGGGATTTCTGCGGCCCGCACAATTTCAAGTGCGGCCGCAAAATCATCCTTGACTAAAGAACCCTAATCTCAACTTCTGCGAACCGCACAATTGCTTGTGCGACCGCAGATTTCAAAACAATTACGAGCAGAATTTCTAGGGTTGTTCAATTTTTTCACAAATTCGACATGGTATTAATAATTAAGCATGAAAATCAATTCACCCATTCCCCATAGAGCAATTATCAGTTGACCCACTATAGTTTAAACCCCACATGATTGTAAAATTGAAATCTATTGACAAATGGCCTAAAGCTAACTAACAAATTGTAAATTAAACTAAAACTTGAAAAATTTTATAAGTAATTGAAGCATACCAGATATGAAGTAATGCAAATGAATGAACACACATGTGGATTGAGTGTGGCAGATGATTGAACAAACAATTTCAATATTCTAGAATTTTGAGTGCTTAGAGAGGGGAAAAATATACAGTAGCCCTAGGTTCACTATTTTTATACAGACGGTCTGACTAAGAGGGACAAAGTGATGAGTGCGGCCGCAGAATTCGTGGGGCTCAAAAGCCTTTACTGATCTGCGGTCCGCTTAATTTGTGGTGCGACCGCAGATTTTTGCTGCGGACCATATATTTTGATGTGCGGCCACACTTTGGCCATTTCTCTGACAAACCAAACTTCATAGAGTTTGCATTTTCCCTTTCCAATTTGTGCGGTCCGTATTATAATTGTGCGGCCGCAATTCCCTTCTGTTGTAGCAACCTAAATTGTGCGGTCCACACAATACAATGTGGTCCGCACTTTTCTCCACACTTAGCCAATTATTTGGGCACAGTTCCTGTAAAGTACACTCATCCCTGCAACATACTTCAAATCCAGTTAGCACAAAATAACACCTATCTACAAAAGAAGAAAAGAAAAAGAATAAGAAAACATGGGCTGCCTCCTAAAAAGCGCCTGATTTAACGTCGCGACACGATGCAGATTACCATCACTTCAAATGAATAAGTTCCACCACATGGCCATCATCAGCTTGTCCCAAATAATGTTTCACCCGGTGACCATTGACTCGGAATACCTCATCATTTTTGTTCTTCAAGTCCAATGCACCAAAATGTGTCACACCCACAATTTCAAAGGGACCACTCCATTTAGATTTCAGTTTTTCGGGAAACATCTTCAATCGTGAGTTGAACAACAAAACAAGATCACCCACCCTAAACTCCTTGTTTCGGATGTATTTGTCATGAGGGTACTTCATCTTCTCTTTGTAAAAGGATGAACTTGCATTGACATGGTACCGGAACTCATCCAATTCATTCAAATGTGCAACCCGCAAGTTAGCGGTTACATCCCAATCAAGATTCAACTTCTTTAAAGCCCACATGACTTTGTGCTCAAGTTCTACCAAAATATGACAAGCTTTGCCAAACACCAACCTATATGGAGACATCCCGATGGGAGTTTTGAAAGTAGTCTAATATGCCCATAGTGCAACATCAAGCTTCTTTGACCAATCCGTCCGGTTAACATTCACTGTTTTGGACAAGATGCTCTTTATCTCCGGGTTAGAGACTTTCACTTAACCGCTAGCTTGTGGATGATAGGGAGTTGTAACTTTATGAGTGACACCATACTTGCCAAGCAAAGTGTCAAAATCCATGTTGCAAAAATACGACCCCCCATCGCTTATGATAGCCCGCGGAGTACCAAATCTTGTGAAAATATTCTTCTTCAAGAATGTCACCACACTTCTCGCTTCATTGTTGGGTAGAGCAATGGCGACAACCCATTTAGACACATAATCAACCGCGATCAAGATGTAGGTGTTTCCACAAGAACTCACAAAAGGTCCCATGAAGTCAATACCCCACACATCAAAGATATCAATTTCCAAAATTGTAGTGAGAGGTATTTCATTCTTCTCCGAGACTCCACCGGCCCATTGGCATTCATCACATCTTTTTACCATATCACTTGCATATTTGTAAAGAGTGGGCCAATAGAAACCGCAACTTAGCACTTTGGCCGCCGTTCTTGCTCCGCCATGGTGACCACCATAAGGAGAAGAATGGCAAGCCTCAAGAATAACATTTTGCTCTTCATATGGTACACGTATTCTAATTATCCCATCCGTACAAATCCGGAAAAGGTATGGCTCGTCCCAATAATAATCTTGACAATCCGTTTGAGCTTCTTCCTTTGATTTGAAGAGAACTCATCCGGGATTATGCCATACACAAGGAAGTTTGCTAGATCCGCGAACCATGGAACCTACTTCATTAAAATAGCCAAGAGTTGCTCATCGGGGAAGGAGTCATTGATTTCAAGGTCATCATGCAGCCTCCCCTCCTTTTCCAAACGAGACAAGTGATTCGCCACTTGATTTTCACTCCCTTTTCGATCTTGGATGTCAATATCAAACTCTTGAAACAATAGCACCCATCTCATAAACCGAGCTTTTGAATCGTTTTTGCTCATAAGATAGCGAAGTGCCACATGATCCGTATGAACAATAACCTTTACACCCATCAAGTATGGGCGAAACTTCTCAATTGCAAACACAATGGCAAGGAGCTCTTTCTCTTTAATGGTGTAATTGACTTATGCATCATTCATTTTCTTACTTTCATAGTATACCGGATGAAAAACCTTGTTGATGTGTTGCCCCAAAACTGCTCTAATCGCTACATCACTAGCATCGCACATGAGCTCAAAAGGAATACTCCAATTAGGAGCGGTGATAATGGGAGTGATTGTCAACTTGAACTTTAGCAATTAAAAGGCTCTCATGCAATCATAATTGAAATAAAATTTAGCATCCTTCTCTAAGAGCTTGCATAATGGGTTCACCACTTTAGAAAAATCCTTTATGAAGTGCCGGTAGAACCCTGCATGACCCAAGAAACTTCGCACGCCTTTCACCGAAGTTGGAGGTGGAAGTTTAGAGATCACCTCAATCTTTTCCTTGTCGACCTCTATGCCATTCTTTGAAATCTTGTGGCCAAGGACAATGCGTTCCTCGACCATGAAATGGCATTTCTCCCAATTCAACACCAAGTTTGTTTCTTCACACCTTGCTAATACTTTATCCAAATTTGCCAAGCAATCATCAAAGGAATCCACGACCACCGAGAAATCATCCATGAAGACTTTAAGGTAGTCCTCGACCATATCCGTAAAGATCGCCATCATACACTTTTGAAAAGTCGTCGGTGCATTACATAATCCGAATGGCATCCGCTTGAAAGCGAAAGTGCCATAGGGACAAGTTAAAGTTGTTTTCTCTTGATCTTTCGGGGCAATAAAGATTTGGTTGTAACCCGAATATCCATCTAAAAAGCAATAGAAAGCACGGCCGTCCAACCTATCAAGCATTTGGTCAAGGAAGGGGAGTGGAAAATGGTCTTTTCTCGTGACTTTGTTTAGCTTCTGATAGTCCATACACACTCTCTATCCGGTCACCGTTCTTGTGGGAATCAACTCGTTCTTGTCATTGGTGACCACTATTATGCCCCCCCTTCTTAGGGACACATTGCACTGGAGAAGTCCACGAAATGTCAGAAATGGGATAGACAACCCCGACATCTAACCACTTGATGATCTCTTTTTTGACCACGTCTTGCATGGCTTTATTTAGTCTTCATTGATGTTCAATGGATAGTTTGGCATCTTCCTCCAAGTTAATCTTGTGCATGCAAAATACGGGGCTTATTCCCCGAATATCCGCCAAAATACACCCAATAGCCTTCTTTCTCTTGTGGAGCACCGCCAATGTAGAGTCAACCTGCATGTTAGTCAAACAAAAGGAAAGAATAACCGGTAAAGTAGAACAAAGGCCAAGAAATTCATACCTAATATGTGGAGGCAATGACTTCAAATCCAAGGTAGGAGGCTCTTTAATTGAAGGTTTTGTAGGAGGAGTTTTCCTATTCTCAAGATCCAAGGAAAGTTTTCGGGTTGCATAGTTATACGACCCCATTCCTTGCAAAGAATTCACACATTTCATGAAGCCATCCATCTCGTCATCATCAAAGTTGAGCAAGATGGCCTCCAACATATCGCCCACATTAACCGTGACACTTGTATCATTAATAATCACATCGGTCACCAAGTCCATGAAAGAACACACTTCATTGCAATTTGGTTGCCGCATAGATTTGCACACGTGGAATACCACCTTTTCATCACCTATCCGAAAAAGTGAGTTCTCCGGCTTCCACATCAACCAGAGCCTTCCCCATAGCAAGAAAAAGTCTACCAAGAATAATCGACACCTCATATTCCACTTCACAATCAAGAATAACAAAATCCGTCGGGAGAATGAACTTATCAACACAAACCAATACATCTTCAATCACCCCCAACGGTCTCTTCATTGTACGATCGACCATTTGTAATCTCATAGACGTGGGTCTTGGTTGCCCAATTCCCAAGGTTTTGAAAACCGAACAGGGCATCAAATTTATACTCACCCCAAGATCACAAAGAGATTTAAAAAACTCGACACTTCCAATGGTACAAGGGATTGTGAAAGCGTTAGGATCTTCCAATTTAGGAGCCATCGAATGCACAATTGCACTCACTTGATGAGTGACCTTGATAGTTTCAAAATTCATCGACTGCTTTGTCACCAAGTCCTTCATAAACTTTGCATAACCGGGCATTTACTCTAAGGCTTCAACTAATGGCACATTTATCGAGAGACTCTTCATCATGTCAATGAACTTTGTGAATTGATTTTCACCATTTTGCTTGGCGAGCCTTTGAGGATATGGAGGAGGTGACTTAGGCAATGGTGCCTTAGCCTTTTGCACTATCGGTTCCGGTATGTCAATAACATGATCCCTAAACGGGTTCACTTCCTCTTGAGTCTCTTCCACAGTATCATCAATAACAATCCGCACTTCATCATTTGCTTGCACCATATTATTTGGGATCTCCTCTTCTTCTACCACTTGCTCATCATCCACAAGTTGCCTTTGACTTGAGGTGGGTGCATTCCCACCTCTTCCACTTCTTGTAGTAATGGCCATGGCATGCCCCGTGTTATTCCCACCCTTTAGGTTCACCACCGTGTCACTTGGTAGTGCCCCTTAGGACAAGAATTTAAAGCTTGAGAGATTTGTCCAATTTGCACTTCCAAGTTACGGATCGAGGTGTTGTGTGAAGCAAGTTGAGCATCAGAATCAGCGTTCTTCTCCATAATTTTCTTGAACATGTTCTCAATACGGCCTATTTTATTGTTGGAAAAACTAGGACTATGGGAAGAATAAGGAGGTGGGTTGCTCGGTTGTTGATACATCGGGGGCCTTTGAAAACCCGACCCCTGATTTCCTTGATTGTTATTCCACCCCATTTGATTGTTGCCTCCCCCATTGCCTTGGCTATTGTTGTTATGCCAATTCCCTTGATGATTGCTTCCACTCCAATTGCCTTGAGTGTTGTTGTTATTCAAATTGCTTTGATTGTTTCCACCGCTCCAATTACCTTGGTTGTGAGAATTCCAATTGTCTTGATTATTTTGAGGTCTCCATTGTTGTTGGCTAGGGCCTTGGTAGTTGTTTCTTTTCCATTGAAAGTTGTTCACATATTGGACCTCCTCTTCTTGGTCATTGTAAGATTCATCTTGATCAAATCCACTACCATCTTGCACAAAATTGTCCACTTTTTGTTGCACTTATGGACTTCTTGTTCTTTGCTTGTTCACCATCACACCTACTCCCTCCATTGCATTGACTTGCCTCGGGTTTTGAAATTGTTAAAGTTGATTCTTTGCCAATTGGTTCATGGTGGTAGTCAACTCGTCTATGGCTTGTACATGATCATGCAACTCTTTGTGAAGGTGAATCACATTGTGGTCACCTTGTGAAACATTAGCCCGAGATTTCCACGCCGATGAAGTATCTGCCATCTCATCCAAGATATCACACGCCTCGACATAAGGCGTAGTCATGAAGTTCCCACCGGCAAGTTGATTTACTACGCATTGGTTGGTTGTATTGATCCCTCGATAGAAAGTTTGTTGAATCATGTTATCCGTTATATCATTGTTGGGGCATTCTTTCACCATTGTTCTATACCTTTCCCATATCTAGTGTAGTGGTTCATTGGGCTCTTGCTTGAATGCTAGAATTTCATCCCGAAGAATAGCCATGTGCCTGGGAGAGAAACACTTAGAAATAAATATCTCTGCTGATTTATCCCACGTATGAATGGAATGATTTGGCAAATGTTCCAACCAATTTAAAGCTTTCCCTCGTAGAGAGAAGGGAAAAAGACTTAGCCTCAAAGCATCTTCGGAGACATTTGTTTGTTTCCTCCCCCAACACGTCTACACGAACCCCTTCAAGTGTTTATATGCATTTTGACCCGGTGCACCGGTGAAGAACCCTCGTTGCTCGAGAAAAGTGAGCAACATGTTGGTTATTTGGAAGTTGCCCGCCCCTAATACGGGGAGGGACTATAACACTTGCATACCCTTCATTCGGCAACACCCAGTGTGGAGCCGCTCGTGGTGGAAGTGGGAGTGGAGCGGGCACATTGTCTTGAGGCGCTTTGCCTCGTCTATTGGCTTGAGGTTGAAGAGGGACCTCATCCATTTGATCATCCTCAACATTCACATCCCCCAAAGGTAAGTTTCCGAGCTCATTGTTTGCCATGATTGCACCTACAATTTCTCAACACGTTAGTAACAAGGAAGGAAAAGAAGATATTCCCCAAAACACACCTAAATAAATAGCTAACATCGTTTTTAGCTCCCCGACAATGGTGCCAAAACTTGATCTCGTCCAATTTCACACCTCAATTCAAGGTTATGAAACAGTCGATTGCAATAATAATACCCAACAAGGGTCGGGATCGATTTCCACAGGGAACTATATATGGGAGTTATGAGTATATATTGTAGTATGCGAGTTTGACTATCTCAATTTACACTTCCACAAACTTGGGTTATTTTTATGTCTAATTTAAATCTAAGATTGAAAAGTTGAGAAATAAAACTAAGAGATTGTTTTTGTTGTTTTTCAAATGTTGTAAAAAACCTAGGGCTATGACCTTCACCTAGGTGTTTGCCTAATGGGATATAAACCTCAATGCTTATTTTATTGATCGGGGTGTATTATAGCTATCAACACTCAATTACCCTCTCAATACCTCTCGGTTAGAGAGTGATTTTGCCCAATTTGGCTTTCTCAAGTCCAAATGGGTATTGAACAAAACAGTTGATAAAAGTTCAAGTCGGGTTATTATTATCTTTAGGTTGAACCCTTTAATTGGGGTTATCACTATCTCGATTGACCCAATTTCTTGTTAGCCAAGTTTTCCTAGACTAAGTCTCTCCTTTTCAAGTAGAGACCAAGTCAAATAGGCATGAACTAATGTTTGCAACCATTATTTCCACAAATAAAAGCAGGAACAAGGCTAAATAATAAACACTCAACCATAAACAAGCATTAAATCAAACACCCATTAAGTTTACACACTAGGCTTGGGTCACAACCTTAGTAAAAATCTAGCTACTCATGGTTGAAATGGAAGAAATAGAAGAAGAAATGATAATTAAACTCATATTGTAAGATCAAAATGATAAAATCTAAGTTAAAATATCTCAAAATATGAAAAACTACTAAAAAGAGTAAAAAGAAACAGCTACTGTAGCAGCTGATGTCAAAAGTTGACCTAAAAATATGAAACTCGTCTATTTATACAGGGCTGGAAATTTCGGACAAAAATGCCCTTCATGAGGTTCTGCGGCCGCACAATTACATGTGCGGTCCGCACATTTCTTCAATTTATTAGGATCGGAAGTCTGCGGCTGCATAATTCTAATCTATGGCCGCAATGCACTCTTTCTGCGGTCCGCACTTTTACATATGCGGCTGCACCTTGCTCTTCTACGGTCCACACTTTTACATCTGCGGCCGCATAGCTCTTCTTCTGCGGACGCACAATTATTGTGAGGTCCGCACTTCTGGGGGACTTGGAATGCACCTTCTCTGAACTTTGCTTTGGCTTAGCTTACCGCACTTTGCATCAAACTCTTATGGCTTTAACTTCATAACCCGTGGCCGCAGATGATATTATGCGGTCCGCACTTCTGAGCTTTTGTGCCTTTTATGTCCTTGAGTTCAGGTTACTCCTTTTTGAATTGGATTTCATCTCGGGAGTTCATCTTCCATTATTCCTGCAATTAAGCATATTTTATTAGTTTTCGGGAACACAATTAAACATTTTTGGACTAAAATAAAAACTAAAATGCGCTAATAAGTAGTCAAAATCCTCACTTATCATGTACGTTGCCCCCACAATTAGAAACAAATAGTACTTTAAATCATTTATGGGGTAAATTTTCTCTTACAAGATTAGTCAAGAGACTTACCTCGTCTCAAAAATTACTTTCCGGCCCACAAATTTGTTCTAAAGCCTCAACTCGGTGCCGAACAATCCGAAACTAGTCAAATGTTATATAAATTAATTAATACATGTTCAAAAGTTCATAATTTAACTATTAGAGTAATTACCCAACCCAAATTGGAAGATTCCTAAAATTCACACCCGGACCCACGTGACCGGATTTCGAAAATTTTCGAAGATAAATGTTACCCATGACCTCACGAACTCAAATATATAATTTTCACCCAATTCCATAATCATGTTCGTGTTTAAATCCCATTTTTATCAAAACCTAAGTTTTTCAACTAAACCCTTAATTTTTATAATTTTTTCATATTAAAATCTACCTATAATCTATATATTTAACTTACATTGTATAAATATCACTTACCTTCAATAGCTAGGTGAAAATCCCTCTCTAAGAACTTCCAAAAATCACCCAAGAAGTGAAATAAATGAACCAAAATGGCCTAAGTCCCACCTTAAATGAACCTCACCGCCTAGCGATTTCCGCTTCAGCGGGCCTTGGGTCACACCTGTGACGCCGCTTCTGCGGACAAAGGTCCGCTTCTACGAAACACACCCAGCCCAGCACTGGGCGCACCTGCAGAAAGGGCTTCGCACCTGCGAACCCACTTCTACGACTCGCTTCTCGCACCTGCGACCTTACCCATGCTGGCCTTCTCCACACCAGCGATCCCCTCACCGCAGAAGCGAGTCTGCTTCTGCGGAAGAAGCTTTGCTTCTGTGGACACACTGACCCCTCCTCTTTGCGCTTCTGCGAGCGAGACGATGCACCTGCGGTGCCGCTCCTGTGGCCATTCCCACTGCAGGTGCGAACACACCAGATGATAGGCACCAACAACTCTTCTCCAAAGAGCAAATAAGCTCCCTCGACCATCTGAATCCTATACGGAGCCCCGAGGCCTCGACTAGACATACCAGGAAGTTCGTAAAAATATAAAACGGACTCGTTCGCACCCTCGGAATGCGGAAAACAACATTAAAATTAAGAATCACCACCAAAAACCAAATAGAATCAACTTATGAACTTCAAGTTCTTCAACTTACTACGAATGCGCCGAATCATAGTTAAACTACTCGGAATGACACCAAATTTTGCGTGCAAGTCTTAAATCATCGTACAGAACTATTCCCCGGCTCGAAATCTCAAACGGACCTCGATAACACCAAAGCCTACTCCAAACCAAATTTAAAGATCTTTAAAACCTTAAATGCGCCAACTTTCAACTTTATGCGTCGGAACGCTTCCGGGTCATCAAAAACTCGATCCGAACATACGCTCAAGTTCAAAATTATCATACGAACCTATTGGGACCATCAAATCCCGGTTCCGATGTTGTTTACTAGAAATGTTGATCCAAGTCAAACTTACCTCTTTAAAGCTAATATTAAGGAACTAAGTGTTCCGATTTCAACCCGAATCCTTCCAAACTCGAACTTACCATCCCTGCAAGTCATGAAACAGTAAAAGTACATACGAGGTGTCTTATTTAGGGGAACGAGGTTCTAGAAAGCAAAATGACCGGTCGGACCGTTACAATGTTATGATGGGCAAAGGCTAAAAATTAGGACTTCTTACTTAGTTCAATAAGGAAATATTTAATAACAAAATATTTAGGTGATTTAAATACCCTAAATATTAGGAAAGTAACGTAAATTATAATTATGTCCAATGTAAAATTTATTTTTAGAGGATAAAAAAGGCGAACGACATTTCGCTAAGGGCTTTCGTGCTTTTAATATAGTATAGATAGATATTGTATAGAAGATATAGATAAAATTAATGGAAAAATGGCCAAAAATGCCCTTAACATATTAGAAATAGCTCAAAAATACCATTCGTTAACCTTTTGGTCTAAAATTATCGCTAACGTTTTGTTTTGGGTTCAAACATACCCCTAAGACAGTAAAATTTGGATCTTTAAAATAGCCACGTGGCATTTTCTATGCTTGCCACGTGTATAATTTAGTATTAATTTAAAATTAACTTATTTATTAAATAATACCCAGCTCGAATGGGTCCTCACGTTGTGACTCATTTAACTAAACAAAAGCATTGGACCCACCGTTCCTTCTTCCTCATTAGAAGAGTTCTGCAACTCCATTTTTCTTCTTCAGTCACCTTTAGCTTTTCAAATGGCAATGAACGAGGTGTCAAGAACATAAATACAATTTTGAGGTTCTCTCGCATGACTGGGGTGTGTTCAAAATTTCATTAGTTACAACATGGAAAGTAAGCTCTTCCTCTATGAAATATATACATCGGCAATCGAACAACATAAAAAACTAGACCCCTTGACCAATCTCTAAGACCAATAACTAAAGCTCGTTGTTTTATATTTGGGCAATCCGACAATCAGAAATAATATTTGTGAATCATGAGAACAAACTCAAAGCTGCAGAGGATGAAAAATCAACTAATAAGGAGTACTCAGAGTTAAATTAAGGTCTCTAACTTCAGATGTATTTTATAAAGCAAAATCTTTAATTCTTTTCTTTATCTTTGAGCTGATTTTTAAATTAAACTCCTAATATTTCAGTCACACGATATGGATCTCGTATTAGGAAGAAGAAAATTTACATAACTAAAGAAGAAAAATGGAGTTGCAGAATTCTTTTAATGAGGAAGAAGGAACGGTGGGTCCTATGTTTTTGTTTAGTTTAATGGGTTACAGGGTGAGGACCCATTCGAGATGGGTATTATTTAATAAATAAGTGATTTGAATTATTACTAAATTATACACGTGGCAAGCTTAGAAATTGTCATGGGGCTATTTTAATGATCCAAATTTTATGTTAGTTTTAGGGTTAGGTTTGAACCCAAAACAAAACGTTAAGGGTAATTTTAGATCAAAAAATTAACAAATAATATTTTTGAGTTATTTTTAATAAGTTAAGGATATTTTTTGACCATTTTTCGTAAAATTAATTATGGCTTCAAATCAGCGCCTATGTCTTCTTTTTTCTGAGCTTTAATTGATTAAAATATTTTATAATACCAAAGTACGAACACCACATTAGATACTTTAATTTGTGATTAGGATATCTTCCGGTAATGAAATAAAATCATCGCGTAACCGAGCTTGAAAACATACCTTCTTGACAAGTAGCGGTAGCTAATGTTTAGCTTTAAAAGTTCCTAATATTTAGTACCTTTAGTTATAGTTATATTACATAGTTTTAAAAAGGAAATCATCTATATAAGGTAAAATATTAATTGATTTTAAAGTCTTAAATATTAATTCAAATAAGGAAAACTTTTGTAACCTATATTTTAGGTGATTTCAAAATCCTAAATTTTAGGAAATAATTGAATTATAATTTTGTCTAGTATGAAATCTATTTTTAAATGGTAAAAAATACGAACGATTTTCACTCGTACTTTTAATATAGTATAGATAGATAGATATAGACTAATGAGTAATCATTGTCAATTATATTTAACTGCACATATGCTTGCTTCATTTCAAAAGAATAATATCATTATTATTTGAAGAGTTATATCATTTTGTTTTGACTATGATTGTTGGGACCTTTTTAAAATTTTCTATCATACAAATTTAAGATTTATAATATTTATGTGGGTTTTAAATGTGTAAATTCATTTAAAAGTAAGACATTTATCGTGGAATTCACATTGACGCTCGTGTTCCAAAGTTTTTCATTGTCTTTTTATGATGCTTAGTTACTTGGTAGGAAGATTATTTATATTGGGCCGATGGGCACAAAGTGAGATGTGGATCTTTTTAAAGAGCCAAATATAAAGTCAGAAAATATTTTATGGATACTATTATATAATTTGAGAAATCAATAACTGTTCTCTACATATTCTAAAACAATGTGAAATCATGATGTAACTTTATAAAATACTCCTTATATTTAAGCCACTGAATCTTTGAAGATGATTTTTAAATTTTTTGGAAAAGGGGTACAACTATTTACTCTTTTGAGAGGACATTCATGTTAGTAGCCCCTTTATTTTCCTAAAGTTGTCTTCTTCATTTATCAAATCTTCCATTAAAGAGCTCAACAAATATCACTCTCCCACTGTCATCAATATCAAAATTTTATTGCATAAAATTCTTTGTCTCTACTCTTGAAAGATGAATTTAATTTTGTTTTACAAGAATTAAATGGTTTAAGGATTATCTTAAAGCTCTAAGTTTTGGTTAGAAAGGGTCTTTCTCTTTCTTTAGTGGTAAGCTTCTTAAGTTCTTATTCATATATTTTGAAGTAGCTAATTTTTTGTATCAGAGTCATATGATTGCGACTCTAGGATAACTTTTATTGTGATTGTATTTTTAGTATTAATTTGTTACTTGCATTTTTGAAAACACTTGGAACTATTATTTACTTGTTAACTCAATTAATATGCTTTTTTGCAGCCGTTGTGCATATGCATCATGTACAATTGAAAAAGTTTTAGAATGAGATGAATGGTTATTTTGAATTGATTGTAAGGAGTGTTGAGGCTTCATTCTTCAAAGAGAAGGCCTCAGATATATTTTATTTGACAAAGAACTAGTCTCTTTGAAGTGATGGAAGCCTCAACACCTAAGAAGTGATAAAGAGGGCCCAAGTCTTTGGGAGAAAACATTAATAAAAGGTGAGATAGTGTCACACCTCAACCTAGGCGAGGTATGACTCGCATCCGGTGCCATACTGGCCCGAGCGAACCACTATGTAATTCGTAACCGCTGAACATAACCAAGCATACATAAGTCCACATGGCCGACTATATCGTATCATAAGCTATCATAGGCCTACATGGCCGCAACTCGTAATGTATAACTGTAAGTGGGCAAATGTTGTATCAACGAGTCATTGTACTCAAAACATGAATGCACACGGTCCGTCAAGGCCTCTAACATACTATACATACTGAACCTGTGTCTACAAAGCCTCTAAGAGTATGACATCAAAGCATGGTCGGGACATGGCCTCAGCCTACCCATAAGTCCTGTAGCAAAAGTTTGACATCGTGACTTATAGAATCAGATGCGCTGCAAATGAAGTGGAGTCTTACCGACCCTTCACTGAATGCTAACCCCGTCTACTGTAAGGGCTCGTCAAACTGATTATCTATACTTGCATACATGAATGCAGCGTCCACAACAAAAAGGACATCGGTACGAATAATGTACTGAGTATGTAAGGTAAAACTGAAATACAACAATAAGATAACATCAATGAGAGAGATATAAGAATCAACATGAACCTCTGAAGTGCCACTGAGGGTCATGATATGTATACTAATTATACTTATATATTTAATGCCTCTCCTTGGGACTATTATCCATATCGTAACATGACTTCCTAACTGATCAATGATAATTGCCCGACCGGCCGTAGTCTACCCAACCGGTCGTAGCTTGGTGGTAAATGCATGACCTTCGACCGGTCGTAGCTCGATAATAAATGCGAAACTGACCGTAACTCGGTGGTAAATACATAATTGTCCGCCTGGTCGTAGCTTGATAGTAAATGCGTATGTAATGTCATTACTCGTTTACAAATACACCTATAATGCATATGTAATGTCATTACTCCCAATGAAGTAGATGAAAACTCCCTCAAAAATCGCCTCTTCCCGAGCTCCAAAACCTTGTGAGAAAAAGTAACTAAATTTCAGAACAAGTAAAGAAAATGAAGTGGTTGTCCCAGCTCGAATCAGATCTTAGATGATCCCAAAACTCAAATTTGATAAGCCCAACATAATCCTAGATAATTTCTCTTAAGTTGTTAAATCATCATTCTTTCAAAAGAGTGTCTGAATAACACTTACACACTTTAGATTACTTCAAAACTTTGCATACAAGCTCAACTCAATTATATAGACCTATTCAAAATCTCGGAACATAAATTGGTCTAATAATATCAAAGTCAACTCTTGGTCAAACTTATAAACTCTTAAGTTCTTCAAATTGCTAATTTTCGGGACATAGAATCACATTCTTCTAGGAACCTCTAAAACCATATCCGAACATACATACAAGTCCAAAATCATCATATGAATCTATCGAAACTATCAAAATACGATTCCGAGTCTATTTACCAAACGTCAAACCATGGTTAACTCTTCCAAATCGAGAGTCATTATTCCAAATCAATCTTGAACCATTGGAAAACCAAAACCGACAATACACACAAGTCATAATACATCATATGAAGTTACTCAAAGTCTCAAACCACCAAATGGAATGCTAAATCTCAAAATAATCAATTACACTTATCGATGAACAGTTTAATGCGTTAGAAACTAGACTCGTAGATCTTCAATTAGGTGGGTGGATCACCCCGTAACTCCAAGTACATTGAGAGAAATGCTCAATGATATTAGATCCAAATTCTTTGGAAAATTATGAACGTAACTTGTGACAACTTTTGTTGACTTTTATTTTACAACTCGCTTGACTTCAAAACTTAACATACGTCTATTATATGATTCAAATATTTCATAATATGACCTTATTAGTATGTTAAAAACTCCTAGTCTTACCCCAAAGGTACGGGTTATAGCATTCCCAACTTACCGGCTTTTAACGAAACTTATTTTCTTCGACTCACTCAACTTCTAACCATCTTGATACTTAATGATCATGATCTTAAACCTTTGTAACTTCCAAGGTAACTTACTTTGTATCATCTCAAGGATTATCTCATTTCCGATCTTACCTCAATTGACTTACGACGTACTTGACATATAAAATTATGGGATGTCACATTATTCTATCCCTTTGGAACATTCGTCCTCAAATGTTGAAATGATGTGCTTACTGGCCTTATATCTTATCGGCTCATAAGAATGCTTTAGTAAAGTTTGTGCCATCTAGGAAATTATTTTGTAAACAAATTTAGAACTCAAGGAATTCTGTAACGACCCGACTTGTCATTTTAAGAATTAACACCTCGTTCAGTTACTTAAGGTCGCGAGTAGTTTCGCAATATGTATTATGACCCACGGGTGTGGTCGAGTTTGAATTACTGAAGATTCGAAATTAAATTAAAAGAACAATCCTTATTTAGAAGCTTAAATGTAAAGAGTTGATCGGAGAGTTGACTTTTGAGCAAACGACTCTGGAATGGAATTTTGATGATGTCAATAGCTCCGTATGGTGATTATAGACTAAGGAGCGTGTCCGGAAAATTATTTAGAGGTCTGTAGTGGAATTAGGCTTGAAATGGCGAAAGATGAATTTTTGGAAAGTTTGACCGGGGGTTGACTTTTTGATATCGGGGTCAGAATCCGATTCTGGAAATTGGAATAGCTTCATTGTGTCATTTCTGACTTGTGTGCAAAATTTGAGGTCATTCAGATGTGGTTTGGTAGGTTTCGGCATCGTTTGTGGAATTCAGAAATTTCTAAGTTCATTAGGCTTGAACCCGTGTATAATTCGTGTTTTTGGTGTTGTTGAAGGTGATTTGAAGGTTCGACTAAGTTCGTATGATGTTATGGGACGCGTTGGTATATTTGGTTGAAGTCCCGAGGGTCTCGGGTGTGTTTCGGGTATGTTTCGGATCATTTTGGGCTACTTTGGATGCTGAATTTCTGATATCTAGTGTTGTTCTTCGCGTTCGCGAGGAGCCTCTCGCGTTCGCGAAGAAGGATTTGGCTTTTGGGATTTTGTTCTTCGCGTTCGCAAAGAAGGAAATCTCTGTTGCAATGGTCTGACTTTGGAGGCTCATATCTTGCAATCTATAAAGAATTTGGAGTTGATCCAAAAACAAAAGTTGTAGCCCTTTGTGTTTAGTTTTTAGAAAGGTAAACAATTTGTCATTTGGAGTTGTGTACTAATGGTTATGATGGATAAACTACAGGCTGTCTGGGAAGCGTTTGGAAATCTCTATTGCATAGGGTAGACTTTGGAAGCTTATATCTCGCAATCTATAAGGAATGAAGAGATAAGCAACATATGAAAGTTATAATCCTTTGAGTCAGGTTTCTATAAAGTTAAATTATATGTCATTTGGAGTTTTGTATAAAAATTTATGACTATTATATTAGAGGCTAGCGGAGAAGAGTTTGAAAATGGTTGTTGGAGAATTTGTTCATCGCGAATGCGATAGAAGGGCCGCGAACGAGAAGAACAAATCCCTAGGAAGCTGAATAAAGTCCAAACTTGTCTCATTCTATATATATATATATACGTAGATTAAATCATTTGGCACGGCAACACCCTTCGTGCATTTATATCTTTCTCATTGTGCATACATATAATAGTACCAACTAGGTGGGAGAAATACCAATAACAATAAAAGAAATAAAGTGGAGGCACACAGGAAACAACAACGACTACAAGTCACATAGAAAATATAGGTGCACAATAACATCTCAAGATAAAGGTATGAATGTATACACAACAAAACGATATCACAAAATAATGTATGTCTCTCGTCCTCGCCTGCACGGAAACACCCTTCATGCCATGAATATATGATAATATCAAAATAATTGTACGGCATCACCCTTCGTGCTTTTACTTTCATCCACACCTGATAATATAAATGAAATGGCACGGCATCACCCTTCGTGTTTTACACTCTCAATGGCATGGCATCACCCTTGTGATAAAATTTTTATGAGTTTAAATTTTGTGAAATTTAATTTGTACTATAGTATTAATAGGGAGTCATGCCTGTTAGGCTCATTATAATTCTTGTATATTTTTCTGTGCATATTTAGCCATTTTCTTGCTGTAAACAATGAGTTTTAGCTTATGATGTGAGTGTCCAGGTGGCATTAAATGTGACTCATTAAGTCGGGTAAATAGTTATGAGGTCTTCATGCCTCACATTCTGTTATCAGTGTTGTGAAAATTTGAAACGAGGTGTTGCTTAATATGAGATTAATTGATGATGCTGGAATTAATTATGAACAGCTTTTAAGACCAGAGATGTGGTGATGGGCATACATAGGATGTGCTTAATGTCCTGATATCATTATGATAATGCAGGCTTGTAATGCTTAGATTGGTGTTATTGATATATACCTTGTGGTGTTTTGTTGGGTTACAGATGTGTTGTTAGGAGTTATTTTGGTGTTACTCTGGCAGGTGGATAGGCCCAATTACAGGGAAGACTCTGCCAAAATTTCTGAAAAATTTGGGAGTTAGTAAAATTTGGGGGATTGAGACGTGCAAAAGAAGAGATAAGTTATGTTATATGTTTGAGGGCGAATGATCCTAAGCGGGGGAGAATATAACACCCTAGAAAAAGTTTGAAGTACTTCAACACTATCAAGAAAATTGATGTGTGCGTAGGCACGAGTTGCTATAGCCAGTTGATACTAATACCGTGCGTTATTGTGAAAACCAGTCTTTTTAGAAATGTTAGGAGTGTAAGAAATTGGTCTTAAAGTTTACAAATATGGATAAAAGAAATATCTCAATTGAGATAGTGTTGTCGGGCTTATCTCAAATGCGGTAATGTGGTATCAACCGGATGTATATGTGTAACAGTAAAATCATCAGTTTGGTAACCTCAGAATAATTCGTAGCACGTTCGAGGACGAACGTTTGTTTAAGAGATGGAGAATGTAATGACCCGACTTGGCGTTTTAAGAATTAACGCCTCATTCTCGACAGTTTCGCAATATGTATTATGACTTGCAGGTGTGGTCGAGTTTAAATTACTGAAGATTCGGAATTAAATTAAAAGAACAATCCTTATTTAGAAGCTTTAATATAAAGAGTTGATTGGAGAGTTGACTTTTGCGCAAACGATTCTGGAATGGAATTTTAATGATGTCAATAGCTCTGTATGGTGATTATAGATTTAGAAGCGTGTCCGGAAAATTATTTGGAGGTCTGTAGTGGAATTAGGCTTGAAATGGCGAAAGATGAATTTTTAGAAAGTTTGACCGGGGGGATGACTTTTTGATATAGGGGTCAGAATCCGATTATGGAAATTAGAATAGCTTCATTGTGTCATTTCTGACTTGTGTGCAAAATTTGAGGTCATTCAGATGTGGTTTGGTAGGTTTCGGCATCGTTTGTGGAATTCAGAAATTTCTAAGTTCATTAGGCTTGAACCCGTGTGTAATTCGTGTTTTTGGTGTTTTTGAAGGTGATTTGAAGGTTCGACTAAGTTCATATGATGTTATGGGACGCGTTGGTATGTTTGGTTGAGGTCCCGAGGGTCTCGGGTGTATTTCGGGTGTGTTTCGGATCATTTTGGGCTACTTTGGATGCTGATTTTCTAATATCTGGTGTTATTTTTCGCGTTCACGGGGAGCCTCTCGCGTTTGCGAAGAAGGATTTGGCTTCTGGGATTTTGTTCTTCGCATTCGCGAAGAAGGAAATCTCGGTTGCCATGGTTTGACTTTGGAGGCTCATATCTTACAATCTATAAATAATTTGGAGATGATCCAAAAACAAAAGTTGTATCCCTTTGTGTCTGGTTTTCAGAAAGGTAACCCATTTGTCATTTGGAGTTGTGTACCAAAAGTTATGATGGATAAACTACAGACTATCTGGGAAGAGTTTGGAAATCTCTGTTGCATAGGGCTGACTTTGGAAGCTTATATCTCGCAATCTATAAGGAATGAAGAGATGAGCAACATATGAAAGTTATAGTCTTTTGAGTCTAGTTTCCATAAAGTTAAACCATATGTGATTTGGAGTTTTGTAAAAAAAACATATGACCATTATGCTAGAGGCTGGTTGAGAAGAGTTTGAAAATGGTTGTTGGAGAATTTGTTCATCGCGAACGCGATGGAAGGGTCGCAAACGAGAAGAACAAATCCCTGGGAAGCAGAATAAAGTCCAAACTTGTCTCATATATAGGCAGATTAAATCATTTGGCACGGTAATACCATTCGTGCATTTATATCTTTCTCACCGTGCATATATATAACAGTACCAACTAAGTGGGAGAAATGCCAATAACAATAAAATAAATAAAGTGGAGGCACACAGGAACAAACAATGACTACAAGTCACATAGAAAACATATGTGCACAATAACATCTCAAGATAAAGGTATGAATGTATACACAACAAAACGATATCACAAAATAATGTATGTCTCTCGTCCTCGCCTGCACGGAAACACCCTTCATGCCATGAATATATGATAATGTCAAAATAATTGCACGGTATGACCTTTCGTGCTTTTATTCTCATCCTCACTTGATAATATAAATGAAATGGCACGACATCACCCTTCTCGCTTAACACTCTCAATGGCACGGCATCACCATTGTGAGGATGAGGTCCTTGTGATAAAAAATTTATATGTTTAAATTTTGTGAAATTTAATTGGTACTATAGTATTAATAGGGAGTCATGCCTGTTAGGCTCATTTGATAATTCTTGTATATTTTTCTGTGCATATTTAGCCATTTTCGTGGTGTAAATATTGAGTTTTAGCCTATGAGGTGAGTGTCAAGGTGGCGTTAAATGTGACTCATTAAGTCGAGTAAATAGTTATGAGGTCTTCATGCCTCACATTCTGTTGTCAGTGTTGTGAAAATTCGAAATGAGGTATTGGTTAATATGAGATTAATTGATGATGCTGGAATTAATTATGAACAGCTTTTAAGACTAGAGATGTGGTGATTGGTCATACATAGGATGTGCTTCATGTCCTGATATCATTATGATAATGCAGGCTTGTAATGTTGAGATTGGTGTTATTGATATATACCTTGTGGTATTTTGTTGGGTTCCGGATGTGTGGTTAGGAGTTGTTTTGGTGTTACTCTGGCAGGTGGATAGGCCCAATAACAGGGGAGACTCTGCCGAAATTTCTGAAAAATTTGGGAGTTAGTAAAATTTGGGGGATTGAGACGTGCAAAAGAATAGATAAGTTGTGTTATGTGTTTGAGGGCGAATGATCCTAAGCGGGGGAGAATGTAACACCCCAGAAAATTTTTGAAGTACTTCAACACTATCAAGAAAATTGATGTGTGCGTAGGCACGAGTTGCTATAGCCAGTTGAAACTAATACGTGCGTTGTTGTGAAAATTAGGCTTTTTGGAAATGTTTGGAGTGTAAGAAATTGGTCTTAAAGTTTACAAATATGGATAAAAGAAATATCTCAATTGAGCTAGTGTTGTCGGGCTTATCTCAAATGCGGTAATGTGGTATCAACCGGGAGTATATGTGTAAAAGTAAAATCATCAATTTGGTAACCTCAGAATAATTCTTAGCACGTTCGAGGACCAACGTTTGTTTAAGAGATGGAGAATGTAACGACCCGACTTGTCGTTTTAAGAATTAACGAGTCGTTCAGTTACTTAAGATCTCGAGCAGTTTCGCAATATGTATACTACACTTCTGCACATTTTTGTGCAGAGCCAGGTATTGAAGATATCGGATTCAGACAGAGATTAGAGTATGATCGCAAGGATTCAAGGTAGGACTGATTAGTCATCGCAGTCCCTTAGAGTCTTTCCATTTTATTGTATTGTTAATTTCTTTTCGATCAGTACTGTATATTCGCTCCTCGAGATTATTCCATGTATTCAGTTAGAGTTCGTGACTTAGTACTACCAGTCTTGGGAGGTTGTTATATTCATATTTGTTCCGATGTTGGTTTTGATTACCTATTTAATTCATATTTTAAAAAAAATGGCTTCAAAATGTAATGAAAATCGGCTTACCTAGTCTTATAGACTAGGTGCCATCACGACGCCTGTGGTGGAATTTTGGGTCGTGACAAATTTCCCCCTTTAGGCTTCTTCCATTAATTAGAACTGACATTGCACATCTGGTATGCACAATCTGATAGGACCTCAAACTGGGCCACGTTATCTAGAACTCTTTCTTCTAATGCTCTTACCTGTTGTATTAACCTTCTGGCTAACTGTAGTATTTCTCATTGCAATCATCTTTGTGTCAGTAACAAATATTAGTCCTGAATCAACTCTTACGACTCAGCTCTACAACACGATTTGGATTTGAAATGAGGGTAACATGCTCCTAAATTCTCTATAGCTTTTTGTTTATATAATGTGGTTCACAACACATCAATATACAAGATTTTACTAGACACGACTTTGTAGACTCTCTAGGACATGCCTGTTTTAATACCAATTTGTCACACCCCAACCTAAGTGTGGCATGACTAGCACTCAGTGTCATACTAACCCAAGCGAATCACTCTATAATTCATAATCACTAGACATAACCAAGTATACATAAGCCCACTTGGCCGACTATATCGTATCATGGACCGACATGGCCGCAACTCGTAATGTACAACTGTAAGTGGGCAAATGTTGTATCAGTGAGCCATCGTACTCAAAATATGAATACACACGGGCCGTTAAGGCCTCTGACATACTGTACGTACTGAACATGTATCTACAAAGTCTCTAAGAGCATATGGCATTGAAAAATGACCGGGACAAGGCCCCATCCTACCCATAAATCTGTAGCAAAACTCTAACATCATGACTTATAGACTCGACTGAACTCCAAATGAAGTGGAGTCTTACCGATCCTTCATTGAATGCTAACCTCTTCTACTGTGAGGGATCATAAACTAATTACCTACACCTGCAAGCATGAATGCAGCATCCACAACAAAAAAGGACGTCAGTACAAATAATGTACTGAGTATGTAAGAAAGAACTAAAACATAACAATAACACAACATCAATGAGAGGGATATAAGAATTCAAACTAAACCTCTAAAGTGCCAATAAGGACCTATGCATACTAATTATACTTATATATTTAATGCTTCTCTTTGGGAATATTAACCATATCATAACATGATTGCCCAACTAATTTGTGGTAACTGCCCGACCGGCCGCAACGCGGTGGTAAATGTGTAACTGTCCAACATGCCATAACTCGGCGGTAATTGCATGATCGTTCAATCAGCTATAGCTCGGTAGTAAATGCTTAACTGCCTAACTGGCCGTAGCTCGGTGGTAAATGCATGACTGCTAGACGAGTCGTAGCTTGGTGGCAAATTCGTATATAATGTTATTACTCGTTTATATATATATATATATATATATACCTACAATCAAAGAAGAGCCTTTTAGGATTATTAGGACATCTTTCAGAATGACCTATAGTCATTCACCCTCTGATTACGTTATGAACATTAACATATTTATCGCCTGCCTCAATAGGGACTTATTAACATACTTAGACATGCTTTAAATTACATCTTACAGGAATGAATAATGTAGATATCCTTACCTACTAAGAGTAGAACTATTTGTGGAATAACATAACGTTTTCATTTTGTTACTTTAATCATTCCAAAATAAGGAAGGATTATCCTTAACATACATGGTCTTAACCCACTAGCTCAAGAGCTCAACTTGAATCCGCTTCACGACCTATACGATAACAAGAATGATACTATCGTCAACCATACGAATAATTCTCCTAATCACATAACGGAAGGTAACCTATCCTACAACAAGGTGGACAACATTTCCCCATGTTCTTATCATTCCCTCAAGCCTATCATAGGCAAGGTAACACAACTAGCAACTCCTATAACAAGTTTTACAATCCAAACAATGATAAAACGAGCGGCAAGCTCGGCTACGATTATCAAACGCAATTCTCCAATATTTTCTTTCCTTCAAAACACATATCAATGACAAAAACAACAATATACTCAAGTTACTCAAATAATTTTTAGCCTTTTTAAACAATTAAACTAACTCAACAAACCCCCACAACACAACAAACGACTCAAATACACCATTCGTCCATCACTTCCATCTTAAAATGACTAAGTATAACTACAACATCAACATGTCTATATACATACAGAGGAAGAGGGGTTTTAACTTGTAATACCTTCATATATTCATAACTATATCTCAGCAACACCTTCAATAACTATACATACCAAGAACAATCTCAACATGTCATACAATATACTCAACAAATCGCTTTCATCATCTACTCTTCAGCTTACAACTTATAACAACTAACATGATTAAATCATCCAATATGCCCAACACACAAACAACCATATTCATATTATTTTGAGCCTTATATCCATCATCAAAACAACATCAAACAGCCCAACACATCTCAAGAACATCACAAACAACTTTTAAGTGCTATCATGCAACATCTCAACTAAACAACTTAGCTAGGGCTTATATATGATCAAACCCATGAAAGAGAAGAGGAGCATACCTTTAAACATCAATAAAAACTACAAGAACAACTCTCCTTTAGGATATGTATAGAGAGCGTTTAAAGGTGCTTGTAGTTATGATTTTATCAAAAATGATACTTGGAGATGAAGTCCAAGAACTTTATATAACAAGATAAGCCTCCTCCGTCTTTGTGGGTCCCAAAGGGAGCTGCTTACGTAGTCTCGTGAAAATGCGAATATTTCTTTACTCCTACATCGCATCGATGAACGGTTTAATATGTTGGAAACGAGACTCATAGATATTAAATTTGGTGAATGGATCATACCGTAACTCCAAGTACATTGAGAGAAAATCTTAGTAACATTAGGCACAAACTTTCAATAAAATTATGAATGTAACTCGCGACAACTTTTGTTGACTATTGTTTTACAACTTGCTTGACTACAAAACATAACATACGAATATTGTATGATTAAAATACCTCATAATGACTTTATTAGTATGTTAAGAACTCCTATTCTTACCCTAAAGGTACGAGTTATAACATTCCCAACTTGTCAACTTTTGATGAAACTTACTTTCTTCGACTCACTCAACTTCTAACCCTTTTGGTACTTGCTGATCATGATATTAAAACTTTGTCACCTCCAAGGTAACTTACTTTGTATAATCTCAAGTATGATCTCATTTACGAGCTTATGTCAATTGACTTACGACGTACTTGTTGTATGAAAACACTAGAAGTAACATCATTTCCCCTCTTTGGAATATTTGTCCTCGAATATTGAAGTGATGTTGTGCTTACTAGCCTTGTATCTTATCGGCTCATAAGGACGCTTTAGTAAAGTTCGTGCCATCTAGGAAACCATTTTGTAAACCAATTTAGGACTCAAGGTATTCCTCTCTTTAGGCTTCTTCCATTCATTAGAACTAACCTTGCACGTTCGGTATGCATAATCTAATAGGACCTCAAACTGCGCCACATTATCTAGAACTCTTTCTACTAATGCTCTTACCTATTGTATTAGCCCTCTGGCTAACCGTAGTCTTTCTCATTACAATCGTCTTTGTGTTAATAACAAACGTAAGTCCTGACTCAACTCTTATGACTCAGCTATACGACATAATTTGGATTTAAAATAAGGGTAACAGACTCCTAAATGCCCTATAGCTTTCTGTTTATATAATGTGGTGCACAACACATCTATAAACAAGATTCTACTTGACATGACTTTGTAGACTCCCTAGGACAGACCTTATCTAATAATAATTTGTCACACCTCAACCTATGTGAGGCATAACTGGCACCGGGTGCCATACTAGCCCGAGTGAACCACTTTGTAATTCGTAACAGCTGGACATAACCAAGCATACATAAGCCTACTTGGCCGACTATATTGTATCATAAGATTTCATGGGCCGACATGGCCACAACTCATAATGTATAACTATAAGTGGGAAAATGCTGTATCAGCGAGCCATCATACTCAAAACATGAATACACACGAGCCGTTAAGGCCTCTGACACACTATACATACTGAACCTATATCTACAAAGCCTCTATTAGTATCTCACATCGAAACAAGGTCGGGATAGGGTCCTAGCCTACCCATAAGGCTGCAGCAAAACTCTAAAACCATGACTTATAAACTCCGAATGAAGTGGAGTCTTACCGAACCTTCTCTAAATGATAACCTCATCTAATGTGAGGGCTGGTAAAACTGATGACTTACACCTGCAAGCATGAATGCAACGTACACAAAAAAGGGACGTCAGTACGAATAATGTACCGAGTGTTTAAGGCATAATTGAAATATAACAATAAGACAACATCAATGAGAGAGATATAAGAATCAACATGAACCTCTGAAGTGCCACTTAGGGCCATGATATGCCTCTCTTTGGGACTATTATCCATATTGTACCATCGGTCGTAGCGCGAAGGTAAATGCATGACCATTGACCGGTCGTAGCTCAATGGTGAATGCGTAACTGCCCAACAGGTCGTAGCTCGATGGTAAATGCATGTCTGTCCGACCGGTTATAGATCGATGGTAAATGCGTATGTAATGTCTTTAATCATTTACACATATACCTAAAATGCATGAAGAGCCTTTTAGGATCATTAGGATATCTTTCGGAATGACCTATAGTCGTTCACTCTCCGATTATGCTATGAACATTAACATCGTATCGCATGCCTCAATAGAGACTTAGGAACATACTTAGAAATGCTTTGAATTACATTTTACATGAATGAATAATGTAGACATACTTAACTACTAAGAGTGTAACCATTTATGGAATAACATTACGTTTACGTGTTGTTACTTGAATCATGCCAAAAGAAGGAAGGATTATGTAATGACCCGATCGGTCGTGTTGAGTACTAGCTTTAATATTAGTATTTCAAGACCTTCCATAGATTCATTTGATGTTTATTGATTTGCGTGCACAGTTCGTATCTTTTTCCAAAATGTTTACGTAGTATTTTGAAGAAAATGTGATTTTTGGCCTAAAATGGGACTTGAGTTGACCAAGGTCGACACTTTCGGCAAATAATCTCAGATTAGTATTTTGATGATTCTTTTAGGTTTGTATGATATTTTTGGACTTGTACGCACGTTTGGTTGGGGTCCGAGGTGACCCAAGTGCATTTTGGTGCGTTATGTGAAAAATTATGAAAATAAGTTTTAAGTTGAATTTTTTTGAGTTTTGATAGTCGATTCATGTTATTTGATGTTATTTTGATGATTTAAGATAGCGATCAAGTTTGTATAATGTTATTACACTTGTGTGCATGTTCGGTTTTGGAGCCCGAGGGATCGGGTGAGTTTCAGATGTGTTACGGAAGAGTTTGGATGATTTTTGAACTGTTGGTGCACGATTTTACTGGTGCAAGCCTGCATATATCGCAATTGTGATGTCTAGCTCGCATTTGCGATCATTGGATCACATTTGCAAAATTGGGGCTGGACCTCGTATTTACGAGGAGAAGTTCGCTATTGCAAAGGAGGGGGTGTCACTTTTGCGAACAATTTGGTCGCATTTGCGACCACTGGGTATTTTGGGCAGCTTCGCAAATGCGAAGCATTTATCCGCATTTGCGAATGTGGACATTTTGCATTTGCGATAAAAATGTCGCATTTGCAACTTCTCTAGGCCTGATGCACTGATCGCATTTGTCGTGGTAGTTTCAGGAGGAGCAAACAACCACACAATTGAGGCCACATGAGAGATACCACCTTAGGGATAAGCCTTCTTCATCTCACAGCACCTCCGAGGGGTCGAAGAGTGCTAGCCAGGCTTCTGATCCATCAGTTACACTATTTCTAGAGGCACAACCTTTACATGAGATCCTCGATGATAGTAAAGGGGGAGATGGTACAGCTACAGGTCTTGAGAGATCAAAGAAGAAGAAGGTCTGGGAGGATAGATTTGTCAGCTTGGCCGCCTTCACTAGTTTTTGTATGTGGTGGCCAATGAGGTCGTTGATCCTTGAGAGACTGTTTCTTTTGAAAGATTTAGAGACATACAACCCGGAAATATTTAGGCAGTTCAGAGCACGAAAGGGTTGGATTTGGTTCACCGAGAGAGTGGAGGATGCCAAAGGATACCTCATCCGAGAATTATATGCCCATGTTGCTCATATAAAGAATGGGATGAAGGTGACCAAAGTACGCAACCTCAAGGTAAGGTTTAATCATCATACGCTAAATGCGTACTTGTACGAAATCATATTAGAATAATTTAATTAGTTAAAGATGTATACAATTATAATAATAAATATACATTTCATGTTGGATATAATGCAATTTTGGATAATATTTTAAATATTTAATATTACAATTAATTTTAAATTTGAATGTGCTAATATCTTGAACTATGACTTCACCACTTTTACTCTCCTAGATTTAATGACGTTTCTTAAGATCTTTGATATTTTTAATTAATAAATAAAGATGTTATTTTATTGCATGGTGATTTTATGAAATACGTTAAGAATGTATTGCATATAGTTAATTATTAAATTTTATATATATATACATACATACATACATACACACACACAACAACAACAACAATAACGACCCGGTAAAATTTCACAAGTGGGGTATGTGGAGGGGAGTGTATACGCAGACCTTACCTCTACCCCGAAGGGGTAGAGAGGCTGTTTTCGATAGACCTTCGGCTCAAGAAGACGAAAAGAGACAATATATTAGTACCATCAATAAAAAACCATAGAAATAATAACAACATCACAAGAACCAGTGAATAGATGAAAAGCATAAATAATAACTAGTAAATAAGGCCCGGCACTATGAAAATGGAAGAGTGGTGTAAACACAACATTAACCACTAGCAATCTAAGACTAAATCCTATCAGCCTAGCCTCACACTGGTAGACTAAATATGCTCAACTAGCTCCTAACCTACAACCTTAATGCTCGACCTCCACAGCTTCTTATCGAGTGCCATGTCCTCGGAGTTCTGAAGTCGCGCCATATCTTGCCTGATCGCCTCTCCCCAATACTTCTTAGGCCCCCATCTACCTCTCCTCGTACCCACCAACGCCAACCGCTCGCACCTCCTTACAGGGGCATCCAAACTTCTCCTCTGTACGTGCCCGAACCATCTGAGTATCGCTTCCCGCATCTTATCATCAATGGGAGCCACACCCACCTTCTCCTGGATATCTCTTTCCTAATCTTATCCATCCTAGTGTTCCCGCACATCCACCTCAACATCCTAATTTATGCTACTTTTATCTTCTGGATATGTGAGTTCTTAACTGGCCAACACTCAGCCCCATACAACATGGCCGATCTAATCACCACTTTATAAAACTTATCTTTGAGTAGCGGTGGCACTTTCTTGTCACACATGACTCAAGATGCTAACCTCCATTTCATCCACCCCACCCATATACGGTGTGTGACATCCTAGTCGATCTCCCCATCCCCCTGGATAACCGACCCAAGGTACTTGAAACTGTCTCTCTTGGAAATGACCTGCAATCCATGCCTCACGTCCATGACTGCTTCCATCGGCTCGGCACTGAACTTGCACTCAAGATATTCCGTCTCCGTCCTGCTCAACTTGAAACCCTTAGACTCAAGGGGTTGTCTCCAAACCTCCAGCCTCTCGTTAACGCCACTCCACGTCTCGTCAATAAGAACAATGAATAACATACACCATGGCACCTCTCCTTGAATATGGTGTGTCAGTACGTCCATCACCATGGCAAATAAGAATGGGCTGGGCGCAGATCCTTGGTGTAACCCCATAACAACCGAAAAATGCTTATAGTCGCCTCCCACTGTCCTAACCCGAGTCTTAGCTCCATCATACATGTCTTTAATCACCCTAATATAAGCAACTGACACATATTTAGCCTCTAGACATCTCCAAAGAACCTCTCTAGGAACCTTGTCATACGCTTTCTCCACGTCAATAAATATCATGTGCAGATCCTTCTTCCTATCCATGTATTATTCCACCAACCTCCTAATAAGGTGGATAGCTTCCGTATTAGAACGACCCGGCATGAACCCAAACTGGTTGTCTGATACAGACACTATTCTCCTCACCCTCGCTTCTACCACCCTCTCCCAAACTTTCATGGTATGACTCAATAATTTGATACCCCTATAGTTGTTGCAACTTTGAATGTCACATTTGTTCTTGTACAACGGAACCACTATACTCCACCTCCACTAGTCCGACATCATCTTCATCCCGAAAATAACATTAAACAACCTAGTCAGCCACTCCAAACCTGCTCTACCCACACACCTCCAACATTATACCGAAATCTCGTTAGGCCCGGTAGCTTTTCCCCAGCTCATCTTACGCATAGCCCCCACGACCTCCTCAACCTTGATGTGCCTACAATACCCAAAATCGCGGTGACTCTCGGAATGCCCCAACTCGCCTAGCACAATATCCTGATCCCCTTCTTCATTCAAAAGTTTATGAAAATAAGTCTGCCATCTCCGCTTAATCTGGGCCTCTCCCATCAATACTCTACCGTGCTCGTCTTTGATGCACCTCACTTAGTCCAGATCATGAGCCTTTCTCTCTATCGCTTTAGCTAGTCGGAATAATTTTTTCTCCCCGCCTTTGGCCTCTAGTTCCTCATACAAATGACTAAAAGCCGCAGTCTTAGCCTCCATGACCGCCAGTTTTGCCTCCTTCCTAGCTACTTTATACCTCTCCCTGTTCTCACTCCTCTCTACCTCACATGTGCTCCCTACTAACTTCAGGTACACCGCCTTCTTCGCTTCCACTTTACCTTGGACCACTCCATTCCACCACCAGTCGTCTTTGTGGCCGCCAGCGTAACCCTTCGAGACTCCCAACACCTCTCTCGCCGCCTCCCGTATATAATCCACCGTCGTCGATCATATAACGCTCGCGTCCCCACTACTCCTCCAGGTTCCCACAACCGATAACCTCACTTCCAACTCTTGAGCTTTATTCTTAGTCAAGGCTCCCCACCTGATCCTCGGTCGACCTCATGCAGTTCTCGTCTTCCTCTTCATCATAATACCGACGTCCATCACCAAGAGCCTATGCTGCATCACGAGGGTCTCACCCGAGATAAACTTGCAATCCTTACACAACCCTCTGTCGCACCTCATAAGGAGAAGATAGTCAATCTGAGTCTTTGCCACGGTACTCTGAAAAGTAACCAAATGCTCCTCCATCTTCGGAAAACTAGAGTTAGCAATCACCAGCTCAAATGCCTTAGCGAAATCCAGCAGCGAAGTACCTCATGCGTTCCTATCCCTAAAACCGAAGCCGCCATATACCTCGCCATAGCCGCCTGCAGTCGACC
This sequence comes from Nicotiana tabacum, assembly GCF_000715075.1. Classification (NCBI taxonomy): domain Eukaryota; kingdom Viridiplantae; phylum Streptophyta; class Magnoliopsida; order Solanales; family Solanaceae; genus Nicotiana; species Nicotiana tabacum. Next base: position 90,776,653 of record NC_134092.1, on the reverse strand, counting down.
CAATATGACCATTGAAATCCCCTTCTATAAATAACTTCTCAGCAGGCGGGATACTACGTACAATCTCATCCAACCCCTCCCAGAAGTTCCTCTTAACCTCCTCGTCCAAGCCCGCTTGTGGCGAATATGCACTAACAATATTTAGGGTGAACTCTCCAACCACCAACTTAATATAAATTAACCTATCATTCACCCGCCTAACCTCTACCACAGACTCTCTAAGTTCCCTATCCACCAAAATGCCTACACCATTCTTACCCTTTAGGACTCCAAAGTACCACAACTTATACTCGTCTACATTCCTCGCCCTCGATCCTACCCACCGAGTCTCCTGGACACACGCTATATTGACCTTCCTCTTCTGTAAGATCTTCGCTAGCTCTATAGACTTACCCGTCAATGTACCTATGTCCCATGACCCAATTCTCAACCTATAGACACCCTTGTGCCCCTTACCTCTCGTCCCACCCCTGCCCTACCCCACCCCGCCCCCTGGCCTCCCCTGAGGATATGACCTTACTCTACCATCCTAGACTACAGCCACTATACCTATAACAGACTAAGGAGAAGCACTTGCACACAATAGAAAATGGACCAGACTAGGAGAAAATAAGTTGACACTAATAGAATGCTTTACACTAATGCGAACTAAAAAGGCACCAGTTTAACTAACATAAGGAAAAGAGAATAGGAAAGCGGGAGGTACCAACTCACGGGAATAGAACCTAAAAGTCGTCTTGGTGTACACGACGCTGTTGCGGCACCTGACTCATTCACGTCCAACTTTCCACCGCCCCTTACTGCTACTCGCCCTAACAACCCTCCTATGTTTGCACGCCCGCTCCTTGTTCTCCAATAGCCACCACGTATTACCTGAAAGACACAAAAAACCCAAGAACCAAAAAAATGTGTTGTTCCTACTACTGGTGGAGCTCCAACAAAAGCAAAGAAGAGAAAAATAAGAGAAAAGAAAGGGGGGGGGGATAGTTGGGGGGGGGGATAATGTCCAAATAGTCTAACCCACAAGTACAAAGAAGAGTAGAAGAAGAAGGAAAGAAATGGATAGGAGCAGCCGGGGATGGCAGTGAGACTGAAAATGAGGTGAGGTCAGAATTTTGATTTTTATAAAGCTTCAGCTTTATATCCGTTTGGTATATTTAGTCATAATTATTGGATTAGCAGGTTTGGACCAGTTTTGACACCTTTTCAAACGTAATTAATTAAGGAGATATTTCAAAGAACTAGGAGGATAAGAGGACGGCCGGACAAAGTAGGGGGAAGAAAGGCGTCGCCTGCGTCGCGCCGGCAGTGAGAGGGGAAGAGGAACAAGACGTGAAAGAGAGATGAGGGATGTGAGAGAGATGAGGGAAGAGAGATGGGGATGAGAGAAAGGAGACTTACCTTGGGGGAGGGTGGTCGCCGACGGCTGTGCTGGTCGCCGGTTGTTAAGTAGCCGTTAGGGCTGTGCGTCGAGTGGAGAGAGAGAAAAGTTGGGGAGAGAGAAAGTAAGAACATTATAGAAAAAAAAGTATATATATATATATATATATATATATATATATATAAGACATGACATCCGTATCAAGAGATTTTCTACTCAGAGAAAGTAGATTAACAATTTCAAGAGTTAAAATTTTATTTTATAATTTAAATATATTATATATGTATTTATGTAAAAAAATTATTCTTTGAGCTGAGATACACGCGCAAAGTCCGTATCACAAGACTAGTTTTTCTAAAATATACAGAGGAATCAAAAGAAGCATCCGCCGGCCTAAATTTTGATAAAATAAATCAATTTCTAAAATTTAGAGTTTGCTCTCACTTTAAACTTACAAAAAAGTAAAAATAAAAGAAGGGGATAATCAGATGTAGTTTCTCAGACTTGAATGGTCTTCCACATTTACCAAAACTTCAGGGGCTAAAAACTAATTAATCTACACTCCACGTAGAGAACACTTTAACCAGAGCCACAAAAACTCAGAACCCAGAAACCAAGACAGTCCACTTCCGTTCACTACACACTTGCCTCCTCTTCCATTTTCTACTGCCTCTACTTTGCCTATGAATTATCCCCAAAAGTAGAATTCTCTGTTTCGTTGTATTGAAGTCCAAAATGGTATTTGCTGCAGCATTAGCAGCACCATTGACACCTCTAATTCCTTCACATAAAGTGTGGGCTTCTTCAGGCACAATAAGGAAAAATAGCAAGACCCAAAAGCAAAAACAAAGGCAAAAGTTAGAACAGAGTGCCATTGGGAACGTAACTGAGGTGGTTAAAAAGGACGCGGAGTTTATAAAGAGGGGAATTGGCGAGGGGTTGCAATGGGCTAACAAAGCCTTTGGCATTCCGAAACTTACAAAGTCCCTTGATAATTTCATTTGGCTTCGTCATGTTGAGGACCCGCGGGCCTCTGTAACAGTTTCTGATGCTCCTACCTGCCCTCAGCCTCACTATCCAGGTGCCCCTTTTTCTTTTCTTTTTTGTTGGTTTACTTGGAATTTAATTTTAACGGGGATTATAACATGTTGTACTTTGTTATGTAATGCCGAGTATGTGATTGATGTTTTGCCTGTGTTCTTATGCAGTAACAAGGTACTATATTTTCCCCTTTTTTTCTCTTTCTATTTTTTTTTTTTTTAAAAAAAACTCCGTCAGGGTGGGAATTCCATGACCATGAAACTGAAGAAATAGGTAGCACAGTGTGTCTGAATTAGTCTTTATAGCAGCATGATGTGATTGGACTGAAAAAACTGAGTACTATAGTGTTGAAATGAGGTAGAAAATCATTTGTCTAGTGGTATTTGCTTAAAAGACTCACAAGATATCACCATTTGGAAAAAGGAGTTTCTTACCGGGGCTTTGTCAACCAGTGGGAGAGGCAAAATATTTACCAATGGGATTCAAAATATATAGTAAACACGTGAAAAAGCCTAAAGATCACAATTTTACTAGTGAAATTTAAATACATTATTACAATCATACTTGATGAGTTTTCATTTCTTAAATGTTTTTAACAATAACATCATTAGAAATACTATTAAATACATCTCTTTCTACATAAGGCACCACGCAACTGCTCAAAAGTTCATCATTAATTCGATTCTTGATAAACTTCATTGTCGAAAAAGCTCTTTCAACGGATGTAGTGGCAAGAGCAGAAGCAAAACAACTTTCACTAAGTGGAATGCAAAAGGAAATTTTAAATGCTTCTTTGTCAGCACTAATTTTCTTGAAACATCAAAAAGTCCATATAGATCGGAAAATCTTTCAAGGATATCATGAACATCAATAATGTAAGCCGCAAGTTGATCGAGAGCACTCAGCCTAACTCAATAGGATATAATTTAGTCATTCTCATTGTATTCTTTATGCCAAAACTAGAAAATGAATCCATGCAAACAAGAGATACATGAAGCAATTTTCACCTTGTCAAAACAATCATTGAGTTCTTAAAGTTGTCAATCAATAATTTTATAAAATATTTCACCACGATAAAGATGTAAGATAGTATAATCAGTAGGTTTATGCCGTTATCTTCCAGAGTTAACATATAGCTCATTAAATTAGGTACCAAAATGTCTTACTTGATACGAAATACAGATAGCAAATGGATAAACGCATCCCATTCATTGTCTTGTAAAGTCTTCTCCTTGCTACTTCAACAAGTATCATGGCTTTTGTAATATCCTACTCCTTTTTCTGTAAGGATTTATTAAGTTCATTTGTGATTCCTAAAAATATCTCTCACCAAATGCAACATAAAAATAACCTCAAATGTTTGACAAGTTATGAGATATCACGTTGCTTTAGCTGTTTAATCTATAGAATGTGCATCAAAAACAAATGCATCAAGTAAATCAATAATACAGCCAAATATAAAAATAAAATTGTTAAAAGATTTGTAGTGAGACCCCTGATGCATAATCACTGGTTAAGTTCTTAATACAAGATGTTATCGGTTTTAAGCTTATCCATATTTAATACCTTTTGAATTCTTTCTCTTTGAGATTCTCGTAACATAAGCTCCCAACACATTCAAAATATTTGAAATCAATGGTACAAGTTCTCCCACTTGAATATAATTTTAGAAACCGCAACTAGGACTAGTTGAAGCTGATGAGCAAATAATGAATACAATAGGCCAATTTGCTTTCTTGCCTAATCAATATTCTAAGACCATTGATCTAATTTTGTGTATTACTTGCGCGATCGCAACATTGTTCATGCACATCAAATAGATTCAATGAATGTTGAAAAAGTAAATAAACAATTGCTCTCTTTAGAGATAAAACACTAGTATCTTAAACATGAACAATTTCACTAAGTATCACAAATCTCATTCTATCAACATATTGTAAAACAACAGTCATTTGCTACTTGCATGACACATCAAAAGATTCATCTACTAATAAGGCAAAATAGTCACCATTTAATTCCTCTATGACAACTTTACTATTTTTATCTTACATGCGGTTACAATATCTTTTTGAATCATTGGAGAAATCATTTGATTGTTTTGTGGAACATGTACTAATATATAATAATGAAAGTTATCACATGTTTTCACATACGATGACCGAATCTCAAGAAAATTGCCACTGTTAAGTGATGATTTAGATTTATCATGATCTCGAAATGCCAATCCTTGTTTTAAAAGAAGTCTTACTACATCAATTGAAACAGCTAAGCGAACCCAATACTCATGTTTAACTTGATTAGCTTGCCTCTTGAATGCAGATTAAATAGACTGTTGTTGCGCATTAGATCGTGGCATTTCTTTGTTTGCCTGACTATAAATGCTATTCATCCATCCAATATGTTTCTCAAAGCTCCTTTTTGTATGCCAACTCTTAAGCACTATACTCGAAAATACATTACCTCCACTTTGATGAGTGTTATTGTCTTTAAATAAGTAACTATTCAAACAGTATGTTGCATCGTTCCTTATAAAAAAACAATATGTTGTATTGTTACTTACACTATACCCCAACCAATCATGATAATTATCAAGTCATTTAGGATTAGAATGATTCATTGCTCAAGGTAAATTCGTTTGGAAAAACTTATGATTCCGAGGAGGTTGACAAGAACCTTTATGAAGGTATGCTCTTATAAATCATGATGATTTGGATGATAGTCCAAGATTTGATTTAGAAAATCTAAATCAATATCTTGTTGCTAAGAAGAATGCAATGATACTTCTGACTGGTTGGAATTTTCTCTCCGGTTAGGTTGATTATGAGAGCAGAACTTGATTTTGGTACTTCAGTAAAATACTTCATGGAATTTAGAAACTGAATTATAAAGTAAGAATTTAGTTAGAAGAACAATCTAACAGTCTTATGCACACAGACAAATACACGTGAAGTTTGCAATAAAAATTCATACTATTAAAAATTTCTATTCACTTTCAGAAAGTTATTAACCGTTAAGACTCTATAGTCGTTATGAATTTGATTCTTATATGCAACTACAACTGTCATTAGCTATAGAGGCAAAGAAGAAAGACTTCCTTCACACCATTGTACCGGACAAGCGGACAATATTTAAGTTTGGGATCAAGATTCAAGAAAGTGTTTTGAAAAAGTGCAAAGTAAACTCTTACACATGTCTGACATGAGACTATTGGGAAAATCACACTTTAATATTTATATATTAAAGACACATTATATGCCTTTGTCTGAAGCGTCACTGCTGTTATTTCCTTGACAATTATAGAGAAATAAAATCAATTCAAATACTCAATCATATATCCATTATCCAAGTATCTCTTTCCCGATATTTACCCAATTCCATTTCTAAAAACAACTAACCCAATCACAGTCTACAAAAAGGATCTATAGTACTTTGACTTTCTGAAAAAAGAAAAAGAAAAGAGAGCAGGGAACTTATCTTGGCTGCCATGATTGGCGATTGGTGACGAGCAGACAACGATGATAAGCTGAAAGAACTCAAGTCTTGAACTATCATCTAAATCTTCATGATGTATTTATAAAAGCATATCTTTAGAGAAGTCCTTGTCAACCTCGGAATCATAAGTTTTCTTAAACAGATTTTCCTCGATAAATGCATCGTTTTAATATTAAATGGTTTTATGATTAATCCTAAATAATCCTAAATGATATGATGATTATCATGATTGGTTGGAATATAATGTAAACAAGGATGCGACATATTGTTTGAATTGTTAGTTATTTAAAGACGATAACTTTCATCAAGGTGGATGTGATGTATTTTCGAGTATAGTGTTTAGGAGTTGACATAAAAAGACTAGCTTTGAAAAACATATTTGGAAGTACGAATAACATTTATATTTAGGCAAAGAAATGTGAAGATCTAATACGGCAACAACAATCTATTCAATCTGCATTTGAGAGGCAAGTTAAGCATGCATATTGAGTTCGCTTAACTGCTTCAATTGATATAGTAAGATTTTTTGAAATTGGCATTTCGGGGTCACAACAACAACAACACAATCCAGTAAAATTCCAATAGTGGGGTCTGGAGAGGGTACAGTGTACGCAGACCTTACCCCTGCCCCGGAAGGGTAGAGAGGCTGTTTCCGGGAGACCCTTGGTTCAACAGAAAATACAATAATATCAAAAAAGAACAAAAGAATAGATCTATAACAACAAAAGAACCAAAAATAAAAATAAAAATAATAATAATAACAACGTCGTAAGAGATAACAAATAAGTGAAAGGGCAACAACACAATACTATACAAAACAAAAAATAGTGTGAACACAACATAAACGGCTATCAGTCCTAGACAAAACTCTATCAGACTATCCAGTACAGAGAGGGAAAAATGCTCGACTGCCCCCTAGCCGAGCGTCATATGATGAATTTAAATCGTCACTTAACAGGGACCAAGTTCCTTGAGATTCTTTCATGGTATGCGAAAAGGTGTGATGACATTTATATTTATGTATCAGAACATGCTCCCAAAAATTTTCAGATGACTTTTCCAATGATTCAAAAAGATATTGTAACTGCATGTAAAATAGAAACAATTATAGATATCATAGAATAATTATATGGTCACTATTTTGCCTTATTAGTTGATGTGTCACCCAAAGAGCAAATGACAATTGTTTTAAGATATGTTGATAGGGTGAGATTTGTGATGGAGCAACTAATTGACATTGTTCATATTCATGATACTAGTACATTGTTCATATTCACGATACTAGTGCTTAATTTCTAAAGAGAGCAGTTATTGATTTACTTGGTCAACGTAAAACTGTTGATTATATTGTCTTACATCATTATCATGTTGAAGTGTTTTGTAAAAATTGATTGACCACTTCAAGAATTCAATGATCCTTTTGACGAGGTGACAATTGATTTGCTTCATGAAGTTTCTTGTTTGAATCCAGTTGTGACTGAATTATATCCTGACATCTAAGTTGGATGCTCTTGAGGAGAAGCTTGCTGGCTTACATTATTGATGTTCATGTTATCGATGAAAGGTTCTTCAATATAAATTGTCACGACCCAATTTAGGACCGTGAGGAGTTAGTGTTCCCAAGAAGGCCTTATCGATATTTTTCCAGAAAATCAAGCAGAGTTTTTCCTATTTTAGGACTATCCAAAATTTTCCTATTTCAGCTAAATAACACAACAAACACCACCTAACCAAAAACTGGTCTCCACCATTATTAATCAACCATTTGCAACACAGTAATATTAAATCCATCTCGAAAATATAGAAAGAAAGTGCAATACTAGTCACAGAACCATAATAATGAAAGAATAATCATGACACTAACAAACTGACTAATGGAGCGACTCTAAGAGTTGTAAAGTAAGGAGGATAGCAAATCAATGGATGTGTGGCATGTTTTAAAAATAACTTTTAAAGGTTTGGATCTTGCGTTCTGTACATTAACTTAAAACAAACGTATCTTAACATATTAGACAAATTAAATAATAAATTATTTTCTTAATACACTAAGTAATTAAAAAATAAAATAATAATCAAGTACAAAAATAATAAATGAAAGAAAAGAAACAAAGAACTAGTTGTATTTTATTGCTACTGCACAAGAAAAGAAGAAACAAGTTCTAAACGAATAGAGAAAAAATAAATTGAGTTTATAATGCAAGATTGGAATCTTTCAAAGCCATTTTAAGCACGTGACACGCCCATAACTCCATTGAAGAGTAATGGAGCAAAATCCACAGGAGGGGATCCTTTCCCTATTGAAGGGCGATGGGAAGACCAGGTCAAATTTTGCCTTTCTCCTTATAAAGTATGTTAAACCAGGCTCGCAGCAGCTAGTTTGTTTCTCTATGATAAGATCTAGGAATATATTGCTAATTTTCTTTTGTGTATGGCTTTATGTGTGGTGTGCCGGGGTAATGCTTATTACTTATGTCCATTTTCAGGTTGTTAGACAGTAAAATAAACTTAATGCAATCCTTGTTCAACGATGTTTGACATTGAAGCTTGGCATCTTTTAGCAGAACTATCTGGCATGGATTTGTTTGTGGCTGATATTGAAGCGTTGGAGGCATATCTTAATTATTTCTACTGCATATCAAAGCGATGGACCAAGCCACTTCCTGAAACGTATGATCCAGAACAAGTGTCGGAATATTTCAATTTGAGACCCCATGTGGTGGCTCTTCGTCTGCTCGAGGTAATTAAGAGTATTATTTTGGCTTTGGTTCATCTCTCCTGTTCAAGCAGTCAAATTGGGTTAATGGTCAACAACCTGTTTGCATTTTTCCCATTATACGTCTAACTGAACCCTGGGTACACATTTTCACGCATCTCGAGTCCTCTCTCATTTAGAAGGATATTTGTCAGCAACCTTGTGGGAGCAATTTGGCAACAATTGGAAGTTACTGCTTTTGGTTTAGTCTTTGGGCCAGGGTTATCTGGAGTTATCCTAGACTTGTTCTCAAGTCTAGACCTCAAATACGTATATACCTCATATCATATGATTAACTTGTAGCCGTGAGTTCTTTTCTTATTTCTTTTACTGCATGCACATCTGAGATGTCGTTATCTTTATCAGTAATAAAACTCTAACCCATTATAGTAAACTTCAATGGTCTCTCATAACTAATCATCCATTACCATTCAATTGTCTCCACTTTCTTACTATTAGTCATATCATATGATTAACTTGTAGCCGTGAGTTCTTTTCTTATTTCTTTTACTGCATGCACATCTGAGATGTCGTTATCTTTACCAGTAATAAAACTCTAACCCATTATAGTAAACTTCAATGGTCTCTCATAACTAATCATCCATTGCCATTCAATTGTCTCCACTTTCTTACTATTAGTTTGAGTAGTGATAGGGCTGAATGTGTCACTTCATTACACTCCTCTTCCTTGATATTAGCTCAACCAATATTGTCTTAATATTTAATTAGCCATTTTTAACTTTAACTTTAACTCGAGCAATTTATATTTTTTTAGTTGAATCTCCACAAAGCGACTAGAAATTTGCATTTGGCATAATCAGTTAGAGTTTATACTAGAAGATATGTAACGCATGTACTATGTGACTCAATTGTAGTTGACAATAAGAACTGCTATATGCTGAATCAGGTCAAACGGGGAACACTTGTCAAGTGTAGGTTTTATGACTTCTCTATGACTGTATATTTGCTACTAATATCGTGGTAAAACTGAGAGAGAGACAATGATTTTGACCTCATGGCTTATGTCTAGTTTTAGGCAACTCATGACTCTGTGAAACATTTGTTATTACCTTATCTGATTCCTCTACGTAATAGAGCTGTTAACAAGGTAAATCTGTAAAATTGCAATCTTATGGGGCTTTATGTTTTGTAAGGTATTTGTTGCCTTCACTTCGGCTGCAATCCAAATTAGAATATCAGGACTTCTCCCCACTTCAAATAAAGATGTTGAGAAGGAAACTTCAAACTACATTTTTGGGAAGGTTTTAAAGGAAACAATGCTAAACCTTGGGCCTACTTTTATCAAGAGTAAGTATTGAGGACTACCTTAATTTTCGGTTGTTATTGTCCAGTGCTCTCTATGAACTATTGCTGTATTCTCTTTTTCTGGTTTGAAGTCATTCGATGAATTGCATATTAAGTGTATTTCGTTTCTAATCAACAGATACCAGTTTAATGCTATTTTTCATGTTGCGCAGTTGGTCAGTCCCTCTCAACAAGGCCCGACATAATTGGTGCTGATATTTCAAAGGTTAGTTTACACACATATGTCCTTTATACTACTCTTTTCACCAATGTTATTTTGTCAAACTTCATAGTTGATATGCATTATTTTCTACAAGTAATGTATAGGATTTGTTGGTTGTGCTTTTTCTTCCCCGTTGAGTAGTGTTATATGTAATCTCCATCTGTATAATCCAATTGGATTAACATCACCGATGATCTGATATTTTTAAGTATTAAAAATATATAAAAGGTACAATAATCTGTAAGAAAAATTTGGGGATCAAGAGAATTCATACATGTGGACATGAGAATAGCCTAGTGATATGGACCCTTCTCCTCAAACCATAAGGTTGGGGGTTTCAGTCGCCAAGGGAGCAAAAGTATGGAATAGCCACTGTTCAACTTCTGGGTAATAGGGTGGGGTTTACCAGTTACCATCTACATGCGGGAGGATAGTTAGGCTAGTCTATTAGGGGTCATTTGGTTATCAGGATAGGGATACTAATCCCGGGATAATATTTGGGATTACATTTATCCCATATTTGGTTATAGGTATTAGCTAATACCTGTAGAAGTTTTATATAAAAAACTTGGTATTAGCTATTCACATTGGATGTCGGATAATTATAATCCTGGGATTATTAATCCATGGATATCCCATATTGGAACCAAACGACCCCTTAATGTAATGATTGAAAGTCACTTCCAGAAAAAAAAAATGTCTGGAAGTTGGTTCCGATTCTTCCAAAAAAAGGCAAGTATCAATATGAACTAAAGGTGTATCTTTACTTTTACTTTGGTAAAATTTCTTAGAATAGAATCTGTAGAATAATGGGTATATCCAGTTTATTATACTCAGTTTTAAGTTAAACGGAGAACATACTAGTTAAGTTGAAAAACGTCATATCATGCACGAACCAAGTCACTTCAAATTTCATGTGCACTTCTCTACTATTGCTGAAGTTAATTTGATACAACTAAAGAGGTGCAGTGCAAGTTAACATTAATAATAGAAGATAATGGTGATTACACTGTAAGATGATTACATGTGTCACCACATTTTTCTTTAGTCCGAGGTCATTTTCTTTCAATGCATCAATGCTTGCGACTATAAGCTCGCTAAACTGAAGGCCTTTTAGACCAAAAACTTGGGTCTTGCCAAGTGTGAATCTGGCGAGAAAGAACTAGAATTAATTTTGAGAAAAGAGAAGTGAAGCTTCTTTTTTTAAATTTTATATTAAGCTGCCTTGTAGTTGTGGGGGGGGGGGGGGATTTGGCGTAGACCTCTACCTCGTAAATTAAAATCCAAAAAGTAAATACACCATGGAGGGGGACAAAACCTAATCTCTATGTGAATTGGGCATCCCCAAATTCACCCAAAAAAATTTGCATCTGATAATCAGTGTGACTAGTTGTGTGCATTTGTATGATTATGCTATGTTTAGAGAGGACTCCTCTCTGTAATATGTGAAACAATAAGAGCCAACATAAAAAACATCACTTTTGTATGAGAAGCTAAGTGAACACAATTTAGAAACCCTAGCAACTAATTTTTTTTATCACCTAATTATAGTTAATTTATATTTCAATTTAATTTTTGTTTCGCTATCCAATCGATATAGTACTTTGTTACGGTTAGGGATTGTTTAGTTGGTAGGATAAGGGATAACAATCCCGGGATAAAATGCAGGGTTATTTTATCCCGCATTTGGTTATGGGTATTAATTAGTCTCGGGAACCATTTTGTGCCAAAATGGTGGATTAGCTATCCCATGTAGAAGGTGGGATAGCTAATCCCGTGGGATATCCCAACCCATAAGATATCCTTGTGTATCCTATCCCACCAACCAAACGACCCCTTAGAGATTAAAACACTTCAAGGCAAAATTGGTAATGCATGTGTTTCATTCATTTTTTTGATAGGTAAAAATAGAAGACTTTTTGATACATTTTTCCTTCTTTCGTAACCCTCACACCACCACCAACAATAACTACCAATATAATCCCACAAGTGGGTCTAGGAAGGGTATTGTGTACGCAGACCTTACCCCTACCCCGGAGGAGTAGAGAGGTTGTTTCCGATAGACCCTCGGTTCGAGAAGACGAAAAGAGACAGTAGCTCAGTAACACAATTGAAGCCAGAAAGATAATACCAACAACGTAAGAACCAGAAAATAGATGGAAAAGCAATAACAATAACCGGTAACAATGGCACGGTACTATGAAAACGAAAAAATAGTATGGACACAACATGGACCACTAGCAATCTAAGACAAAACACTATCAGACTATCCTCAAACCTAGTACGAAGTAGAAAAACGCTCAACTTCCTCCTAACCTTCAACCCTAATGCTCGACCTCCACATCTTCCTATCAAGGGCCATGTCATCGGAAATCGAAAATCTGAAGCCGCGCCATGTCCTGCCTGATCACCTCTCCCTAATACTTCTTAGGCCGTCCTCTGCCTATTCTCATACCCGCTAAAGCCAACCGCTCACACCTCCTTACCAGGGCATCTAGGCTTCTTCTCCACACGTGCTCGAACCATCTAAGCCTCGCTTCCCGCATCTTGTCTTCCATGGGAGCCACGCCCACCTTCACCCGAATATCTTCATTCCTAATCTTATCCAGCCTAGTGTGCCTGCACATCCATCTCACCATCCTCATTTCTGCTACTTTCATTTTCTAGATATGAGAATTCTTGACTGGCCAACACTCTACCCCATATAACATGGCCGGTCTAACCACCGCTCTATAGAACTTACCTTTAAGTTTCGGTGGCACATTCTTGTCACACAAGAGTCAAGACGCCAGATGCTAACCTCCATTTTATCCACCCCACCCATATACAGTGGGTTACATCCTCGTCAATCTCCATATCCCCTGGATAACTGACCCAAGGTATTTGAAACTTCCTCTCTGATGATGATTTGTGAGTCAAGCCTCATGTCCATGTCCGCTTCCCTAGACACGTCGCTGAACTTGCGCTCCAAGTATTCTATTTGAGTCGTGCTCAACTTGAAACCTTTAGACTCATGGGTTTGTCTCCAAACCTTCAACCTCTCATTAATGCCGCCTCGTGTCTCATCAATCAGAGCGAATAACATACACCATGGCACTTCCCCTTAAATATGGTGTGTCAGTGCGTCCATCGCCAGGGCAAATAAGAACAGGCTGAGCGCAGATCCTTGATGTAACCCCATAACAACCGGAAAATGCTCTGAGTCACCACCTACTGTCCTAACCCGAATCTTAGCTCCATCGTACATGTCCTTAATCACCCTAATGTAAGCTATCGGAACACCTTTTACCTCTAGGCATCACCAAAAAACCTCCTTAGGGACCTTGTCATACGCTTTCTCTAGGTCAATAAACACCATGTGCAAATTCTTCTTTCTATCCTGTACTGTCCACCAACCTCCTAATAAGGTGGATAGCTTCTGTAGTTGAACGACCAGGCATGAACCCGAACTAGTTGTCGGATATAGACACCGACCTCACCCTCACTTCCACCACCCTCTCCCAAACTTTCATGGTATGACTTAGTAACTTGATACCCCTATAATTGTTACAATTCTGGATATCACCTTTGTTCTTGTACAGTGGTATCATCGTACTCCACCTCCATTCATATGGCATCCTTTTCGTCCTGAAAATAACATTAAACAACCCAGTCAACCACTCCAAGCCTGCTCTACCCACATACCTTCAAAATTCTACCGAAATTTCGTCTGGCCCGGTCGTTCTGCCCCTGCTCATCTTACGCACAACCCGGACGACCTCCTCAACCTTAATGCGCCTATAGTACCTAAAATCTCGGTGACTCTTGGAGTGCCCCAATTCACCTAGCACACTGTCTGTGTCCCCCTTTTCATTCTGAAGTTTATGAAAGTAAGTTTGCCATCTTCGCTTAATCTGAGGTTCTTCCATCAACATTCTGCCTTCCTCGTCTTTGATGCACCTCACTTGGTCCAGATCACGAGCCTTCCTCTTTCTCGCCTTGGCTAGACGGAATAACTTCTTGTCCCCGCCTTTATCCCCAGTTCTTCATACAGATTCATATGCTGCAGTCTTAGCCTCCGTGACCGCTAACTTCGCCTCCTTCATTTTTCTTATAACTTTCTATGTTCGCTCTCATCTCCTCCTCGTCTGTGCTCTCCACTAACTTCATGTACGCCACCTTCTTTGCTTCCACATTTCCCTTGACCTCTTCATTCCACCACCAATCGCCTCTGTGACCGCCATAGTAACCCTTCGAGACCCCTAACATCTCTCTCGCTGCCTCCCTTATACAGTTCGCCGTCATTGTTCGCATACCGCTTGCGTCCCCACTACTAATGCACAAAATGAAAACTAGAAGTGTTTTTTGTGTTGATTCGTAACCCTCACCACGTAACAAGGTACTATATTGACTGGATCGTGAAATAAAAATTAAAGTGAAATATAAATTAACTATATTAAGTGATAAATTTTTTAGTTACTAGGGTTCCTAATGTGCTCTCTTAGCTCTCGCTTCTCATACATAAGTAGTGATGTTTTTCGCGTTGACTCTTATTGTTTCACATATTACAGAGAGGAGTGCTGTTTAACTTAGCATATCGTGCAAATGCACACAACTGGTCACATGAATTATCAGATAAAGTTTATTTTTGGGTGAATAATGGGATGCCCAATTCACATGGAGGTTAGGTTTTGTCCCCCTCCGTGGTGTATTTACTTTTTGGATTTTAATTTATGAGGTAGGGGTCTAAGCCAAACTCCATGCCGCTACAAGGCGGTTTAATATAAAATATAAAAAAAAGAAGCTCTCACTTCTCCTCTCTCAAAATTAATTTTAATACCTTTTTCGCTAAATTCACACTTGACAAGACCCAAGTTTTTTGTCTAAAAGGCTTTTTGCCGAGTAAGCTATCAGCCTGGCTGATACCAAGAATCCCACATCGGCTGTTTAAGGGATAGTTGGTCTCTTTATATGGCTTGGACAATTCTCACCTCATGAGCTAGATTTTGGAGTTGAATGAGGTCCAAAGTTCATTTATTTATCATGGTATCAGAGCAAGACCCATTCCAATTCTCGTTTTGTGATGTCGGACGCATGTATTATATTATCCACGCTCCAGATGTATGGTCCTGGGCATGCGAGGGAGTGTTGAAAAGAGTCCCACATCGGTCGTTTAAGGGATGGGTGGTCTCTTTATATGTCTTGGTCAATCCTCACCCCATGAGCTAGCTTTTAAGGTTGAGTTAAGCCCAAAGTCCATTTCTTTATCAAGGACAAAGTAGAAAGGAAAAGGTCAAAAACTCTTGTAAACATACCCTCGGTGGTATACTTTTGGGCTAAAAATGCCCTTATTGACGGGCCTTTATTTGAGTCTTAATTATCTCTGATTGTGCTGATTAGCAGTAGAGGCCGACACATTGCTCTATTTTAGTTATTCCCTTTTTTCCAGCTTCCTCCACTCCCCTCCACCTTCACACCAAAACAACCACTACTTCACTGCTGGTCTACCACCTTCTACCAAAAGTTTCACCACTATTTTTACAGTCAGACCACCTTCATCAACACCACTTTCAGTCTCTCTCCCCAAAAAATCCCTCTTCATCACCGTAACTAACTTCCATCGGAATAAAGGAACAGAATACAGCGCGAAATCAGTGGGGATGAATGCCCAAATGAACAGTAACAACAATGGGGCTCAAGGAGCCATGTCGAATCAGTGTGAAAATGCTAAGCCAAGTTGGATTTCTTGCGAAATAGACGCAGTAGCTTTAGTTATATTGTTGTCTTCTTCGTTCCTCCATGGCTACATAATTCTTCATTGTTTAAAATTACCTGTGGTCATCTATTCTAAATGCTTAAACCATAAAGGTGGGTCTTTATCTCTTTCTCTTTGTTCCTATATGTTAACATTTTAGTGGTTTTGCTTCTCGTCAATTGTTGTTTCTACTATTTTAAGAGCAATTTTCTCCTAAGAACTTTTAGATTGCGGAGTAGGTGAAGAGAGTACATATAGATATTCAGAGAAAAACGAGGAGATTTTGGGCAAGTAAAGAAGAAGTTAAGAGAATTGATAAGAAGGGAGATTTGGGTTTGAAGAATGAGTGCGTCTAGATTCATAAAGTGCATAGCTGTTGATTGATCTGTGGGTAAAGCTTGCCTTCTCTTGGGGGTGGGTACACAGGCAACAAAATGAAGGGGAGGGGTGGTGGTAAATGTGGCTAATATGGTTGGGTTAAAATTAAGCTGACACATGACAATCATTTAAAAACTAATTAGACTTTAATAGTTGTCCGTTAGTAAGTAAGGGCATTTTAGCCAAAAGTATAACGGTGAGGGTATGATTGACTTCAACTTCTGACGGAGGGTAAATATAGACCTTTTTGCGAAGTACAAGGGCAATTTGGACCTTTTCCCTAAGTAGAAACCTGAACAGAGGACCGACAGTAGCGCTAGCTGGTTCTCAACATAAATTCCTTGATCCTAATGGTCCATTAAGTAGATTGTTTTAACATGAGCGAGCAGGTCTATTTCTTCTTGCTGTTTATTGTGCCAATTCCAGAGCTATGCCACTTTATAAAAATAAAAAAAGAAATCCTGCTATGCTTACATGTTATTTCTATTTGAACTAGAATCTGACGAAATAATGAAAAGCTTGTGGGGTCACAATTCCACCACCCCAGGAGCAGAGTGCTTCCTGCTTTCAAGTTACATATTTAGGTCAGTGGGGTTCTTTGTTACAGTTTGCTTTTTCCTGATTAGTTTTTCCATGGAAAGCAGAATTGTTGTGCGACAAGATTATACAGTGCCACACGTGCCACTTAGAGTTCTGTATCCATGTTCTTTGTAAACATGAAACATATAAAGATGGTAGATCATGTTCTATTTTCATCTGTGCTTTGAATGGTGATTGCAGGCACTGTCTGAGCTCCACGATCGAATTCCACCTTTCCCCAGGGATGTGGCCATGAAGATCATTGAGGAAGATTTGGGTTCTCCTGTTACGACATATTTTAGCTACATCTCTGAAGAACCTGTTGCTGCAGCTTCATTTGGTCAGGTGGCTTTTTTATCTCTGTTTTGTAGATGGTTTTAATATTTGTAATTGTAGGATATTTCACTGTGCACCCTTTTACGTAATATTGAAGATATGAGAAATGTCATTGATATGCTTAATATCACAAAATTGTTTATTCATAATATTGTCTTTATACGGTATAGGTGTATAAAGGGAGTACACTCGATGGTTCAAGTGTGGCAGTGAAAGTTCAGCGACCAGACTTGCACCATGTAGTAGTTCGGGATGTATATATTCTTCGTGTTGCGGTTCGTGTCTAAATTACCTGTGCCAGAATTTTTTCCCGTATAATCATTGAATTCAAGACTAACCTAGCAATTAACTGCTTCAGCTTGGACTCGTGCGGAAGATAGCCCAAAGGAAAAATGATCTTCGTCTGTATGCAGACGAGCTCGGAAAAGGGTTGGTTGGGGAGTTAGATTACACCTCGGAAGCTGAAAATGCTTTGGAGTTTAAGGTATTTGATCGGTTTTTGTACAACCTCCTCCTCCCTTTCATAAGCAAAAAAAATGAAATGAAAAAACGAAGGAAAAAGGAAGAAAAATAAGAAGAAAATAGGGAGAAGTCAGTTAGATAAAAATCAAAAGCAGCTGTAAAAGCATAAATGAAGGTCCTACTAGCTAATTGCAGATGCTTTTGATGGATTTAGATGTTAAACCATGATAGTGGTCCTTGGTGGTGTCTGCAAGATTTATAAGCTTCACATAATTTTTTCACTGTTGGTTGATGTAATGCCTTCAAATTTAAGATGATATCTCAACTTTCCTTTATTCAATGTGGTGATTGCTGTTGTGACAAAGACAAGCATGTCTGAAATTGATCTGCTCTTCATATAAAAGAAGCAATGTGCCATTCTGATGCACTGAAGTAAGATACTAACCAGGACCTTGCTTCCTTGTTACTTATTTAGTTGATTTTGGGCGCATGTTGAAGTTGAAGTTTATTTGAAGTGATTATCCAACAAGCGCATACAGTTTTGCCATGAAATTATGGTGCTCTAACCTAAATTGCTTGGTTACACATACAATTTTGTCTTTTGAGAGTTTAATCCTTTTCTTCTGGATCATAGATGAGACTCTTTTCTACGTATGTTCTTTTCCTTTTCAATGAGTAACTGAGAATATGCTCTAGCTATGAGACGCTTTCCTCCATTTGTTTTTTTTTTGTTCCTTTTCAATGAGTAACTGAGTATATGCTCTAGTTATTGTCTTTCACTATCTCTTGTCAAACATCTACTGCAGGAAGTTCATTCTAGATATTCTTTCATCCGTGTTCCAAATGTTTATCAAGGTCTAAGTGGAAAGAGAGTTTTGACTATGGAATGGTTGGTCGGTGAGAGTCCAACTGATTTGATGATGATATCCACCGAGGATTCTATTGTTCATCAATCAACACATGGAGAGGGGCGCCAAAGTGAAGCTAAACGCCGTCTGCTTGATCTGGTGCATTTAGTTTTGTTCGTTAATCATTCTTTACTTCATTGAGAACAAGACATTATTATCCTTATTGTATAGCTATTTAAGCATTTACTAAGGTGCTTAATTCAAGGTCAACATGTTATATAGATCAAGAATTTTAACGATCTTTAGATAAAGCTGTGGGAATTCGAAATTAATAGAGAGAAAGGAGTCAGCAAAATGGTACATCTTTGTGCTTGATGAATTATGGCAAGATCAATATGATCAAAGGTGGCTATGTTAGGTACCCACTTTCAGCTTGATTTTCCTCTACCAATCTGGAAAAGAAAATGGAAAGTAGACTTGAGTAGTTATCTTGAAAGGTTAAGGAACTGTCTTCTTTTGCATGGCATGATGTGAGATGCATCATTCTAATATCGTTGATCCTTTCATGCTGATAGATTCTTCTCTATCAACTACTGCTCTAGGTTAACAAAGGAGTGCAGGCATCACTAATTCAACTCCTTGACACTGGGTTAATACATGCTGATCCACATCCTGGAAATTTAAGATACACATCATCAGCACAAATAGGGTATCTTTATGGTTTCTGCTGAAATAATCAATTTTCTATTAGACGCAAACAAGTTGGAATGTTGTACTTATTGCTCCCATCGAACTCTCCCTTGTTGTAGGTTTCTTGATTTTGGCTTGCTTTGTCGGATGAAAAGGAAGCATCAGTATGCTATGCTTGCATCCATTGTGCACATTGTAAATGGTGATTGGGGATCTCTTGTGCTTGATCTAACTGAAATGGATGTTGTTACGCCAGGGACTAATTTACGCCTTGTCACCATGGTATTATCTACATATCTTAGCACATCATTTTTTACTTTTCAATCTTGTGGTGTTCTGGTGCATAAAAGTATCCGATGCATATCTTTAAAGCCAACTGCTTTAAGCTCAAATGGATATCAGCTCTATAGGCTACTAACATCACCTTCTTTTTGAAAAAATTAACCAGGATTTGGAAGTTGCTTTAGGGGAAGTTGAATTTAAGGGTGAACTTCCTGACATCAAGTTTAGTCGGGTAAGGATTATAAATTTATCAGCAGTAGTACTTGTGTTGCTTTCTCATGTTAAGTCGATGGTACCAGTGCACAGAGCCTAGTTGGCTTGTATTTTTAAAATTGTTTCTGAATATATAGAGTAGTAATTATGTGTACTGTTTATAATCAGTTTTCTTTTGGAAGTAATAGCTCCAAAATTTGTCTTTTCTTTATGTTATCTGAACACTTATTGTGATTAATGAAACTGATTAGACCAGAAACAAAAAGAAAACCTAATTCAATGAGGTGAAATAATCCAAACAAAGCTGGTCCATTTATAGCATTTCCATTGCATTTCCACTAACCATATTCTTTAGCTTATACTCCCTATGTCCCACTTTATGCGACACACTTTCCTTGTTAGTCTCACAAAAAGAATGCCAACTTTCTCTTTTTGGAAACTGTTTAGCATCCCTATTTTAATCTTAATGACATGATTTGTTGGGACCCAATTGATATGAAAGTTTATTCTTCTAGGAGAGGAAAAATGAAAAGACATGTGGAACTCTCACTACCATTCATTTAAAAGGATTATTTTGGTACTTTGTATATATTTGGTTTACATGTCAAAAGTCTTCTTTAATTCTTAAATTCCGTGCCTAGCCAAACACCTTCACATAAAATATGACGGGGAGAGTAATAATTAGTCAGCTTAGTATCCAAGAATTTTTTTAATTCCCTCAGTATAAATTGTAATGGGTCTTCGGTAAGTGGACATACTAAGGCCAAGTTGCTACCCCTTTAAATTGGATTGGTTGTAAGTGAACAATGGGCTTCTTCCAGAAGTGTAAAAGAAGACTTTATGAAAGCTATTGACTACTCCGAACAACCGGAGAGATTTTGAGAAGAGTTTTAATGCTACATAGCTTTGATTCCTATGAAAAAAGCAGCCAGGGAAGTGAAGGACCTTAGGCCTATTGGGTTATTGGAAGTTTCTGCAAGATTGTTACTAAGTTGCTCACAAAAAGATTAGAGTGAGAGTTATGCCAAAGCTGATTTCCAACATTCAGATGGCTTTCTTGAAAGGGAGGCAAATTATGGATGCAGCTTTAATTTCAAATGACCATCTTCGCTCTAAGGGACAGGAAACCAGGCATAATGTGCAAACTTGATATTGCAAAGGCATAGGATCATGTTAATTGGGGCTTCCTTCTCAATGTTCTTACAGATTTGGGCTTTTTCAGAAGTAGCAAAAATTGGATTTAGTATTGCATCACTACAGTTCGACTCTCTATTCCTATTAATGGCACCCCACAAGGATTCTTTGCTACGCAAAGAGGGTTGAGGCAAGGAGACCTAATCTCCAATCCAATTCCTGTTGGTGAATGATGATTTTTGCAGTAAATGAAGGCTGGATCAAGGGCTTTAAGATGAGTAGAGGACAGCAAAGAGATCTCTCCAACACATCTTCTATATGCTGAGGATACACTCAATTTTGGTGAACAAGAAGTGAGACAACTAAGGTATCTGAGATTGATTTTTAATGTCTTGAGGCTATTTGCAGGGCATCATGTCAGTTGGGCAAAAAGCAGGCTAAATGCAGTCAATTCAGTAGTACAATTGCACAACCTGGCAGCTATTCTTTGCCGTCACACAGAAAGTCTCCCAACAGTATATCTAGGATTGCCTTTAGGGGCAAAACACAAAGCTGATTCTATATGGCAAGATGTGATTGAAAAATATGAAAAGAGACTATCCAATTGGAAGAAACAATACTTTTCTCTTGGGGGACGCTTGATTCTAGTTACTAGTGTATTGGACGCAATGCCGGCATATGTTACGTCTTTGTTTTCCAATGCCTATTAAAGTAGAAAAGAGAATGGACAAGCTAGTCAAATAGAACTCTGTCACCACACAAAAAGGAGGAGGTTTGGGTTTCAAGAATCTAAAAATGCAATGATGAAATGGTGTTGGAGATTTAATGATGAAGACAACACTTCATGGAGAAAGGTCTTCACTGTGAAGTATGTCAAATGAATGAATGGGTTTCAAAGATGGGTCCCCACCTCATTGAGTGAGTGTTTGGAGAAACATTAGAGCTCTTTGGCTATCCTTTTCTCAGACTACTGTAATCAGAGTTGGCCATGGAAGAAAAGTATCTTTATGGCCTTGGCAATTGGCTTGGACATTCACCTCTTAGAGATCTATTTCCTATGCTTTACGATCTAGCTTAAGATACCAAACTTACTTTAGCACAAAGCAGGGAGGGTAATAGTTGGAACATTCTCTCTAGAAGAAATCCTAATGGCTGGGAAGTTAGAAATATTACAAAATTTTCAATCTTTTATCTTCATTTTCTGGTTTTGACAACAATACTGATCAGTTAATCTGGAGAGGGCAGGGCAATGGTTCACTCACAGTCAATTCATGCTACAAGATGCTAATCAGCTTACTTTGGCCCATGGATGAGAATTTTGAAAAGTAAGGCACCGACAAAAGTCATGTGTTTTATGTGGTTGGTCACGGAAGAAGCATGGCTGACTAAAGACAATCTACAAAGGAGAGGGATACAGCTAGTCAATAGATGCTACATGTGCGGAATAGAGGCAGAATCAGTTAACCATCTTTTCCTACATTGCTCTATATCTACACAGATTTGGCAGATGTGCCTTAACTTTTGGAATCAAAGTGGGCTATGGAAAAAGAGCTGCTGAACTTCTTTCATGCTGGAAGCCTCGAACAGAAAAGGGCTATCCAAGAACCTGAAGAAGACTTGGGATACCATACCTGCCTGTATACGGTATGGTTTATTTGGAAAGAGAAATAGAAGATGTAATGAGGACAAGAGAGCTCTATTGTTAAAGTTAAATCTGTTTGCATTATGGTTTTTGCTGTAAAATGGAATTGGTTAGTGATGAACTTTTGTTACAGCTTATAGAAGCTTTTATATTGACAGTGGAGGGGTTCCTTTCTTTTGTTTTTTCCGTTCCTTTTTTGGATGTAATGACAGCACTTTCTTAGTGCTGTTCTTTTGACATCAATAATATGTACCTATTAAAAATTAGTTATAAACATCGTTTTTATATTTATGATAAAGCCATTGGTTATATTAGGCATGCGAATTCAGCAAAATGAAAAATAAAAAGATAAAGAAAAAATAACTTAGTGATTCAAAGCAAAACAGAGGATAAAAATATCTAAAAATAGAATGTAAAGAAAAGAAATTACAAAGAATGGGGGAACGGAAAATATCAGAAAATGAAGATAGCAGAAAAAAATTAAAAAATTGCCATGGCGGTGGTGGAGAGGGAAACTGGTGCAATTGGAGGTAGGACAAGGCTAGAAAAATAGACACACTGAAGGTAAGGTGGCATCAGCATGACAAAGAATTTATTTGGTTGGCATGTTGGGGAGAGAAGGTATCAGAGTAATACATTTTTGTTACCACGAAATATGCTGGTGCCATAGATCATTATGGAACTAAAACCTCATTTCTGTTAAGGATGGCTAGGACAGGGAGAAGTGAAGTAGAGTGATCGTTTTTGTGCTAAGAAAGGAAGAAGAAGGGATCAGGAAAAACATGAGAGAAGGTTATATGCGAGAGAATATGCCACCTAATATCTAATATGACAATCCCTTGATACTAATGGCTTCCTCTTCCTTGGTCTTACCCTGATTTTGGCCTTAACAAGAGTGCTTAAAAAAATCATAACAAGTACTGGGTAACTCTTTTCTGACCTTATCTAGAACCAAATCCTTGTACCGAATGTGGTGTGCGACATTTTAAGATATCAATGGTGGAGATTATTGGTCGCACATACTTATGTACTGAAATGCTTTCATAGCTGGTGAATTAGAAAACTCACCCTTCCCCGTAACAGTCAGTGGAATTCTTTTCTTTACAAATATTTTGAGTCACAACTTAAATGCAGCTGTTTGTATGCTCTGTAAGATCATAGGTATACGTTAATGTCATTTGTTCCTTCCTGAATTCGCTGACATTTCATTTGATTTCAGCACAGGCTTAATATAATCAAGGTCAAATAGTGTTATAAGAGTGAAGAAGCACTATGTACACCTCTGCTTCTTACCTTCATATTGTTATATGGCTGATTATTATGATGTGTGTTTGCAGGTTTTGAGTAAAATAGTGTCTGTAGCATTCAAGTATCATTTCCGCATGCCACCATACTTCACCCTCCTGCTTCGTTCTCTTGCGTCATTAGAAGGTAGATAAGCATGCCAAGCTCATATTTCTTACAACTGTCCTTTTTCTTTTGATAAGTAAGGGTAAGAATTTAGTTAGAATCAAAGCAGCAAAAAGATCTATGCTTCATTTGATCTTGGCTAAAACTGATAACCATATGAAACAAAGGGAGTGTTAATTAAATGGGTCATTTGTTTAGCTGCACAAGGAGATAAAAATCTCGGCATAAAATTTAGCATAACTAGATAGCAACATAAAGCCCTGTATTACTACTATAATCTTTATATAGCTAATGCAATGTTTGATTTCAGTCATAAAATATTGCATAACTAATGCATTATTTGGTTTCCGGTATTGAACTCTGCACTAGTGTACCATTACAACTTACGGATGTTAATGTTTTTTTTTTTTGAGGGGTTGAATATGGAGTAAGCATGCGTGTAATTAACAATACCTAGATAAACATATCTAAAGACAAAAAATGCCCTATAAGTAGGTAATCCCTGCATAGCATTTTGAAATGTTGCCATTTTAAGTTGAAAAATCTGCTAATGTAAATACTACCCGAATCGCAATAAAGCAACCTACAAAAGGTTAAAAATAATCCTAAACCCAACCTAAGCCTACAGCTTGCAGCAGCTCCTTATTTCCTATCTTTCCATGGAACCTATATTTTAGCTTGTGTTGTAATTCTGATGTATAACGTGGTTGCCTTTTTTTTTCCTGTAGAAGATGATATGAGCAAAAGTAAGACAGTGCATAAAAGCTACATATTTTGCAATTTCCTGATTATATCTAACATGAAATCTACGTCATTTATAGACTAGGTTGCACCAAAAAACTAGCAAAAAAATACATCTGTGCTTCATGCTCTGTATATTCCTCTGTTTTCCTTAAAAAAAAAACTGTTGTTTCTTTCTGTCCAAATTGTCCACCAAATGACCGAAGGTATGGCATTCCAAATCTTGTTGTGTTCAACTCTTGTTCAACAGTGTAAACGATCCAGAATATAGTGTGGTATTGTCCATTTCATGACAAAGATTGCAGTGAACATGCTCCAAATCTGATAAGTGATCTTCCAGTGCAAAAAGGAAAAAAAAGGGACGACATACTGTTTGTTTTTTCAAAAGATGGTGCAGCAAAAATTTTAAAAATATTGATTGAAAATGTCTCAATAATTTTATTAAGCATAACAAGGCTTTAAATGGCCAACTTAAAAACAGAATCTACAGAAAATCTGCAAAATAAATGTTCAAATTCAAAAACCTAAACTATCTCAACTAACTTATCCAATTAAATTTAAATTGAAACAAGGACTCCTCCTACGACTAAACTACTTTTTATTGTAGTAAATCAAATATCAGCAGTAACAAATGCAAAATCCAACACCCCTCCTTGCTTTTGTTGCTGCAATCTATAAAGGTTGATCCTCCTCAATTTCTGCTTTGGCAATTTGTGCTTGTGAATCTTTTCAAGTGTTTTTGAACGTGCATCCTCCTGCAATATGACTCGTTCTTTCTTTTCTTTTTCTTTTTGGTTTTGTGCAAAAAAAACAATCTCAGCAACTTTGTCTTGTCTGAAGGTTCTTCCAAAAGAGTTCTAATTTGGGTAATGATAAGAGTTGCATGGAGTGGTTGTAATGATCTTTCTTCTATTACGACATTCCATAAATCATAGGTTTCAAGATAAAATTTTATTTTCACTGACCAAATATGGTAGTTTTCGCCAGTGAAAATTTGTGGGACATTCAAAGAGAGACTGCTGTTTGTCATGTTTGAAAATGGTTTAAAAATTGATTTTGGTTAAAAATAATTTGAAAAGTGGTTCTTTGGAAGAATTCACAAATCCCGTAAGACCAATGAAGCTCTTGATACCACTGTTGTTTGTTTAAAAGATGGGGCAGCAAAAATATTAAAAATATTAATTGAAAATGTCTTTCAATAATTTTATTAAGCATAACAAGGCTCTAAATAGCCAACTTAAAAACAGAATCTGCAGAAAATCTGCAGAATAAATATTCAAATTCAAAAACCTAAACTATCTCAACTAACTTATCCGATTAAATTTAAATTTAAACAAGGACTCCTCCTAAGACTAAACTACTTTTTATTGTAATAAATCAAATATCAGCAGTAACAAATGCAAAATCCAACACATACCTCTTCAAGGGAAGTGAACTTACACCCTCGGTCACTAGCCAAGAAATGTAAGAAAACTTCAAAGGTGCTTTGTTTTACCAAGTCATCCTCCAAAGCCAAGAGTTAGTGTTGCAAGAAGTCAATAATCTATAGCAAGACCTAACAGAGAAAATCCCATCTGAGTGACCTTTCCATTTAATAGAATTATTCTTGTGCTGGTCCAACACAGTAGAGCTGAGAAGATCAAAAGAGAGAAAGTTCTTTTGATTTCCCGGTCCACTTAAGAAGAGTTTCTTTTTAGGAAAAAATTCCATTCACGGGTATCAAAAAATTCAACAATTGTAGCATTGTATAGAGAAGAAATGCTGTAGATGTCATGTATAACGTGGTTGCTATCCTTGGTGTGTGAACATTAATGAAGTGAACCTTTGCCTATCAAAAATAAAAATGCAAAAATTCACCATTAATGATTTTGCTCCCTCTTCCAATCTGAATGTGCGTGTGTTTTGAAGGTACAACCAGTTCTTCGTTTTGTCTCGAAAATGGCTCTTAGAGCAGGTTCCTTGTGGGATTGAATTTTTAACATTATACTTATTGTGTTCCAATATAACTGTATAACTGTAACATCCACTCATCTTCTCAGGATTGGCGGTGGCTGGAGATCCAAGTTTCAAAACTTTTGAAGCTGCATTTCCATATGTTGTTCGGAAGCTTCTCTCTGATAATTCTGCTGCTACGAGGAAAATTCTGCATTCGGTACTTCACCGCCTTATACATTCGGTCTCTAGTCATACTGTGATTGACCTTAATGGTTGTCCCTTGACATATTAAACATCATATTTAAAATGGTGTTCACTGAGCTTATTCTGTTTACTGTTTTATCTGGTAGTTGGCTTGTGGAGGAAATTATGTTTTGACTTAATAATCTCACATCTCATTGGGAAAAAATAAATTTTAGAAAAACTCAGGCATGATAGTCAATATCTTTTACAGTAAGTGGATCGAAGGTTACCCTCACCTTATACACACTCTTTCTTGATTTTTCTTTTGGAACCCTCCTCATGCTGACTTTACCTTTAAAAAATCTTCTCCTTGTTCTGCTATACAAAATTGCTTATTTACTGATACTGTTAACAAAAAGATGACTTTTAGACTTCTGTATCACCTTTTTCTTCAATGTTATGTTTCTGTTCCCTATTCAGGTGGTATTAAACAGAAAGAAAGAATTTCAATGGCAGAAGCTAGCTCTTTTCCTAAGAGTGGCAGCGACTAGGTATCATGACATAGTCCTTTTTTCGTTATACCCTTTTTTTTTGGTTTTTCGATCAGTAAATTTTAAATGAATGCTTGTGTTGTTTCTTAGTGTATTCTTTATGCTTCTTCCTTGACATCCTCTTCTGCTAGATTTATCTATTGTATCTGTTGCTTAGCCTCTATACTTTTGCAAAAAGGAAGAAAGGCGTAATTTTCAATAGATACAGGAGTCCCAAACTGCTTGTCTTGCTACCTGACCTTCTTACTTATCTTTGATCATAACTTTATAATTTGCTTTCTGAGTTTTTCATATCTTGCTTTACATGAAATTACAGTGCTTGGTTTCTGTTTCTTCTTTGGCTGCTTCTTGAAAGGATCTAAAAACTGTTCTTTCATGTATCCAGTGGTGAAAGGCACTTTGTGTGCTTGAGACTTGAGAGATGTATTATGTGTTTGAGTGGTGAAAATTTGTAGCAGGAGAATAAGGAGGGCAGGACAGGAAATGAATCATTTCGGTTTTCTCCTTTCTTCCTCTGATGAGGAATGTCAGCTATGGTATTGGCAATCTTTTTAAGAAGACTGAGGAATGTGACAGTGGACTATTTGCAAATTAGTTTCTGTGAACTTTTACATCTCTTAAAGCAATATTAGGAGTAATGCATATTTCTTGACAGCATTCTGTTTCAAATATTATGCATTCTCTATGCAACGAAGAAATCTGAAAGAATAGACTTGATGAGCCAGTTGGCTACTGCATTTGGTGCATCTTTTAGCTTCTCTTTCAGATGTGACGGTTATTAGAAGCTTTTTCTCCTAGTACCTTGTGGATGTTGACTGCTAACTCTTTCCAGGAAAGGGCTAAACGCTACCATGGCACCAAATCCTCAAGCATCTCTTGCTTATTTGAACTCTATCGTGGCACCAAATCCTCAAGCATCTCTTGCTTATTCTTCTGATAGAGCTGCTGGTGTATTTGATGTTGCAGACTTGGTGTTGAGAATACTACCATCTAAAGATGGTATTGTACTGAGAAGATTGCTGATGACAGCAGTGAGTGCCTTTGCCTGATATATTGCCTTGACCTGATATTCTTTTACTGTTACCTTAAATATGACAACCCTTTGCTTTTAAAAGAATCAAAGCTTGGCAAACTGTTGGCCTTAAATGGGATCCCGAGGCAGGGTGGGAGGTGGTTGGAAGTTGATTCTTGCATCGAGTCATATGGTTTATTAAGTATGTAAATTCAGAAATGTATAATTGAAGTTCAATGGAAAATTCCTTCTCATTATATGTGTTTGGTGTCTTTAGAAAAATGTTTTTCGCGAACATTTGGAGGTGAAAATTTATGTTGGCCTTATTCTCTAATTTACACATGGAAAAACTGATCGATATCTACATTTTGGTTTGCAACATGATATCCATTTCTTGTTGTAGGATGAAGCTTCATTAGTTAGAGCATTTATTTCCAGGGAGGCAGAATTCTTTCGTCAACATCTTTGCAGAATTGCTGCTGATATACTGTACCAGTGGATATTTGAAACAGTTGGAAGTAACGTAATTAGCTCCCAAGTGCAGCTAACGGGTGCAACCACTGTAAAGCTGGGATCGTCTTCGGCAGTGTTCTCACCAGACTATGATTACAAGTCAACCCTCAGGGATCGGCGGCTTAGACTGATTCTCTTCAAGGTCTTAGGTTCTGCAAGAAAAAGTCCAATACTGATGATGAGGTTCTTTTGCTCTTCATTTCTGATTTTTGTCAAAGCATCAGCTTTGGCTTGTCATCGGTTTTTGGTTTGTCTCTCTAACGCTTACCTGGATCGTGTATCACTTGTTCCAAGGAAAGTCGTAGTTGGTGCATAAAGTTTTGGTTCGGCCACAGGCAATTGAGTTATTTAATACCCTCTTTTACAAGTTATATTAAGGAGATTGCAACAAATCACATCTTTTGAAAGATGATGAATACCAGAATCGAGTAGCCTTGTTCCCAAAATGGATCTTCTTCTACTTGCTTGAGCTAAAATAGAGCGGAGCCCATGCAGCAACTACTTGATCTATAGCTTAACGCGATCCTCTACCCTTCCTCGAAATACTCAACAGATATCGTGACTTTCACTTTGCAAGTTGTCAGAGGACTACCCTTTGGCTCGCCATATGCATATGAATTCTATGGTTGGCGTTATAGAAAATTGTATAGGACAAGTTGTATCTCATTTTGGCATGTATATCCTTCCTCATTCTAATCCTCGTTGGTCTGAAAAATTTGTACAGACTAAGAAAAAGAAGAAGGTTTGTTGTATATTCTTGCATATTGAGGGACCTTTTAAGGGAAAGTACAAAGTTTCTTATTCAGAAAATTTTTCCTAATAGGCGACAACTCCACAAAGTCACAGCATGAGTTAAGTTTGAAAATGTTTCTCCCTCTTTTTGTTGTTGTGGAGAATATTATAAATGTGTAGCACAAAGACTCTACTAGGTCACAACTACAGTTTGCAAAAAAAATCCAAAAGACATACCTTTCTCCTGGATCTTCTATAGTGTCTAACATCGAATCAACATTCTGTACAAAATCTTCCTTACACCAAAAAGTGAAAAAAACACAGGTAGTTCATCTTGATTTGCTGGTCCCTTCAAAACATGTAAAGTGTCTTTGCTTCCATATAGTCTGGTATGATCTTCCACCATTTTGTCTGACCAGTAGTCATGTAGCTCCCCTGTAATCTTGGGCATGATCCATGATATTTATTTCATGCTTAGAAATAGTTGCCAGAGCACTCCAGTCAGTTTACAATGTATAAAAAGATGGCTGCCACTTTTAGACTCCATTCCACATAGATAGAACCTTGAGCACAATTGCATTCTCCTCTTCTTTAAGTTGTCTTGTGTGAGGCAAACATCTCTGACCACTAACCACACAAAACAGCTACCTTGGGGGGGGGGGATGTTTTCACTTGCCAAACTGCTTTCCAGCTCCGTATATGAATCAGCCTGGTTGAAATGTGAGTGCCCTGACTTTACTGTAACCAGACCTTTTGCTATGCCATCTCCAATTTATCTGTCCTCTGTAGTTGAACTGATCCATAACTTTTAGTAGTTCAATAATCCCCAGTCATTGGGTTGTCTTCTAAAGTTCCATGGCCTATTCAGTTATCATTCTAGAATGACGTCTTCCTTTCATTCCCCACTCTGATATTAGTGTTTGCAACACAAAGATGCCAGTGTGCTCTAATGGCGAAACCTACCATAAGGTTTGTTCCTCCCAACTAAATCTCCAGATACATTTCATAACTAGGCTTTTGTTATGTAACATTAATTAGATTCCTTATACCTAAAGGAAACATTGGATCGAACAAAGCAACGGAATAGAATGCAAGTTTTAAATCTTTTATAATGCACCAACTTTCCAACCAATGATCTTTCTCATAAGAAGTGTACCACACAACTCCAAGGAGTCCACCAAGATCCTTCGAATATCTCTTGCACCACTTTTAAAAAAGACTATGGCTAAGTAGAGAAAGTGTTTTGTATTTTGTACAAGAGATAGAGTAACTCAAGCAAAGACTTCGGTAATATTTCTCTACAAAGGCTTTCTTATATAATGCTCAATGCATCACATGCAAAGAGACAAGTGTCAAGTATCAAAGAACATGTGTCTTCTACAAAATCAAGTGTTCTATGAGAACAGGCAACTGTTCTTAGACTTAGACACTTGTATACTTTCATGTAAGATCCATTCGTCTTGCATACCAAAAATCCTTTTGCAGTAGGTTAGCATGCAATTCAATCCCTCATATTGTATATCTCAGTTAAGCTAAGGGAATGGAGGTTCTCAATCACAAATTCTCATCTCTATATATTTGATCTATGAATATACGACCTAATGACGAGACCCTAGAAACTCTTTTCTAGATCTTGTCCAACTTTGGCTAGAGACGCCCAAAACATAATCCCACAAGAACACATATGACGTATATTCCTCATACTAAGAGCGACTGATCTCATCTTGATTCACTCATTACCTTCAATATACACCTTCGTACTTGCAAAACACCTTGTGAACATCCATAGATAATGTGCCTAAGGTGAATCAATGCATATGTTGGTGCATAAGATACTATGGCGATCTCAAGTCTAAGGATCACTTACACAACCTCCATATGAGTAATTCCTATGACAAACTAGTAGGACATCGATTAAAGTTTTCTCATACGAGTCAATCAAGTGAACTTATTCTCTAATGAGCACCCACATTCCTTTTTTTTTTGTCACATACACAAGTGGTTATGAGATCAATCACCATCTCCATTGAGCATGCATAAAATGTGCAAGTCTAACCAAGGAAAATACGGGATCTCCCTGTCTTAACCTTCTATGAAGGAAAAAATCCTTTCGGATAACCATTAATAAAAACAAAGAATCAGACTGAGCTTATGCAAAATAGTATCCATTTGATCCATTTTCTATCAAAGTCCATATCTCTCAGCCGCTTGAGAAGAAATCCTCAATTCACATAATCATAATCCTTTTATATATCAAGTTTACATAAAATTTTAGGTGTCTTCATCTTTAGTCTAGAGTCAATACATTCATTTGCTACCGAGGCTGCATCTATTATCTATCTCCCTTTTAAGAAGACCATTTTTTTTAATCTATCCACCAGTTTGGAGATCATTATTTATAGTCTCTCAATCAGCAAGTTAGAGACTATTTTGTAAATAGAGCCAATCAAACTGATAGGTTCGAAATCTCTCAATTCTCTGGCACCATCCTTCTTAAGATTAAGAGCTACATAAGATGCATTGTTGCTCTTCTCAAAGTATTTGTATGTGTGCGTAAATTGCTCGATGTTTGCATTGCATCCTCCTTTATAACATCCCAACAGAAATGAAAAAAACCTACAGGGTACCCGACATAACTAGGTGTTTTATATGAGGCACATAATTTAACACATGCCCCCAACCTCTTCCTCTTTAAGATATGTGCAACCATTGTTTCCTTGCCTCATTTATCCAAGGATAGTTGATCACGCCCAACTATGCCTTATAAAAAGGATTAAGCGGTCGTTGCAAATATAATCCGGTTTACAAGTCCGGAGTCGAATCCCACAGAGAACTAAGACTTAGCTACAACTGTTCAATATTGCAAAGAAACACAAGTTCAAGTAATTTTCTAGTTATAAAGATTTGATTTTTATTTCTACTAATTAACTAGCAAATATTATAAAGCAGTAAAATTATCAACTAACATGGCTGAAATTATAGACAAGACTAAGGAGGTCTAGAGTTATGATTTTCTCAATTGTCGGAATCCTTTCTGCTACGTTTCCTATAAATTTGCCTAAGTCTTCTCTATCGACCATGAGCACTCTAACTGTCGTAACTCTCTCCCGAGTAATTACCATAATTTACTAGACATATTCTCCCGAATTACGCTAGCTGGCATTAAGTACAGCTCACTCAGATCGCATCAAGGTTTCGTTATCCCTAAACCCACCTTTAAACCTCCGTATTGATCCCTCATATACGTTTAGGAGTGATGTTGTTCAATAACTACCTAAATATGCACTCTCTCCCGAGTAATACATATTAAATAGGCACAGCTAATTAAGGGCCCTTCACTCAACCACAAGAATAATATAGTTGAACAAATAGAGAAAATACTACGGCAAATCTATATTAACATAACAAGAAAATCATCCTTTAATAGGTTCCATCAAAACCCTAGATTAGGAAGTTAGCTACTCATACTCATAGTAACAATATCCTAAATATTTTGCATAATTAAAATACAGAGTAAAGATGAAAAGATGTAGAAATAGATGATTCTAACTCCCAAGAGGTGATTCCACCAGCTCTCCTTGCCTCTAGCTGCCCAAAAACATGGCTGCTGAAAAATCCCTTTTCCAAGTGGTGTTTTTAGGTCTATTTATATGTGTAGAAGAAACCCTAAACGTGTGGGCCGAGTCTTAGTCAAACCCGGAACGAATTAAGTCTTCAAAACTCGGATTGGACTTGGCCTCAGGCCTGGCGTCGCCAGCCTAATGCCTAGAATTTGGCTGGCCTCGTCAGGCTAAAGCCTGGTTCAGCCTGGCCTTAGGCTGGCCTCACCAGGCTAAAGCCTGGTCCAGCCTGGCCTTTGGCTGGCCTCGCCAGGTCTCTCCTTTTCACTGTTCTCGAGCACACTTTCAACGTTTAAGTATCCATTTTGCTCTACTTTCATCTTCAATTCACCTACACATAAAATAGACTCCATTATGCACAAATAAAGTATAATTTATCATTAAAACATGTAAAATGCAAGGCACATAATGTACGAAACTATGGAATTATAGCCACACATCAATACCCCGCACTTAAACATTGCTCGTCCTCGAGCAATCAAACTACACTTATTGATACGGCCTTATTAAGCAATTCTCCTAACTCATTACACCAAGAATTTTTAAAATAGTTTAAGCACACAAGTGTGACATCCTCGCCTCAAGATTCGACTCACAAATACCATGCCTTATTCATAATTTACTTACTTACTCTGGCGTGGATGTCAACAACATTACCTTTTCTTTATGAATCATGTGCCCTCCCCCAATCAAAGAGATTAGTTCCACACACAATAAATTGTAAGACCGAAGGAACTCAAGATAAGAAGAATTCACTCGCTCTCAGAAATAACATTCATATGCTACAAAAGATGCACCATAGGCTTGCCCGTAGTGTAATACTCTACTAATCGAGTTCATTCAGTCTAAGATCAAGCAGAACTTTCATGGGTTGTAATGTAGGCTGCGGGTCGGGTAGGATACATTTGTATATGAGTGACTACACCTCCCTTAAGCACTTTAATACATATACTTTAACACACATCACATACTTATGTCAAACCATAACTCCACCTTCACCTCAATATATATTAACTCCATATTTCTTTAAGCACAATTATATCAAGAGTCACCACTATCAAGGGATATTTTTCACAGCAATACAACTAATTTTTTGTTTCTTTTTTTTTTTTCAATTCAAGTGGCTCTTACTTTTTCAAAACAGTGCACCTTTCTCCTTATTTCATTAGTTCTACACCAAAGCCGAACCAACCACCCCACACTTTAACTTTTACAAAGTTTATAACAATTCAAGTGCTCATGAGAGGTAAAAAGGTTCAAATATATGGTCGATTAAAACAAAGGGGTACGACTTGTAATGTGGTTACCAAAGAAACAAGATTATAGGCTCAACGGGGTTAACTATGGTACATAACATTTAGGTGGGTAAACTTTATATATCTGGCTTAACAAAGAAACGCCTATATCACTTCCTAGACTGAATAATGCTACTATTTCGCTTTGCAAACACACGGGGCAAGTTCTAGACATCAAATGCAATGCATAGAATTCATACAAAATCTCACACATACATGGCACATAACTCACTCAGGATTGATTTCATCGCGACATTCCAGTCAAAGCAGTTAAGCAAATTAGGAATCTACGATTTAAGGTACTTATGCGAGAGTCAACACCCGAGCCTAAGCGTCACAACTATAGTACTAACTATTCTCAAGGCATAACAAAGCTAAGAGATATTGCTTCAATTCAATTCATGGCACAATGGTTCCTATTCCTAAAAACAAATAAAACTAACTACACCTGGTTCAAACAAAACCCTTGGAAAAGAACCGCGGTACAAAGAAAAACCAAGGGGAAATTGCTACACTACCTAACAAAAGAAAATCTTTTTGTCTTTTTTCTTTTGACTTAAATCCCTCAAGAAAATTGTCTAATAGATCCATTGTCAGGAAAAGTCCAATCTTTTCTATTTCTGTTCTCTAAAAAAAAATTTAATTAAACTAACATAATTAAAATAGCATATAAAGTCATCTAGACAATCTCCTCACTCCACACTTAAAATTTTGCATTGTCCCCAATGCACACCATAACTAATAAGAGCGTAAAAGATACTCTCTAGTAGGCCAAAGGCCGAAGCACTAGCAACTCATGGGGTACTCAGACTTCTCCCAGGCTTGGTCCTTCGTGCAGGTACCTCACACTTAGTTCCAACCATCTGGTTTGCTGTTGCATCCTTCCAATAGCTTTGCTTTCCATGCTCCTAGAAAAGCAAAAATCGACACTACAAAAATAAAAAATAAAAAATAAAATAAAGCAGTAAAGCTGGGTTTCCTCCTAACAAGCGCTTGATTTAACGTCGCGGCACGACACAAATCACTTTCTGCCTCCACTTTGAACATATGAATTGGACCCCAAGTTTTGATTCTGCTCTATGATCATGCTCCTGGGGTGGTGGAATGAATCTGACTGGCCCAATAAAACAATGTAGTATTCTGCACTTCTTGGCCTTTAGATGAGATGTGTATTCCCGACTTTCTGGCAAGAAGCATTTCAGAATGTAGGCGCCTTGTTCCTCATTCCTTGACTCCTCAAGTGGCTCGGATGACTCTATTTCTATATCATCATCCAAACACAATGTGAAAAAATGCTTGGAGTGTGGAACAATGCGTTCAACTACATGAACATTGGGACTGTCTACATCCTCAACACTAATGACACTAGAGTCAACTAAATATGTATCATCAATGTCCTTGCTTGACTCTAGTATCTCTTCTACAATATTGGCATCATCAAATTCTAGTTGGTTGGTTTGGTCAAATTCTACTCTCAACTCCTCCATTATAATGGCAATTTCTGCAGCCCATTCATTCTCTTCTTGGGTATTATCCACAATGTAAGCTTGTTGCACTTTACAAGGTTCAATTAGTTTATTAGCTTGAGCCTCCAAGTTGTGAATAGTTGCCTCTTGCCTTTGTATCTGTAGTAATTTCTCATCATATTGTTCCATGAGGCCCTTTAACATATCTTTGATCTCCTTCAGGTTAGCTTCCCAAGATTCTTTGTTCTTATTCACTTCACATGAAAATGTAGAACCATCAAAGTAAGGGGTTGGGGGAGGATAAGACATATAAGCACAACCATGAAAGTGACCATCTTGACCACCACACATATCACACACATTCCACACATAAGATTGAGTTGGTATACATAACTCGCTCTCAGGAATATTTTGATAATTTTGCCATGGGTGGTTTCCTCCACAATATGCATAAGGAAGATCAAAAGTAGAATTACCAACATCAAAACTGTCATAATTCCAAGATGCCATGTTTCTAAAATCAACAAGTAAAACAAAAATAAAAAAAATCAAATACATGAAAAGAAAATAAAAGTTCAAACTTGCAACCTAGCAATATATACACCTACAGCTACACCGTTAGTTCCCCAGCAACGGCATCAAAATTTGATCACGCTCAACTATGCCTTATAAAAAGGACTAAGCGGTCGTTGCAAATATAATCCGGTTTACAAGTCCGGAGTCGAATCCCACAAAGAACTAAGGCTTAGCTACAACTGTTCAATATTGCAAAGAAGCACAAGTTCAAGTAATTTTCTAGTTATAAAGATTTGATTTTTATTTCTACTAATTAACTAGCAAATATTATAAAACATTAAAATTATCAACTAACATGGCTGAAATTATAGACAAGACTAAGGAGGTTTAGAGTTATGATTTTTCCAATTGTCGGAATCTTTTCCGCTACGTTTCCTATAAATTTGCCTAAGTCTTCTCTATCGACCATGAGCACTCTAACTGTCGTAACTCTCTCCCGAGTAATTACCACAATTTACTAGATATATTCTCCCGAATTACGCTAGCTGGCATTAAGTACAGCTCACTCAGATTGAATCAAGGTTTCGTTATCCCTAAACCCACCTTTAAACCTCCGTATTGATCCCTCATATACGTTTAGGAGTGATGTTGTTCAACAACTACCTAAATATGCACTCTTTCCCTAGTAATACATACTAAATAGGCACAACTAATTGAGGGCCCTTCAATCAACAACAAGAATAATATAGTTGAACCAATAGAGAAAATACTACGGCAAATCTATATTAACATAACAAGAAAATCATCCTTCAATAGGTTCTATCAAAACCCTAGATTAGGAAGTTAGCTACTCATACTCAGTAACAATATCCTAAATATTTTGCATAATTAAAATACAGAGTAAAGATGAAAAAAATGTAGAAATAGATGATTCTAACTCCCAAGAGGTGATTCCACCAGCTCTCCTTGCCTCTAGCTACCCAAAAACGTGGCTGCTGAAAAACCCCTTTTCCAAGTGGTGTTTTTAGGTCTATTTATATGTGTAGAAGAAAACCTAAACGTGTGGGCCGAGTCTTAGTCAAACCCGGAACAAATTAAGTCTTCAAAACTCGGATTGGACTTGGCCTCAGGCCTGGCGTCGCCAGCCTAACGCCTAGAATTTGGCTGGCCTCGCCAGGCTAAAGCCTGGTTCATCCTGGCCTTAGGCTGGCCTCGCCAGGCTAAAGCCTGGTCCAGCCTGGCCTTAGGCTGGCCTCCCCAGGCTAAAGCCTGGTCCAGCCTGGCCTTTGGCTGGCCTCGCCAGGTCTCTTCTTTTCACTGTTCTCGAGCACACTTTCAAAGTTTAAGTATCCATTTTGCTCTACTTTCATCTCCAATTCACCTACACATAAAATAGACTCCATTATGCACAAATAAAATGTAATTTATCATTAAAGCATGTAAAATGCAAGGCACATAATGTACGAAACTATGAAATTATAGCCACACATCAATAGTCCACCAAATTAAATTCGGCCCTCCACTCCTCTATTTCAGAATGTAATCTGGTAAAAAGATAAGATTTTCCCTTTAATCACCCAGGATTCTCCACAACACCCGTTTATTTTCACCTTGTCAATTCTATTATTCTTTTGTCTACATTAGCTATTGAAAGAACTTTGTGTTTTTATTCCCTTATTTGGCCATAAATCCTGGATCTCTGTGTCCAAGTTATCTTCTCATTTTTAGCCATTTCTTCTAATTTCATGAACATACTAGCCCTATGCAATAATTCATCTCCGCTCAGGCTTCTTGTTTCTTGAGCAACATCCAATTCAGCAATAGTATTCATGAGTTATTTTTTTCTTTCTTTGATATTGCGATGATCAAAAGTATTTCATTCTTTCAAATTTCCTTTCAACATTCTTAGTCAACAAGCTAATATGTAATCATGCTTGCCTTGAGTCACAAATGATCTCCACCAAGCTTTCACTTTTTAATTGAAATATGGCACGCCTAAGTAGGATTTAAAACTTCCACTTCTCTACATTCCAGTTATAAAGGTGTATGATTTGAAGAGATTCTGGGAGAACTATATGTGAAATTCTTCTGAACTCTTCATCCCAATCAGTAGAAAAGAGAAACATATTTATCCTTTTCCTAATTATCACCCTTTGCCTAGGTAAACCTTCCTCCAGAGAGAGGAGGGTCAATCGATTTCATGTCATTAATAAACTCGAAATAATCAGCCATTTGTCATGACCTTCTACATCATCATGCCTATAAGTGCCATTTGACAATTTTTGTCATGTGGAAAGCTTACATAGGAAGGAGGCTAGAACTTGTGGTAAGGTTCTTTGAGAAATATGGATATTTTCTTTGGAAGACCCTAGAACCCTATGGATTTATTAGAAGAGTACTTAGAATATTCTATGCATGTAGTGAATTCTAGAAGGGGACTTGTTTGTAAAAATATAGGAACTTGTGTAACAATTATTATTTACCTGTTAGCCCCTAGATGACTAGTATATATATGGGGCATTCAATTGTAACTCATCAAGTAAAACAATCAAGTTCTCTACAATAAAAAGCTTCTATTAGAAAATTTCTCTTGTCCTTCTTATCTAACATTCACTTAGAGATCTTAAGTGTAGTATTTTAGGTTGACTTGGCAAAGCAAGATCGTGAGCGATTTGTACAAGAACGTGAGAAAATTATCAAGTGCCGCACATGCGCTTAGTTAAAGACTAAGGATGTGATAATATGGTATTAGAGCAAAGGTTGCAACTAAGGGAATGTAGAATGACAGAGAAATTAGCGCTTTCAATACCTAAGCCAATGTCATCCAGGATGCTGCTGGCAAGAAGGGCCATAAAAAAAGAGGAATGACACCAATAAGAGCTAAGAGGTGTCGCCCGAGGTTGTATTAAACGAAAGGCTTACATACCAAGAACTATCTTCCACTGAGGCGAGCGAGGATGAA
Organism: Nicotiana tabacum; assembly: GCF_000715075.1. Taxonomy (NCBI): domain Eukaryota; kingdom Viridiplantae; phylum Streptophyta; class Magnoliopsida; order Solanales; family Solanaceae; genus Nicotiana; species Nicotiana tabacum. The sequence goes on along the minus strand of NC_134092.1, from coordinate 90,737,225 downwards.
GTGGAGGTCCTGCCCGAGGATGTCTCGCTTGATAAAGAGTGGGTTATGAAGTTGAATATGGGGATGGACACCGTGGAGATCTTTGGCTAACTCATGGGGAATGTGTAAGGCACCCTTAGCATTCTTCATTGGCACACTCTTGAGGAGATTGAATGTATCCGAAATGACTTGGATGGACATACGCATGCTAAGATGGAGCTAAGGCAAATCATCACTACCTTGGAGTGCAAACTCATGGAGGCATTGAGCACTATCGATGCCATGAAGGCTAAGATAGAGTCATGCTAGGAGCATGTCAATAGTGGCGTGACCAAGGCAACCATCAATATTGTTGTGACGAAGGAGGCCAAGATCGAGGCTCCTAAGCCATCGATGTTCAAATGTGTTCGTGATGCACAAGAAGTGGAGAACTTCCTTTGGCACTTGGAGAACTACTTCAAGCATGAAAAAGTGAGGGCGATGAGGCCAATATCAATACCATTTGGTTTTACCTGTCAGAGATTGCCGCGTTATGGTGGCGTCAGAAGTGTGCCAACATGGAGAAAGAGATGTGTAATATTGAGACATGGGAGCAGTTCAGGATGGAGTTAAAGAAACAATTCTACCCGGTGAATCTGGTGTACGAGGCTAGGCGAAAGCTAAGGGAGCTCTAATAGATGACTAACATTCAGGAGTACGTGCGCGAATTCACTACCTTAATACTGCAAATCTCGATACAGTCCGAGGAAGATTCCCTCTTCTACTTCACCGATGGGTTGCAAAATTGGGCAAAGCAAGAGTTAAGGAGACATCAAGTAGCCAACGTGGATAAGGCCATAATGGTAGCCGAGTTGTCTGTTGACTTCAAGATGGAGCCTGCTAAGTCCAAAGGGGGTAACACCAAGAAGAAGGGGGGAGGGGGAGTGAAAGTACACGATTGAGGTGAATTGTAACTAAATTAAAAACTTAGTCGACTCAGAAGAGAATTACTCAACTTCACTTTATCAGCATGTTTGATTGATGATGAAACTAAATTGCAAGGAATTTAAAAACTGAAAACACATGAGTTTTATACTAGTTTAGTACAGTGTGGTACCTACATCCAGTTCCCTTGGGTCACAAAGTTTCTCTTAGATCTTCAATAGTTTGTTACAGTAGTAGTGGTTTTTGAATCGTTTACCATCAACGATTCTCAACAACGATGTTTCACAAACTTGACACAACTCTTATTTGGTTTCCTAACACTTCATATCTTTTGAGACACTAGTAAACTCAGGAATACATTGTTTGTGCTAAGAACTAGAAAGGCATTGAAAATAGTGGTAAGTTGCGTAATTAAATTCTTGAGTCTGCCAGTCTTCTTATACGAGAGTCTTGAGTAGCCATTGTAGATTGACCCATGATTGAGGCACAAAATATTCTAAGAGTTTTGACCCAAGGGGTGCCTCAGAATCCTGCTCAAGAGATGGGCTGGAATCATTAACTTCCTTCATTTTCGTATTCATAATCAAGGGAGTGATTTGTGGTTTGATTTGATTGATCAATCTTCAGAATCTATAGATTCCAAATCGATCCTTGAAGTAAGGACTGTCTTCATATAGTGGCTGCACTTGATCTTGTTTCCTTTTTGATATCCTTGACATCCTTTGATTTAGCATTGTCCTTGCTGCACTTGATCGTGTTTCCTTTCTGATATCCTTGACATTTTGACTTCCTTTGATTGAGCATTGCCCTCCTAATTTTCTGCAATTAAATAGATACAATTTGATTTTCACTATTGTCATCATTGAAACTTAGGTATAACATTCTCCTCCTTTTTGATGATGACAATAAAAAAGAGTAAACAGAGTACACTTCCCTTTTATGTCCTAAAATGCTGCTCCCCCTGAGTTGTTGCTCTTCTTTGCTCCCCCTGAGCTGCTCCCCATGAGTTGTTGCTCTGGTTTACTCTCACGTTTCTCCTCCTTTAACATCAATCAAAAAGAAAGAAGCTAGTGCAGATAGAACAGACATACCAAAGTAGATAATGAACATAGTAGTTAGGGTAGTAGATATTATGCCTTCAGCAGAGGCATACAGACCAAAGCAAAAGTAATTAACAAAACAAAACAAACAAAGAGCAAAAAAGATTGTTTTAAACACACACACAACTGCCTTAGTTTCTCCACATAAAGTATTTTAGGGTATTGATCACTTTGGTGCAGAAAGAGTCATAAAAGGTTTCAACTTCTTTGGTGATTTTGTCCATCTTCTCTGTTATGGAGTTGAATGCCCTGATTCCTTGCCTCCTTGTGGCTCCCATGTTCATCCTCATCTTAGCCACATCTGTACCTATTTCTTTGGTTACTGCCCTGATCTTGTCCACCCATTCTTTCATTGCAATGAGCATGGTTTTTACCCCATCTAGTCCTTGCTGAATTTGCTGTAGGTTGGTGGTAGTAGTTGATGGAGGCTCAGTTGGTTCAGTGGTTGGCTCAACCTGTACCAGAGTGCTTTCAAACTTGGCACGTTTGACCCATCCATCATCATTTAAGGTGTAACCCATCATAGAAAAAGTTGTCTTATTATAGGTGCTAGAAATGTACTTGGAGGAAAAAGGTGCCAAATCAACCTTCATGACCTCAAGAATATGTGAGGTGAGCAAGCCATAAGGTAATCAAGAGAGGTTGTTCATATCTGGGAAAACCTCATTGGTAAGGAGATTAAAAAATCAACTCTTTCCAAAGAAGAATTTTTGGCTATTATGAAGGGTAAGAACCATAAATAATATACTCCCTTTGTCCCAATTTGATTGGCATTTCTAAAAAAATAAAAATATCCCTCATACTTTCAAGCATATACTGACAAATCCATACAAACTAGTCAAGCCTTTTATTGTTCACAAGGCGGTAAAGAACAAAGATATCCCTAGTAGTCAAAGTGCTGAGAGACCCAGTCCTAGGAAGGAGAGTAGTAGCAATCATGTGGGCTAACAGACGGTGTTTAGACTTTTAGGACCAATGTCAGGAGGATTTTCAGACACAAAAGTTTTTGTCTCTTCTAGAGTAACTTCAAAGTCTCTTTACCAGGAGTTTTGCACAAAACATCATATCCATAAAACTTAGCACAAAAGATCTTCTCAAATTGATAAGAATCAAGAACACTACGAGTACCCAGAACCATTGACTCCAAATCATCTTTTTCATTAATGAACAAATTTGCATAAAACATCTTCACAGGTTCTTCATACACATAATTTCCAACAGTATCAAATAGGGGAGAAAGACGTTGAAAATCAAAGATAGAAATCGCATCACAATGCAAATTTTTCATAAGAGAGAGACTTACATAGCGTCGATAAACCATAGATTTATACTTATAAGACTCAAACCTCAATTTCTCACTTGGTCCATAGAAGTTCAGTTTATCCTCTGGCCCAAAATCTGTGCTTTCTACTTTCCCTTTCTTTCATGCAGGCCTTTTGGGTGTTTGCTCCATGGGTCTTTTTCCTGGTTTTTTCTGGCTAATAGGAAGATCCTCCGATGAGTCACTACTTTCATTATCGGTTTTGAGAAGGTCTGAGTCAAGGGATGATTCAAGGTCGACGGTTTCTTCAGGGTTTTGGGGTTTTTGAAACCGCATGCTTCATCTTGTGGCAGTGAAGGATGAGAGGTTTCTCTTATCCATGGTAGATGAGTTGGTGAGAAGGGAGAATAAGACAAGAGGAGGGTACTTAACTAGGCTCTTGGAATATTGAAGGGTTGCATCGGTTAGAGGAACGAGTAGGTTCAAATTGAAGTGACACTTCTGAGGAGTTGCTTCAGCGGCACCAATGAAAGAGTAATTATTGCACTCACATCAAATTAATAAACCTATCAATTAAGCAAACTAAAAAGGAAGTAAAATATTTTACAAAGACACGGAAAATTGTTTACGCAATAGACATAATACCAATCTTTTTACGCGGTACACAAAATCGTTCTTCCAAAAGAGGTTTTGTAAAAATATCAGCATATTGAGACTCAGTACTAATGAACTCTAACAAAGAATCACCTTTTGCAACATGATCACGAATAAAATGATGCTTAATTTCTATATGTTTTGCCCTAGAATGATGCACATAATGTTTTAACAAACATATAGCACTTGTATTATCACAAAAAAATAGGAGTAGAAGTAAGAGTTAAATCATAATCGAGAAGTTGATGCATGATCCAAAGAATTTGTGTACAATAACTTCCAACAGATAAATACTCTACTTCAGTGGTTGACAAGGCAACACAATTTTGTTTCTTGCTATGCCAGGAAATTAGAGCATTCCCCAGTAATTGGCATGTGCCACTAGTACTTTTCATGTCAGTCCTATCACCTGCAAAATCTGCATCTGGAAAACCTTTTAAATCAAAATTATTATAATGAACATACCATAATCCTAATTCAGTGGTCCCAATGAGGTATCTAATAATGTGTTTAACTGAAATATTGCACACTTACAAACACCGAACATTATATATGGTCGACTAGCAGTGAGATATAGTAGATATCCAATCATTCCTCTATATATTGTTTCATCCATACTTTTTTCATTCTTGTCCTCTTCAAGAGTAGTTGTTAGACTCATTGGAGTTCCAATAGGTTTTGAATTATCCATTCCAAACTTTTTTATGAGTTCCTTGGTGTACTTGGTTTAGCTAATAAAGATTCCTTTGGAAGATTGCTTGATTTTTAATCCAAGAAAGAAATGCTCATTTCCAATTCTCTTTTCATAATATGAGCAAATTCTTCACATAATACAGAGTTAGAGCTTCCAAAAATAATATTGTCTACATAAATTTGTGTAATAGGATTACCTGAATTTGAACGCTTAATAAACAGAATTGTGTCGATATTACCTCGTTTGAAACCTTGATTTTGAAGAAAAGAGCTTAGTCTTTCATACCAGACTCGAGGGGCTTGTTTGAGTCCGCTTAAAGCTTTTGACAACTTGAATACATGGTTTGGGAAACTGTTGCTTACAAAGCCAGGAGGTTGTTTCACATATACTTCTTCAGAGATATATCCATTTAGGAAGGCGCTTTTTACATCCATTTGAAATAGCCTAAATCCTTTATGAGCAGCAAAATCAAGTAGTATTCGAATGGATTCTAATCTTGCTACAAGAGCAAATGTTTCATTGTAGTCGATTCCTTCTTGCTGAGAGTAACCTTGGGAGACTAGCCTTGCTTTGTTACGAACTACTTGACCAGATTCATTCAGCTTTTTTCTGAAAAACCCATTTAGTTCCTATGACAGGAGCATTGGATGGTTTTGGAACCAAGTCCCCTACTTTATTTCTTTCAAATTAATCAAGTTCATCTTTCATGGCTTTGACCCAGTAGTCATCTTTGAGGGCTTTATCAATATATTTTGGCTCAAGTTGTGATATTAAGGCCATGTGAGAGTTGAGCTTTTGAGATCTTCTGGTTGTGATACCTTCTTGTGGATTTCCAATGATGAACTTGTGGGGATATCCGAGTTCACTTTTCTATTCATTTAGAACAACTGTGAGTGGCTCCTTTCCCAATATAGTTGACTGTTCAGTAGAAGATGGTTCCTGGATTTCAATATGCTCCTTAGTTGACTGATTTTGCTGATTGGCCGCCTGATCGTGACTGTCTTTTCCTGTAACAATAGACTTTGGAACGATAGAAATTTCTTCATCTTCAGAAAAGTTTTCATTCCTTAAGCGAGGGTTAGTATCCACAAAAACAACATGAATGGATTCCTCAATACATAAGGTTCTTTTATTGAATACTCTATATGCTCTACTCGAGGGAGAATATCCAAGAAAAATACCTTCGTTGCTTTTTTGGATCAAACTTACCCAAGTTGTCCTTTCCATTATTGTGAATGAAGCATTTACAACCAAATGGATGAAAATAATTGATGTTGGATTTATGAAAATAATTGATGTTGGATTTCTTACCATTCCATAGCTCATATAGAGTCTTTTTAAGAATGGGTCGAATCAGGCATCTGTTAATGATATAACATGTTGTGCTTACAGCTTCTGCCCAGAAGTGGTGTGGGAGAGAGTTTTCCACAATCATGGTTCTTGCCATGTCCTGCAAGGTTCTGTTCTTACGTTCTACCACTCCATTTTGTTGAGGTGATCTGGGGGAAGAGAAGTTGTGAGAAATTCCTTGATCATTACAGAAGTTTTCAAAGGCTCTGCTTTTGAACTCTCCTCTATGGTAACTTCTTATAACATAAATGTAATATCCCTTTTCACGCTGTACCTTCTTACAGAAGACTTCAAAATTCCTTAGAGCTTTATCTTTATGGCTAAAAAAAATAACCCAGGTGAAATAAGAAAAACCATCTACAATAACAAAAGCATATTTTTTACCACCAATGCTAGCAGTTCTAGTTGGATCAAAAAGATCCAGATGCAAAAGTTGAAGGGGTTTTGTAGTAGAAACAATATTTTTGATTTTAAAAGATGAACGAGTTTGTTTTCCTAATTGACATGCATCACAAATTTGATCTTTTGAAAAATCTAGTTTTGGAAGGCCAATGACAAGAACACGTTTGGAAAGTTTTTGAATAGTATGCATGCTAGCATGACCAAACTTTCTATGCCATAACAGGGGATCATCAATCATTGTAGCTAAGCAAATTTGATTCCCTAGACTGTCAATATTTATAAGAGTACAGATATTTCTATCTCTACTTCCAGATAGAATAATTTTACTTGATTTGTCTTCAATGAACCAACCATGTTTTTTGAAATGAACCTCATATTCATTGTCGCATAGTTGATTGATGCTGAGCAGGTTGTAACCAAGTTCGTCTACTTAGTAGACCTCATCTACATCACATGATGAGCTGGGGGGCTGAGGGGAACTCTTCCTACTCCAATTACATTTCCTTTTGATTTGTCTCCGAAAGTGACAGATCCACTATCAAGCTTAGTGACAGATTTGAATAATTATTTGTCACCCGTCATGTGTCTGGAACACGCGCTATCGAGATACCATTTCCCTTTTCGATTCTTCTTGCGGTGTTCCTCACTAGTTACTTCATCTTCCATGAGACCAAGTTCACTTGAATCTTCATCACTATCATCATTCATAGCCATGAAGCATATGTTGGCAATTTCTTCATGATCAGATTCTTCTTCATCACTCCAGGAGCCAAAAGGCCTTTTCTTTTGAAGGTTTCTGTTGAGTTTATTTTTCAGTTCAGGGCACTCTGCTTGAATATGTACGTGTTTTCCACATTCATAACATCTTCCATCATTTTTGTCGTTTTCATTTCCCATCTCACTTTTTCTGAAGTTGGGCTTGCCTATTTTATTGTTCATGTTCCTCCTCATCATGCTTGTCATGACTTTGGAGATCATAACGATGTTTTCATCTTGTTCTTCTCCTCCTCCTTCTTCTTCTTCTTATTGTTCTTCTTTAATTTTTGATTTAGCCGCAGTTGCTTTAAAAGCGATTATTTTCCTTTTCTCTTGATGAACTTGCCTGTCTAAGTGTGTTTTCTCAAAAGCAATAAGATCATCTCTGAGTTCCTCATATGACATCTTGTCGAGATCCTGACATTCAAGAGCAATAACTTTGGGTTGCCAAATAGTGGGTAGACTTCTTAGGATTTTTTGACCTGTTCTCCGCTTCTGATTGGTCTACCAAAGGATTTCAAGTCCCGGAGAATTTTTCTAAATCGAGAGAACATTTATTCAACAGATTCTCCGTCTTTCATTTGAAATAGTTCATAGTCATGCACAAGGAGATTTATTCTTGTCTCCTTTACTTTGTTTGTTCCTTTATATGTGACTTCTAACTTGTCCCACATTTCTTTAGCAGTTTCACGTCTTGATATCTTTTCATACTCTTCACCACTGATGGCATTGTATAAAATATTTTTAGCCCTAGCATGCACTTGAATAACATTCGCCTGTTCTTCAGTGTAATCATCTAAGTCTAGAGGATCAGGTGATACTATGATCTCGCCATCTTTATCCTTCTTTGGAAAAATCAGAATATTTCCCTTTTTGATCACACACCATACTTTGATGTCGTATGACATTGTATAGGTTTCCATATGCACTTTCCAGTGTGAAAAGTGTTGGCCATTGAAGTATGGTGGTCTTACTTGAGAAGTCCCTTCTTTAAACAGAGTTCCAACAACTGTGTTTGACATCATGATCTTTTCCTCACTTGCAGTTAGGCAATATTGTGAGTCCTCGCTTTGATACCAATTGAAAGTACGAGTACGGGAGGGTGGTGAATTGCAACTAAATTAAAAACTTAGTCGACTCAGAAGAGAATTAGTTGACTTCACTTTATCAGCAGATTTTATTTACTATGAAAATAAATTGCAAGGAATTTAAAAATTGAGAACACAAAAATTTTATACTGGTTCAATACCGGTGTGGTACCTACATCCAGTTCCTTTGGGTCACACGGGTTCTCTTAGATCTTTAATAATTCGTTATAACAGTAGGATCGTTTACCATCAACGATTCTTAGCTAGGATGTTTTACAAACTTGACACAAATCTTATTTTATTTCCTCACGCTTCCTATCTTTTGAGACGCTAGTAAACTTAGGAATAAAGTATTTGTGCTAAGAACTAGAAAGACATAGAAGACAATGGTAAGTTACGTAATTGAATTCTTGAGTCTGCCAGTCTTGTTATACAAGAGTCTTGAGTAGCCGTTGCAGATTGACCCTTGATTGAGGCATAAGATATTCTAAGAGTTTTGACCCAAGGGGTGCCTCAGAATCCTGCTCAAGAAATGGGCTAGATTCATTAACTTCCTTATTTTTCGTATTCATAATCAAGGGAGTGATTTGTGGTTTGATTTGATCGATCAATCTTCAGAATCTCCAGATTCCAAATCGATCCTTGAAGTAAGGTCTGTCTTTATATAGCGACTGCACTTGATCTTGTTTTCTTTTTGATGGCCTTGACATCCTTTGATTTAGCATTATCCTTGCTGCACTTGATCGTGTTTCCTTTCTGATATCCTTGACATATTGACTTTCTTTGATTGTGGAATGCCCTCCTAATTTTCTGCAATTAAACAGATACAATTAGATTTTCACTATTGTCATCATTGAAACTTAGGTGTAACAGAGAGATCATGACAAGGGAAAGACATAGCCGAGGCACACGAGGGAAATGGCAGGGGGCAATACCATAACGAATAAGGGTCCAAGGAAAACGGCAAGGGGCCGAACAACGGTGGAGAGTACGTGCCTAATAGAGGGTGATACTTTTATAAAGGGACATATCAAGCAAGGGCATGCCTAGAGTTGGGGAAGCTTGCAGCAAAGGCCGAAAACTTTGCACAGGCACACGAGTGTGACACATAAGAGACCGTCTGAATCGGGGGGATGTGCTTGGAATATAAGCTGGGAGTAGAGAATTCCAAGGCCTAACTTGGAGCCATGAAAAAGGAGCATGGTGGCAGCAAGGAAAGTTAGGTGAACACAGTTGAAGAGGATGACGAGTTGCAACATGATGGAACGCTATTAGACTTAGATGGTGCACCAAGGAGAGAGGTCAAGCTTACTAGCAAGGCTGGGACCATGGAGGGAAGTCAAGTAGGGAGTGGAGCATGGACCCAATGCTTGAGAAGATGCTAGACTTGGTCGAGTCATGGGGAGATTCAGGCCAAGAGCAAGGAAATGCATTCAATGGGCGGAGGATCGGGGTTATTATTGCTACCCATCCAAATTACAAATGAAGCAAGAAGAAAGATGACCAGTACCTTATGACATGGGAAGACAAACCACTTCATAAGGCATCATGGCTAATGGAAAAAGATCTCCGAAAATGCCAAGGTGAGGTGCACACCTATGTGTCGAAGCTTTGTGCCAAGGGCGGAGCAAAATTGGGTGGGGAGAGTGTCATGAATCACTACATCATCATGCCACATAAGTGTCATCTAAAATATATTTTGCCATGTGAAAAGCTTACATAGGAAGGAGCTATTACTTGTGGGAAGGTTCTACAAAAATATGGATATTTACTTTGGAAGATCCTAGAACCCTATAGATTTGTTAGAAGAGTCCTTAGAATATTCTAGGGAGGGGGAGGATGTAACGACCCGGCCGGTCGTTTCGAGAGTTATAACCCCGTTTTCCCCATTTCTACTTCTTTTTGTGTTATTCAGCTATATTATGTTATATCGGGTTAGTTGGTTCGGGACCGGAGTGGTTTCAGAGTAAATTGAGACACTTAGTCTCTTAAGTAGAAACTTAAGTTGGAAAAGTCAACCGGATGTTGACCTATGTGTAAACGATCTCGAATTTGAATTCTTAATGGTTTTGTTAGCTCCGTTAGGTGATTATGGACTTAGGAGCGCATCCAGAATGTGATTTGGAGGTCCGTAGGAGAATTAGGCTTGAATTGGCGAAATTTAAAAATTTGGCGATTTTGGTCGGCAGTGGAAATTTTGATAATCGGGGTCGGAATGGATTTTTGGAAATTGGAGTAGGTTTTTGGTGTCATTTTTGACGTGTGTGTAAAATTTAAGGTCATTCGGACGTGCTTTGATAGGTTTCGGCGTCGTTTGCGAAATTTGAAAGTTTAGAAGTTCTTAGGCTTGAATTTGAGGGTAATTTGGTATTTCGATGTTATTTTGAGCGATTCGAAGGTTCGACTAAGTCCGTAGGGGCTCATATGACTTGTTGGTATGTTTGGTCGAGGTCCCGAGGGCTTCGGGGTGATTCAGGTGGTTAACGGAAGCATTGGAGTTGATGAAAGGCAGATGAAGCTGCTGGTTCTGGTGTTTCCGCACCTGCGGAGTGGGAACCGCAGGTGCGAGGCCGCAGGAACAAAGGAAGAGTCGCAGATGCGGCTAAGGGAGACCTGGGCTCAGACCGCAGGTGCGATGGAAATCCTGCATCTGCGGTGGTCACAGAAGCGGTTTGGGAGGCACAGATGCGTAGATGGATCGCAGGTGCGGCTTGGGTCCCGCATCTGCGATGACCGCAGATGCGGTCAAGTGATCGCAGGAGCGGAGTCTAGATTTTAATGAATTTTTGTAGAAGCAGAGCCCGGTTCGCAGATGTGGTTCCGCAGGTGCGGAACTAGGACCGCAGGTGCAGTTTTGCTGAGTAGAAAACACCAGCTTGAGGTTTTATCTTTCATTTTTAATTTTGAACTTGAGGAATTCGGGAGAGAGGCGATTTTTCGAAGGTTTTCAAGGAGCAACGTTGGGGTAAGTGATTCTAACCCATAATGATATAAATTTCGTGAATCCATGGCTTTATTCATCATCTAATTAGGGATTTGAACTAGAAATTTGGGGGATTTAGGGCTTGAGAATTGGAGAGTGAATTTTGGGGATTTGAATAACCAAATGAGGTCGGATTTTGATAAATTTGATATGGTTAGACTCATGAGTGAAAAGGCTTTCGGGTTTTATGATTTTTGTTGGATTTTGAGACGTGGGCCCGGGGGCCGGGTTTGAGTCGATTTTGGATTTTGGCCATAATGTGGTATTTTTCTTGTGGAATTGGTTCCTTTAGCCTATATTGATCGTATTGTATTGCTTGTGGCTAGATTTGGGATGTTTGGTGGCCGATTTGAGAGGCAAGGGCATCGCAGAGTAGGATTTTTCTTGGTTTGAGGTAAGTAACGCTTCCAAACTGGGTTTTGAGGGTTCAAAAACCCAAATTATGTGTTATGAGATTGGTACTGAAGTGACGCACATGCCAAGTGACGGGCGTGCGGGCGTGCACCATGAGAATTGTGGACTTGGTGATTCCATGGCACCGTCTAGTGACTCTATTCTGCTAATATCCATGCTTTCGTCATGTGATAAAGTAATTGAGCTGTAAATCATGCTAGATATCATGTTTAGGCTTTATGCTGGTATTGTTGGAACCCTTAGTGGTCGTTTCTTGCTGTCATCTCATTATTTTCATTAATATTCCGTACTCAGTCATGTTCATGTATTTTTATATCATATCTCAGTCTCGATTAGTTATTGAGTCATCATATCATTGTTCCGGGTTTGTTTTCATGGCATTGTGAACCCGTGGGTGAGACTGGAGAGGTTGATGACTGAGTGAGGCCGATAACCTGGTTATGAGTGATAGTTATGGGATCGGGCTGTACACTGCAGCAGTTATATTGATGATTATGATAGTGCTTGGGCTGTAGGAGCCCCTCCGGAGTCTGTAACATACCCCCAGTATACGCGGGTGATATTATTGAGGGATGGATTTCCCTGGACATGGATTTGTCCGAAGTACTTGATACCTGAAGATGGATTTCTGTACATGGTTGGATTGCCCTTTTTCCTCGGTACTGGTAACTTATAGTCAGTGTTGTATATGTTTCGGGATGAATTTCCCTGGGCCAGATGACCATATACAGTACCGAGTGATTGAATACTTGAGAGTGGAGCACATGGTCGTTTCATACAGTCTGTGCATTGGTATGTAGAGATAGCAGAGTTGTATTTACTTTACTGTTTGAGCTGTATATTTGACTTGAGAGCATGCCTACGTTTCTGCACATTTATTTCTGTTATACCTGTTGAGGTTGAGTTCATCACTACCTTTCAGTCCAAAGTTTGGACTTGTTACTTACTGAGTTGGTGTACTCACGTTACTCCCTGCACCTCGTGTGCAAATCCAGGCGATACCGGTCATAGCGGCGGTTGCTGATTGGGGATCCTAGAGTTTTGGAGACTATCAAGGTAGCTGCACTGCGTTTGTGGGCCTTGACTCTCCTTCTTTATCTTTGTCGTACTTTTAGTTTATATCTCTAGACACTGTAGTAAACTGTATTTTTGATCTAGACGCTCATGTACTCAGTGACACCCTGGTTTTTGGTCTGGATTGTATCATTTTGGGAATTTCTTATGTTTCAAACAGTTTTTCTTCAATGTTAAATGCTTCCGTTAACGTTTTTAAACTTATTGTTATTGGTGTTGGGTTGTTGAGTTGAGGCTGGCCTAGTTCCACGATAGGCGCCATCACGACGGTTGATTTTGGGTCGTGACAATTCTAGAAAGTGGACTTATTTGTAAATATGAAAGGAGTTGTGTAACAATTATTATTTACCATTAGCCCCTAGATGACTAGTATATATAGAGGGCCATTCATTTGTAACTCATCAAGTAAAACAATCAAGTTCTCTACAATAAAATGCTTTCTTTAGCAAATTTCTCGTCTTTCTTATCTAACATTTTCTTAGCGATCTTGAGTGTAGTATTTTAGGCTGACTTGGCATAGAAGTAAGCGAGTTGTGCAAGAACGTGAGTATACCACACGTGCGCTTAGTTCAAGACTAAGGACGTGACACATTGCTCTTAAAATTTTGCTATAATTTATCATCTCAATAAAAAATTTGACTGTGTTAAACCCCACATATCACCTAATGACCATCAAAATAACCCCAGATATCTGCAATTTCCATATAAAGTTCTTGCCTTTCACCCCGGTTGTTTGATGCATATACACCTTGAGATGCCATGAGAAACCTTGCGACAACAAACTGAAAGTGATTGAGAACATTCCAATGATGAACACTTTAATTTCCTTTTTCATACCGTATTGTCCCATAAATTACAACATCCCCACTACTCCCGTTTAATTCCAAGCAATGAAATTCTACCCTTCTATTTCCAAATTTGCTCGACTAAAGAATCCACATTTTCTTCTAACTTTATTTCTTGAAAGCAGTAGATATCTGAACTCTGCTAAATTTGCACTATTATCTTACTATAATAAGAATATAAAATCAACTCATTATCTTATGAAACGAGACTAGTCAACTTGTAATATAGTAAATGGAAGTATTTCAAGTGTCGAAACCACAGAGAGCAAGATGTAATCACTACTAGGATTATTACCTTCTTAACCTAAAATCAAATGAATCAAAGGTTGATTGTTGATTAGAACTAGTTTTAACTATGTAGAGAATAATTAATAATTAAGAGATAACCAAGGTCATAAATTTCCATAACTATGGATAACAAATATATGGATCGCAATTTCTCTCATGTTATTATCAATCTTAGGACCTATGATAACTCACTCACCCTTTCGATTTGCCGTCAAATTCTTTCTTAAATCACCATCTCGGTTTGATGTTAAGGTGTACTCTAATTAGCCTAATCTGATTGCAGGGAGGTGGTTTTTCTTTTAGCTATCGTCTTACCTCTCATCCTCGATGAAGCTTCCAGTCAATTACTTCTCTACTCCCATAATCTCCCCTTCTGGATAGGAACTAGGTTAAGGGACGAATGAAGCGTTCACAATCACAATAAGTCGATTGAATAATAACCCCTAGGTTTAACATAAGAACATTTATATTACTTAATCCATAATTAGGTTCATCAATTACTAGATTATAATATCTAGCCTAAAACAAAACAAAAAATAAGAACATATGAAATGATTAATAGAAAGACATAGTTAAAGAGAACAAAAAGATCTTAGATAAATAATCTGCAATCTAAAGTAAAAGTCTTTCTTCCATGATCTACTCGAATTACCAAAGAAATTGGATAACAAAAGTAATCCAAAGTAATAAAAATGATGAAGTTATGAGCTACTTTATTCTACTGCTTCCTACGCCTCTCTTAACTTCTTAATCTTTTTATTGAAAATGTGATTAACAAGTATTTATAGACATGGATTGAGTTCTGAATCCGCTCGTATGAGTTTCTCTAGTAGCATGCATTAAAATATCACTCTATGAATTTGAACATATGGTTTGGCTTTGGTAGCACACATGAACTTTAGCACTAAACCTGTTAAATAGGACAGGTCGATTGATGACGTCTAATCCTACACATCTAATTAAAGCGTAGCACAATCATTAGCAATAATAAACTCAACACAGATTGGGGTAGAATCGCATAAGGATTATGTGTATGCTAAGGTGTTAAGGTGTGTGCAAACTTGATAATTCTTAACATAGTCTCCAAACAAAAGAGTATTTATCCAATTACTTCTAAATTACTAATAAAACTAGGCTAGAAATTTATCAAACACGTAAAATGCAAGAAAAATAGTTTATTTTCTAATAAGATAAGGACCAGGTTGTAACCTCAATATGGAATAATTAGTTCATGGGCGTACTTAGCTTGCCTAAATACTTTGAATTAGTGATTATAGTCTAGTTGTTACATATCCACTAGAATTTCCAACTCTAGCAAGCTTATCCCTAAAGAGTTCTTCCAAACCCAAAGGAATGTATTAAAAACCAATTGATAATGGTCCAAGTAGAAATCTATTTATTTATAGTTTAATTTAATTAATCAAGCTTCATTAATTTCTTTAGTGAGCTTAAATGCTTGCCATTTGTTAACTACCCAATCTAGTTTCCACTTTTCCAAGCAAGAATCAATAATAAGGGCTCAATCTATGTTTGCAATTACCAGATTAACATTAAAGCATGAAAACAAGTAGATAATCACAACTCAATTAATGATAAGCAAAATAATCAAATGCCCATTCACATTGATGTCATAAGAGTTTACAACCACAACTATAAATCTTAGCTACTCATGCTAAAGATAAAAGTTATAAGTTAAATTAAGAAGATAAATATGATTAAAGACTAAATGAGTAAGAACATTCAAATACTATGACAAAGATTCTTCAAATTCTTACTAAATTAGGTTGAAAGTTGTTATCTTACACCAAAAATAAAAGATGGCCTAAGAAAATTATCTAAGAATCTATTTATAGTCGTCTAGAAATTGTGATAAAGTTGCCCCCAGAGGTCACCAATAGTGAAGTCGAATGATAATCGTCTCCATGTTTTACTTTAATGCTTCAGGTGTAGGCTAAGCTTCATGCGACTTTGTATCCTTCTTTGTGGAACCGCTGACATTCGTGGCCTCGTGGACTAAACTGGATCCACGATTCAGATCATAGAGCTGGGCAGATGTCACGACCCAAAATCTCAACCAACGGGGATCATATTGCTCTATTTGCGAAAGTAGGCAATTTGAAAGTTTGGAAGGTTCATAGGTTGACTGGGAGTTGACTTTAATGATATCGGGTTTGGATTATTATTTCGAAAGTTTGAATATATTCGTTTTTTCATATGGGACTCGTGTGCGAAGTTTGATTGGATCCCAGATTGGTTAGGCTTGAATCGGACGCTTGGTTCGAAGTTTGAAGTTTATGAACTTACGAGATTGATCTTGATCGATAATTCATGGATTTTATGTTGTTTTGTGTGATTTGAGGACTCGAGTAGGTCTGTGTTATACTTTGAGAATTGTTGGTATGCTCGAGCAGGGTTCCGAGGGGCTCGAGTGGGTTTCGGACCACCCGGGAGGTGGTTGAGTTTGGCTGAAGCTTGACAGGCCAGGTGCAACAACTGCGGTATTTGGTGCGTAGAAGCGGAAGAGGTGGCCTTGGAGCAGAGTCCGCAAATACGGAGATTGATAGCAGAAGCGGAAGCGCAGATGTGCTTGGGAGTCCGCATATGCGATGTTAGCGGAGGCTGGGTGTGCGCGCAAATGCATAGGTATTTTCGCATCCGCGAGTCCGCAGATGCGAGGGTGTCTCGAAGGTGCGGTTGATCGTGGCACTAATGATTCTCGCATCTGCAATGACATTTCCGCAAATGCGGTAGCACAGAAGCGGGATTGGGTTTACATATGCGAAAGTGTTGGGTAGAACATGTTATATTCGAGGGTTGAGTTATTTTATCACATTTTTCGTTTGGGAGCTCAGATTTGGATGATTTTGGAGGGTATTTTCATGACTTGGATTGGGCTAAGTATTTTTTACTCAGATTTAATTATTTTACATGATTCCATCTTTGATTTTGGTATTTGATTGATGAATCTAAAAAAAATTGGGGATTTTGGGGGGTTGTCAAAAACATTTTAAAAGTGAATAATTGTGTTTTGAACATCGATTCAGAGTCAAAATTGGATGAAACTAGTGTGGTTGGACTCGTATTCGAATGAGTTATCAGAATTTATAAGTTTTGTCGTGTTCCAAGGGGTGAGCCTAGGTTGACCTTTTGGTTGACTTTGAGTATTTGATTAAAGATTCAACCTTTATCGTTTGGGTTTGATTCCTATGGCATTATTTGATATTTTTGAGTTTCTTTTGGCTAGTTTCGAGTCGTTTGGAGGCTGATTCGTGCATGATGGCTCTTCTAGAGTATTGATTTGGCTTGCTTGAGGTAAGCATATTACCTAAACTTGGTTAAGGTACTAGTTACATGAGTTATTTGTGATAGCTACGTGCTATGGGTGGCTCACATGTGTGGGGTTGAGCCCATGTGCTTGCACCAGCGTATTATTCATGCTCAGGATAGTGTTTAGGATATGATATACCTTGGATCGATTAGAAAGCTTAATGTTGTGATGTTTCTCATATTTGTTACCTGTTGTGAGCTATTTGAACCATGTTTGAGTTTACATATAGGTTAATCTCCCGATTAAACCTGATAATTGCTACTTTTATGATGTAATTGCCCAATTTGAGCTATGATAGCACACATTGCAGATGCATACACCTTAGCATGAAGAATGGCCTATTTTCATGTCTAAATCAGGAGTTTACGGGCTCTGTAGGGTCTCTATCTATAGGCTCACTTATACCAGTCCAGGAGTATGAAATTTGATATTCATTGATCATGTACATGTATTCTTGTATATCTGCTCTCCGCGTGATGTGGAGTAGACTAGTAGCACATGACCACACCAGACGGATTGTGATTATGAGCACGTGACCATGCACATGCGGATTATGATTATGAGCACGTGATTATGTATACGGATTATGATTTTGATCCATCGACCACGCTGTGCAGATTATGATTATGAGCACATGACCACGTCGTGCGGATTGTGATTATGAGCACGTGACCACACGGTGTGGATTGTGATTATTAGCATGTGACTACACCGTGCAGTGTGTGAAAATGAATCCATCCCCTTAGGTTCACCCTCTCATATTTCTTCTTGATGGTGTACACGCGGTTGAGGAAAGCTGATCAATGGTTTGGTTTGGTTATTGAAATTCTAAGGAAAAGCTGGCTAGTGTTTGATTTGGTTATTGCATTTCATGTTTACTTGCAATTTCCTTGATTGTTTACTTGATTTATTTGCATATCTTCTTTATATGTTGGATTGTAGACCGAGCAGAGTACATTAAGTAATTTTGTGTACCAAGGTGATTTTATCGATCATATTATTATTCTGTACTTGTTGGAATATGAACTATACAAGTGATTGGCGAGTATCATTTATAATTCTTGCTTCTATTATCTCGCCAAGGTTAGTTATGATACTTGTTGAGTATATGGGGTTGGTTATACTTATACTACACTCTGCATTTAATTGTGCAGATCCTGGTATTGGACCGAGCCACCAGTATCTGAGGCTTGTTGCTGAGTTATCTTTGGAGAGACAAGGCAAAGCTTCATCTTGACTGCAGTTTTGGCATCTCTTTTTATTTTTCTGTATTTACGAGTTCTGGGGGATTATTGTATTTTGACGCACTTGTTTATATCATTGGCATTAGACATGTACTATTTCTACTATTTCTATTATTATTTTTCATTGTTGTTATGTTGAATTTCCTAGCAAGTGAGTTAGGCACCATCACAACCGGTTGGTGGTTTTGGGTCGTGACAAGAAGTTCACAAGCTGAATAATAGTGTAAAGAACAATGAAACCAACAAACGGCATGACATATATTGATAGCCAATTTTGTCCTCATATTTTATAAAGTATTCCATATACTTTTGCATTATTACCCAATTTATAAGGGTCAAATAAGTATTTTCTATAATTTTCCATAATAGTTTTAAGGTTTAAAATTGATTTTCTTGCATTTAAATTATTTAAATATGTATTAATTACCCCTTTAAATTATTTTATGAGGACTTAATCATCCAAATTTATTATTTGCATCCATGTATATGTTTCATAATATTTTGCTTTATTTTATATAATCATATTTGCATTTTAAAGCTATTTTATACAGTTTTGCAGTAATAGCCTATATGTTGTGCATAATTATATTTTATTACATTATTTGTGCCCAAATAGCATTTTTATATTTTTATAATGTTAAACTATTATTTTGAAGCAGCTTACTACATAAATAATATTTTTACTATTTGTTAATTACTTCTAAAATTTCTTTTATAATTTTTCACATATTTAGTTGTAGCCAATTCCGGACCAATTTAATGGCCCAAACGCCCAAAAACTTTAGTCCAATCCCCCAGCGCAAACCAAACAACTCCTTTAATTAACTTGATCGGTACCCGTTTTAAACGACCTGCCCCGATCTTTCTTTCTATCTCAACCGTTGATCTTAGAGATCAATAGCCCACAGGCCATCACCCATATTTAAACTACCCAACCCCAAACCCTAACACCCATTTCCCTGAGACCACCGCCCTAAAATCCTCTCATCCTCTCTTCTCTAAAAGAAGCCCTAGCCGCCTCCACTCAAATCCCAGTCCCAATCCGATATCACATGGAAATCTTCCATGATTCCTTTCCTTTCTTGTACACACGGAGATTCTTACCATCTCCTAAATATTACAAGTATTTGATACTCGATTATTTATGGAAGCTGAGTCATTGGTGTTCGTTCAACCCCGATTCTGTACTATCTTCATGTTTCTGACCCGATACACTCACTACCATGCCATTGGGTCCAATTCAGTGAGATCTTTTACTGTTTTTGTTCTCCATTTTGAACTAGAGTTTGTTGCCTGATTCCTCCTAAATTAATTCTGAATTGATTTTGCATGATATTCTTTCCTTTTTATGTTTAAATGACTGTTTTTCCTTGTTTGTGTGTTTAATTCTGCCACTATATAAACCCCTCCACTAATTCCCCTCCCCCCGGGGGGGGGGGAGGTAGGAATCACTGAAAAAATTACTACTACTCTCTTATTCTTATTCATCTTATACTACTCTAAGGCTCAATTTCTTGGCCGGCTGAAAGCCAAGGCCGCCGGAATTTGATTATCGAACCTTTCTCACTGTGAGCACTGCCCGGGGTTCATTTGAATCCCTTGGGAAATCTGACGCACTGAGATTACTAGGTTCTACTAGTTTGTTTTGCTATTGACACTAGAGTATTGATGAAATTATTCCTCGTGTTTACTTGTTCATTAATCTGTAACTGGTAGGTGCCTATGACCTTTGCAATTTCATTCTCTTTCGTTTAATTCTTGTTCTGCATATCTATGTCTCTGATATTTTTATGAATCAACATGTTATTGTATACTCTGAAGCTCTTCTTGAGGCTCTATACTTTCTAGTAATCGAATTTGCCTATTTGTTGCCTTGATTGTGTTTCTTAAGCTTGTTTGCTCTAATGTGTGTGTTTGACTGCTAATTATTGTTGCTTGTTCTGAGTTTAGCTTTTTGCCTTGTTCTCTATTCTTATGAAGAGTCGAGTCAGGCCCAGAACCTATTCTAATTCTTATTGAATCATTCATATGTAACTTAATACTTTTCTAGAGTTAACTCCTAATCATGTTATGAGCCTAAACATTCTTTCCCTGCTACTTGTAAACTAATATGTGTTACCTGCCTTGTCCCGTATCTTTATGATAAATCAATGCATGTGTTTCAGACCTTGTTGAGTCAGTCCTGTCCAACCTGCTAGGTTTCTTAGATTGCATTGATTAGCTAAGGCCTGTTTCCATACCATTTAAGTTCTAATATATGTTTTGACTTATGCAATCCTGTGCTCTTCAGTACTGTTTGAGACCTTAGGGTAAACCTCATGCCTAGCCTTTCTCCTATGTGTGGACAACTAGTACAAAGTTTGATGCTTGCATGTCCTGTTAATCTGAAATTGACATGTTGCTTGCTTACTATAAGTGCTCCTGGTATCGACTAATACTTAGCATGTTAAAGTTATCTCACATTAGGTATTTGCTCATGACTCTGTTCTGATATGCTACTCTCAATAGGCTCTCATGTTAGATATTCTATTATTTTCCACTTGTCCTTGTCTATGACTCTGCCATGTTCTCATATTAAGTCTCTTAGCTAAAGTCTCGTCAACTAGTTCTAGATCATGATTTATGCTTGGTTTCTGAAACTTGGCATTGTATGTGTTCACCCTAAGTAAATATGCCTATGAAATGTTTTAGTGTTTGACTGGTTGCAACATGGTACCCCTATTCTTTTGTTGAATAATGGCTCATGCATGAACTTATGTTGTATTCTGTGTAAAACACCCTTGTTGAAGATTAAGCCCTATTGGTTCTCCTAGTTCTCATGTTCTTTCTCTAATCAATCCTGTCACTCTTGCTTTCTGAAATGCCCATGTGTTTAGGTGAATCTTGCTAAGTGTCATATAATCCTGTCTCTATGAGGCATTGCTTCAGGGGTGTTTAATTTATTTTCATGTGTGGTTCATTAATTAGTTTAAGTGATCAATCCGTATTTGTTGGCTTGGCATGAGTTCATGTATGGCCTCGGGCTGTGCAAAATGGGCATACTATCCTGTTTGAGATGTGTTTGGATCTGGTCCTGCTATTCGTGTGAGAGAAAGCCCGTTGAAGACCCAATCAATACTGGGTTACTTTGTTTGGGCCTGTTCCTAGGCCTACAGTTGTTCCTTTATGTAATTGTACTCATTATTTGGGCCTGTAATAATTTGTAATAAAGAATAATGGAGAGATTAATGAAAAGGAGGCTGGGGTATTCTAATATCTATGTGAAAGGGTAGAAAACATGCCTATGAGGTCTACGTGCTTTATGTGCTATTTTGTTTAACTTACTTTATTTCTGCATATCAATTGAAATCATGGCTATAGGAATCATGCACACCTCACTTGTACACTGTTCAAATACGTTAGTCCAAGTGTTTGCCATCCTTGCTTCTATATTACTACTGTGCGTTTAGATAACATGCCTATAGGATGTATAACATATACTTTTGTTGACTTAGATACCATGCGTATAGGACTTCAAATAATCAATTGATCAATTGCTTCTATTACTTTAGTGTACTGCCCATCCAGATATCATAACTATGAGGCTCTAATCTTTTAATCAACTACCTCTGTTCTTTTTATTACACTGCCCCGCCTAGATGACATGCCTATAGGAATAGAATGTTATAAAAAATCAAGTCTGATTTTCAAATTGTTAGAAATCCTACCTATAGGATATTGTCACTCGCTTAAAATTGTTCATGAGGTCAATGTTGTTAATGCTGGACTTTCAAAACTTTTTCATTGCTTAGTTTTGCCACTACTACAAACCATGCCTATAGGACAATGTCATCTGCCTAGACACATATTTATAAAATCAACGCTGATAATTCTGAGTTTACAAACAGTTTACTGCCTCCTTGCCTAAGACATTGAGAGCAATAACGTTGCACATACGATGCTGGAATTCAAAATCACCTAGAAACTATGCCTATAGGACTCTAAGTCTTAATTCTAAAACCATCTATTGCCTATTCTGCCGCGTGCATTTGTTGTCTATGTGTGGAGGCTAACTTGAGCTTTTAATTGTCTTTACGTGAAGTCTTATCTGTTTTGAATGTCACCTAGCTTTCTCATTTTGAGTAACCTAAGTTGAGTTTAGAACTACCTCATAGTAGGTATAAAGCCTCATGGACCATAGGTATGGGATAGGTAGCGCACGCATAGGATACAATTTAGAATTGAACTAGAACGCCTTAAGTAACAACTTCAACATAGTAATCGGGTAGCAGTAGATGACAGTCTGTGCCCGTTGACTGATCATCTATTCTTTTGTGTTATAATAAAGTCTTTAACTTTTATACCTTTCCTCGTTTGTTTGATCACTTAGCCTAATCAACTAATCCACATAGTTTAAATTTCGGTCGGGACCCACAGTTATGGACCTTGAAGAGTACCTAGCACCTTCTCTTTGACGTAATTTGAGACCTTACTCAATATGTAATGACGTAGACTAATTAAACAGAGTTATTTGCAAATAGGTGCCCTAACGCATCTTAAAATCGTTAGGTGGCGACTCTTCTCTTTTAATACCTCTCTTAAAAGAGTTTTCACACGTCGAAGCCCCCCTTTCACGAGAAAATGGGGCACGACAGCATGACGACTTTGCTAGAGAGTTACACTTAGGCTCTTACCATAACGAAGTTGACTTATGTGGATTAACGAATATATTTGATGGCATGTACATCCCTTCCTTTATTTGTTTAATTTGCTATAAC
This sequence comes from Nicotiana tabacum, assembly GCF_000715075.1. Lineage (NCBI taxonomy): Eukaryota > Viridiplantae > Streptophyta > Magnoliopsida > Solanales > Solanaceae > Nicotiana > Nicotiana tabacum. Next base: position 90,714,084 of record NC_134092.1, on the reverse strand, counting down.
ATGTACATCATTTCCCTTATCTTCCTTTAATTGTTTAATTTGCTATAACATGTACATCCCCTCCCTTATTTCCCTTTATTTGCTATGACATGTACTTCCTCTTCCCATTTCCCTCATCTTGTCTAAGACTTCTATATCATGACTCTCCCATACCTATTTCTCTATCTGCTTCATTACGCTCTCTCACATTTTCATGAGTTAAACTGACTTCTCTCTTTTTGCCTTTCTTTTCTTTTCTCTTCTTTTCCTTCTCATGTTCATCTTTACCATATTATTTACTGTTTTATGCACTTTTATCATGCAAATACTTGACAACAAGTTACTATTTCTGCATAAAGCATGCTCCACATCATACTCCACTCGTGTTTATTATCAACATAGCGGCGCTTGATGAGTGTCCGCACTTTCCTGAAAATACCCTTTTAAACTGGAAAGGCTTATTTGTGGCAGACTAGTCGATCAACGGTGCAGTCAACGGTCCCATGCCTTTTCCTCTCAAGTTGTCCACTTGAGAGCATCGGTCTTGACCCTTCTAGAAATCACACTCCGATATGAAATGTACATGCATCATGCTGAACCTAGTACAGATTGAGATGTCATTGACGTAACAACCCGCTTAGATAAAACCTTGTCCAAAGTACGACGGGATTTTCATAATCCCAAAGGACACTATCATGTTATGTGCATTACTTGGAGAAAATATGTCAACATGCTGATCGTTAGTGCGTAAATAGTCGAATCTGGAAGGGGAAAAGGGCTAACTTTTATTTGTTTGCATAAAATGAAAGTATTGGGTTAGTCCGAGACTTATAGTGCTAGAAAATCGCACTCCCCGCAATTTTTTGAAAATATTGGGTTTTAAAAAGAATGATGAACTGCTATGTTTAAAGAAATCATACATCCCTTTTGAGTTTTTTTACGAGCACTATGGGCATAGCAAATCATATTGTCTTCATCATGATGAACTAGCCATTACTTCTTTAGGATGGGTGCATCGCCGAGTTTATGTTTTTCTTGTCTGCTTCTTGGGGTTGTTGATCTTTCCGATGCAAGGAGGAAGGATTCACACTCGTTTATCCATGGTCGCCAGGACCTTAATGGATGGCATCGAGGGACAAGCTTATACTATCGTCCCAATTATCTTCGCTGAGATATACCGTGCTCTGGATCGGTGCAAGCATAGATTCAGACACTTTGAGGGTTGCAATCTAATCCTACAAGTCTGACTGTTGGAACACTTTCATAGGGGTAAGTATCGTCAACAGCTTCTGCGAAGGCCACTGAATGACTACATAGCCAATCATCACCCAAATAAAATTACGTTTATTCCAAACATGTTTTCAAAGCCTGGAAATGCTATGAGTTGGGTGCGTTTCTTTAGCAATCTGACAGACGAGCAAGTGCATTGGATGTTTGAATGGTTTCCTAGTAGTGAGTTCATCATCAGGTAAAAAAGGACTACTCACTTGGTACTGATCGGGCTACGAGGCATCTACCATTACGCTCCTATAAGGGTAATGAGGCAAGCTAGAAGGAAACAAGTCATACCTCGAGTTTCCAACATGGTCCAGTACAAGGCCGATTTCAAGGGAGATGTCATCCCATTCAATTTCAAAGCACAACACTGTGGAACCAAAAGATCATTGTGGAAGGAGAAACTATTGAGCCAGACAAGTATCACGCCGACCATATGTACTACTATTATCATGGCTGGAAGACGACATAGTTGGGGACGTCAAACCAAAAGTCTATCTAAAGGATATGATCATAGATAAAGTGGCTGAGGCACAGGTGAAGTACAAGAGGTTACGCAAAAGGGTGTTCAAGTCTGAAGCTAAGCATCTGGAGCAACACAAAGTAAACATAGAGGCAATAAGGGAATGGAGAGATATTGCCACTAAGTCAACAAAGAGATTAGAATACTTGGAGCGAGGTCTAATGGAGCTAGAAGGGAAGATGAGGAAGAGACTTTGGGAGTGTCAAGGCATGAACGACGATGAAGGAGGAAAGCTGGCAAAAGGCTTACTTATTGCTGGACATGCGCGATCTGAGAAACATGATTGATGGGGTCAACAGAGCCAAGCATGGAGAAGGTCCTTCAGGGACCAAGTAGATGATGTTCTTTACCTCTTTCTAGCTTAGATTGGATTTCGATGTAATAAGGCTTAATTCCGTTAGTGATTTTATTATTTGTCGATTTAGTAAGAGATTGTTTCGGCTTATTTCTGCACTAATGAAATGAAGAAAACATTGGCATAAATTTTCTCCAAATCTGTGTGTCTATTAGGTATACCTCAGGTACAATGAGGTCCCCAAATCAGGATGTGAATCATTGCATGACTTTTGCGAAACATGTTTAAATGTTGCAAACACTCATTTATTTCACCTTACTGACTTGGTTACCTTATTTATTTATTTATTTATTTATTCCCACTCCAAAAGTTTGGTTCGTGCATACTAGCATCATCAGCATACCACACTAGATTCAGAGGTCCTCAATCTCCTCCTCCACCTAGCGACCCGAAAAGCAAAGGCAAGGGCAAGGGCAAGGGCAAGGGCAATGGGAAAATGGATGATTTAAGTGGTATCCGGAAAGATAATGCTACTGTGGCGGAAAATGTTAAAACTTCAGATGGTAGAAGCACCCCGGAGTAGAATGAATTGGTCTTACGTTTGGAGCAAAAAATCTTGGAGTTACATGGCGAACTTGAGCGGGTCTGAAATATGGCAAACCTTTCCCTCACTCTCAATGTCCCCGACATCAACCGGCAAAATCCAACTACTCAAAACCAAACACCGCCACAAAACACACAAAACCAGAATCCACCACCCATAGCTCCAAATCCTCCCGCACCACACCGGTACCATAATCCTGCACCTCCCCAGAACCTTAACCCACTGCCAGTGCAAACCCCTCAAAAACATCACCATCATCCAACTCAATACCTGCAAACCTCTACTTATCACACTCCCCAAAATACACTGCAACCTACTCCCGATCCCCAAAAGCCAACCAATGACCACCCATATACCCAAGTTCTAGGAACTCATCAAAGAAATCCGATTTATATGGAAACCTTACCTCATACCCCACATCAAACCCTATACATATATGAACTGGCTCAGAAGGACCCGCTCATTCGAAACATGGCAGAGGAACTCAAAAAACTTACAAGGAGAGTCCAGAGCGTTGAAGGTGGGAAAGGTGTTGAAGGTATGAATTATGAAGATCTGTGTATTCAGCCAGATGTGGAACTGCCGGAGGGTTACAAACCTCTGAAGTTTGAAATGTTTGATGACACTAGTGATCCGAAGGTGCATATGAGAACCTATTACGACAAGCTTGTGGGAGTAGGTAAGAACGAACAAATCCGCATAATACTGTTCATGCGGAGTCTTACCGGAGATGCCATGTCTTGGTATATCAGTCAAAACCCGAAGAAGTGGGAAAATTGGGTAAGTATGGCATCAGATTTCATGGACAGATTCAGGTTCAACACAGAGAACGCGCCAGACATTTTCTATATCCAAAACCCCAAGAAGTAGCCGACAGAAACCTTCCGCGAGTATTCTACTCGTTGGAGGTCAGAAGCCACAAAGGTAAGGCCAACGCTTGAAGAAGAACAAATGAACAAGTTCTTTGTTAGAGCTCAAGATCCGTAGTATTATGAAAGGTTGATAGTCATCGAGAATCACAAGTTCTCAGACATCATCAAGTTAGGAGAGGGGATATAAGTAGGAATCAAGAATGGGATGGTGACTAATTTCGAGGCGCTGAAAGCCACAAATAAAGCATTGCAATCAGGAGGTATCTCGAAAAAAAATAAGTGGGCGCTGTGATGGTAGCCCAGGGCCCTAAGCCTCCCTCACATACCAAACACCTTCACTCACATCTCAACCCTCACCCCCAAAATACCAATACCCTACCACCACATACCATACTTACACCACTCAACCTGCATATTATCATTCACCTCCACCTGCCTGCCAAATCTACCCAAAGCCACGTCCAAATTTTGACAGCAGAACTCCCAGACAATACACCCAATTGCTGAACCCATAGCCCAATTGTATGAAAGAATGAAGGCCGCTGGTTAGGTCACCCCTATTCCTGCTGTTGCTGCTGAGAATCCTTCCCAGTGGATCAATCCCAAAAAAACATGTGCCTATCATTCAGGCGTGAAGGGTCATACCATTAAAGAGTGCCGCATGTTGAAAGACAAGATTCAGACACTGATCGACACTAAGGTTATACAAGCAAAGAAAGCTACACCAAATGTCTGCAATAACCCTCTCCTAAATCACAGGGGTGAGGGGTGAACGTAATAGAAACTGATGAGGAATGGGATCAGGAAGGATCTATCGGACTCATTCGAGAAGGAGACACTCCCAAAACATCTCTGGTCACCCTCACGCCAGTCGTGGTACAAACCTAGGCACCATTTGAGGTTGAGGTAGCTGCGCCCTTCACTGTAATGGTAGCTCCCACACCATCTTAAGAGCCTGATGCCATCCCATGGGATTATGTTGCGGAAGCAAGAAGAACATGAAAAGCCAAAATGGAAGAAATAGGTGTCGCGCAAGGTATGACTAGAACTGACAGAGTTTACACACCTGAGAATCTGGGAGGAGTGAGAAAGGAAGCCACACCTAAGCTGCATGTTGTTGAGACTAGCACTGACGATCTTTGGAGGAAGATACAAGCAAGGGAATACTCCGTTGTTGACCACCTGAACAACACCCCCGCTTAGATATCCATCTTATCATTGTTGCAAAACTCAGACGCACACAAGAATGCCTTAATAAAAGTGTTAAGTGAAGCTTATGTTCCTGCCGGCATCACTTGTGGAGAGATGGCTAACATGGTCGGACAGGTACTGGAGAGTCATAAAATTACTTTCCACGAAGACGAGTTACCGCCAGACGGGTTGAGTCACAACAAGGCGTTGCACATCACAGTGCAATTTGAGGACAAGTTCATTGCTAGGGTCCTGATAGATGGAGGCTAAAGCCTGAACATATTCTCACTGACCACTTTGAAAAGTTTAGGTATGGTCCTGTACGAGATATGGATGGGAAGAATGAATGTGAAGGCGTTCGACGGATCCCAGAGAGACACTATCGGGGAAATCAACCTTGATCTACAGATGGGTCCGAATTGGTTTGATGTTGAGTTCCAAGGAAACTGATACATTTTGTGCATTTTGTTTAGTAGGAGTCAATGGACCTCGGTTCACTATGGTCCATAGTTCATAATCTTCAACTGTCATATATCTGCTACTTACAATCTATTAGTGGGACGACCATGGATACACGCAGCTGGGGCAGTGGCTTCCACTCTGCACCCTGTTGTGAAGTTCGAGTAGAATCATCAGGAGGTTATCATTCATGGAGATGTAAACAACCCTATCTACACCATCCAGACTGTCCCAGTCATCAAAAACAGGAGGAAGTTGGGCGGACAAACATATCACCATATTGAGCGGGTGAACGCAATTGAAAAGGATCGATGGTGGAGCAAGAAAATGGGAAGCATATTGCTGTGGACGGGATATGAACCAGGCAAGGGTCTTGGAAAAAAGCTTCAGGGGATCACTAAACCCGTACAATCACAGTATCATGGCACGACCTTTGGACTCGGATATGAATATACCTTGCAAGAATATCAGGATTGGATACCGCCATGGCGCGCCAATTACTATCTGCTGGAACAACCCATACCACCTTTGCACCACACATTCTGTCAAGCTGACATGATGTGGGGATCCGAAGAAGATAAGATTTTGGCCGATATAAGGAAGTTGCTTCTGGATGAAAAAGACATGGACTGCAGTGCAATTGTTGAAGAGGAGGAGGAAGACCTTACCATTCAGACAGTGGGAGAAGGAGTTGTTCTCCAGAACTGGACCGCCACACCATCCCATGCTCGCCGAGTTCCTGGGTAGCCTGGCAAATTAGCACGACTTCTTTTCAAATTGTTTTGAGCATTTAAGATATTTTTCGTATTTTGTTTTGAAATAATTAATCGAGCCATCGAGTCGTATTTGTTGACATTTTTAAAAGTTTTATCAATGTATTATTATTTTTCGTATTTATTATAATCTTTCTACATTCTTTTCAGCATAATTATTACATATCATAATGAAGCTACGATTATGGCATGTAATGAGACAATGCAACATAAGGACAGTGATTCAAAAGATCTGGAAGATGATATAATACCTGAGGAAATTGTCAAAGAAGTAGAGAACTGTGAAAACAAACCAAAGTCTAATTTGGAGGAAACTGAGGGTGTTAACTTAGGGGATTCTGAAACAATCAAGGAAACTCATATAAGCATTCATCTATCACCGTCAAAAAAGGAAGAGTATATCAGGTTCCTAAGGGAATATGAGGATATTTTTGCACGGTCCTATGACGATATTACTGGATTGAGCACATCCATAGTAGCTCACAAGCTACCTACCAGTCCCATGTGTCCACCGGTAAAGTAGAAGCTCAGAAATTTCAAGCCAGATATGAGTCTGAAGATAAAAGAGGAGGTCACTAAGCAAATCAAAGCCAAGGTTCTTCGAGTGGTTGAGTGCCCGACCTAGTTAACCAACATTGTGCTAGTTCCGAAGAAAGATGGGAAAGTTAGGATATGTGTCGATTACAAAGATATGAACAGAGCAAGTCCCAAGGATGATTTCCCATTTCCTAACATACATATACTGATCTACAACTGCGCCAAGCATGAGCACCAATCTTTTGTGGATTGCTTCGCAGGATATCACCAGATCTGGATGGACGAAGAAGATGCCGAAAATACTGCCGTTATCATACCATGGGGAATATATTGTTACAAAATGATACCGTTTGTTTTGAAGAATGTTGGGGCCACCTACATGAGGGCCATGAGGACTATATTCCATGATCTGATACATAAGAAAATAGAGGTGTATGTGGATGATGTTATCATCAAATCCAAAAGGAGCTCAGATCACATAGCAGACTTGAAGAAGTTTTTCGATCGGCTTCGAAAATATAATTTGAAGTTGAACCCTACAAAATGTGCCTTCAGAGACCCTACTAGAAAGATGCTAGGTTTCATCGTCAGCCGCCGAGGTATTGAGTTAGACCCGTCAAAAATAAAAGCTATCCAGGACTTGCCACCGCCAAAGAATAAGAAGGATGTGATGAGTTTTTTAGGACGCCTCAATTATATTAGCCGTTTTATAGCACAATCAACGGTGATATGTGAGTCGATCTTCAAGATGCTGGGGAAAGATGTTGCAACAAGTTGGACTGAAGAATGCTAGAGAGCCTTTGACAAAATCAAAGAATATTTATCTAAACCGCCTCGTGTTGGTCCCGCCAGAACCAGGAAGACCTCTGCTGCTTTATCTGTTCGTATTGGATGGAGCCTTTGGCGGCGTTCTAGGACAACATGACGAAACAGGGAGGAAAGAGCAAGCGATATATTATCTGAGCAAAAAGTTCATGCCTTAGGAGGCTCGTTACTCTTTGTTAGAGTGCACCTGCTGTGTTCTGACACGGATAGCCCAGAAGTTGAGACATTATTTATATGCGTACACTACATATCTTATATCAAGGATGGAACCACTAAAATACATCTTTCAGAAACCCATGCCTACAGTTAAGATAGCAAAGTGGCAGATATTGCTAAGTGAGTTCGACATCATCTATGTAACTCAGAAGGAAGTCAAGGGGCAAGCATTGGCCGATCACTTGGCAGAGAATCACATAGATGGAGAATACGAACCACTGAAGACATATTTTCCCGACGAGGAGGTGTCATTTGTAGGTGAAGATATTACTGAAACATACGATGGGTGGAGGATGTTCTTCGATGGAGAAACAAACTTTAAGGGAGTGGGCATCAGAGCTGTCTTAGTATCAAAAATCGGTCAACATTACCCGGTATCCGCAAAACTCAGGTTCCCATGCAACAACAATATGGCAGAATACGAGGCCTACATCTTGGGACTCAGGTTGGCCATTAACATGAATGTTCATGAGTTACTGGTAATCGGAGATTTTGATCGATTGGTACACCAGGTACTAGGAGAATGAGCTACTAAGAACAATAAAATATTGCCATACTTGCATTGTGTACAAGAGTTGATCAAGAGGTTCACAAAGAGAGAATTCAAACATGTTTCAAGGATTAGGAGCGAGTCCGTAGATGCATTAGCTACCTAGTTTTCCATGATACAACATCCAGACAAGAATTTCATCGACCCTATCCCAATAGGAATTTGTAAGCAGCCAGCCTATTATGCTCATGTTGAAGAAGGGTTCGATGGAAATCCACAGTTCCACGACATCAAGGAATGCTTGGAAAAGGGAGAATACCCAGAGAATGCTACACATACTCAAAAACGCACACTTCAAAGATTGGCCAGCCATTTCTTTCAAAGCAGGGGAACTCTGTATAGAAGGACTATTGATTTGGGATTACTGCAATGTGTCGGTGCCAAGGAAGCATCTAGATTGCTCGAAGAGATACATGCCGGAACTTGCGAACCTCACATGAACGATTTCATTTTGGCCAAGAAGATATTAAGAGCAGGGTACTTTTGGATGACTATGGAAATAGACTGTATCAATATGTTCAAACGTGTCACCAATGCAGATACATGTTGATATGATATGAGTACCGCCCAGCGAACTCAATGCAACGAGTTCACCATGGCCTTTTTCTACTTGGGGCATGGATGTCATCGGACCAATTGAACCCGCTGCTTCAAACAGACACATGTTCATTTTTGTGGCCATAGACTACTTCACAAAATGGGTTGAAGCCGCGTCCTATAAGACTGTGACTAAGAAAGTCGTGGCAGATTTTGTCCAGGATCACATTGTTTGTCGATTCAGAGTGCCCGAGTCAATCATTACTGACAATGTCGCCAATCTCAATAGTGACTTGATGAAAGATATGTGTGAAACATTCAGGATCAAGCATCGAAATTCTACAGCACACATGCCGCAAATGAATGGAACCGTAGAAGCTGCATACAAGAACATGAAGAAGATATTGAGGAAAATAGTGGATAACTATAAGCAATGGCATGAAAAGCTACCATTTTCTTTGCTCGGATACTACACCACAGTTCGTGCATCTACTGGGGCAACTCCCTATCTACTTTTCTATGGTACCGAAGTTGTTATCCCTGCCGAAGTAAAGATCCCTTCCTTAAGAATTATACAAGAAGTCGCGCTCAGCGACGTGGAATGGGTAGGGATCCGGTACAAACAACTAGCTCTCATTGATGGTAAAAGAATGAACGCAGTATGTCACGGTCAACTCTATCATAACATAATAGTAAGGGCTTTCAATAAAAAGGTCAGGTCAAGGCAATTCACACCCGGGCAATTGGTGTTGAAGCGAATCTTCCCACATCAGGATGAAGCAAAGGGAAAATTCTCACCCAACTGGAAAGGCCCTTACATGGTTCACCAAGTACTAACAGAAGGAGCGCTTATACTTGCAGAAATATATGGAGAGATCTGGCCAAAACCTATCAATTTGGACGCAGTCAAGAGATATTATGTTTAAGACTATGTTTGCACTTTCTATTTGATGTAACCTAAACTACGCTTGACCTGATTCCCGTTTAAGAGGGGATACATAGGTAGACCTGTGGATTCGGTCACATCATAATAAAATCTTAATTCCCCCTATGGTCAGAAACTGGGGCAAGATCCCGAGTTTGCCCGATATCATTGTATTCGGAATCGCCAAGGAATGTATCGCGAGAAGTATGCATTTAAACTGGGGCAGAATTTTGAGGAGGGTCCTCAAAATTCCAAGTTAAGGAGGTTGCAATGTCTCAAAAGCATGTCACTATCACTAGTTCGACAAAATTATTTTCTCTCATACATTACAACATATTTCGAACAACTACATTTTTATATAAACGATTTATCAAAGGCATATTTTTCAAGAATTTCATTCTTTTTATAGTAGCTAGACATTACCCTGGGTGACTCAAACAGGACCTCAAGACAGGAACAAAAGCAAAACAAGAAATCGAGAGCACGAACCAACCTTTCCCCCATCCAAACTCACAATATTTTTTGGATACAGGCACCATGGATATAATAGGAACATCCGCAAATATATACACATAACAAGATCACTATCTTCACATCGACAAAAGTTTCCAAACGCAAACGCATCAAGCTAGGAATACTTTTCCCTCTCGCATTTAATCATTGCTCTTCTTGCATAAAGGCTAAGCACTGCCCTCATCATGGCATAAGGCTAAGCATTTCCTTTTCTTACATGAGACTAAACACTGTCTCCATTATTTGCATGAGACTAAGCAATGTCTCCATCATTGCATAAGGCTAAGCACTGCCTTCCCTTGCACGAGACTAAGCATTATCTCCATTTTTTTCATTAGGCTAAGCACTGCCTCCATCATTGCATAAGGCTAAGCACTATCTTCCCTTGCATGAGACTAAGCACTATCTCCGCTACACTGCATGAGGCTAAGCATTGCATCCATTATTGCATGAGGCTAAGAACTGCCTCCATCATTGCATAAGGCTAAGCATTGCCTTCCCTTGCATGTGACTAAGCATTGTCTCCGCTACACTGCCTCCATTATTGCATAAGGCTAAGCACTGCCTTCTCTTACATTAGGCTAAGCACTGCCTTCTCTTACATTAGGCTAAGCACTGCCTCCATTCTTTATATGAGGTTAAGCATTGCCTCTGTCATTGCATAAGGCTAAACACTGCCTTCATTCACATAGGGTTAATCATTGCCCTCATTATCTGCATAGGGCTAAGCACTGCCCGCATCTCACACAAGGTTAAGCACGACTTCTCTTCATTCTCGCATGTAGCTAAGCATTGTCTATTTCCTCTATCAAACAATCAACATCGCCGCATCTTTGCATTTCATGGGCTGAAACATTTCAACATTGTCCGAAGGCATCATCCTCATACATCATGCCATGGCCGGAGGATCTCTCCAAATTGCATATCATTATTCAAAGGCGTCATAATCCAGAAGCACCATCCTCATGGCCCGAGGACACTGTTTCATGGCATGCGAATCCCTTATCACACGCTTCATGGCCCAGGACGTCATAGTCTAAGGCCATCATCCTCACCGTCCAAAGACAACTCTCATAGTCCAAAGGGAATTTGCATCATGTTAAATTTCCGCAATAACCTTATATATATTCGCATGCATCTTGTTTTAAGTTTTGCAGGTAACTCGGGAGGTAACCGTCCTATAAACAGGAGCAATTCTTGCTCCGGTTTGTGTTCACAACGTTCACATCCTTCAAGCACCTCAAACATAATCGATGATCCGCAATTGAGTACCATTTGTTCTATAACCATTCAAATATTTGCCTTATACATCCGTAATGATCAAATTCGTATTCATAGCTCCACCTGAAATCATCCGTTACTTACAACATTATCATAGTCAAAAATCCTTTTTGAAACACATGACAACTCTTATAACAACTACGTCGGTTTCGTTCGGCGTTGGATCCAGAACTACACATAACCTGATTCTCGTAACACCATGGATATGTAGGCAACTCAGGAACCAGGGTTCGACCTCCATGTTTTCAAAAAACACCTTATTACCCACTCACTTCAGACAAAATTGGTCATTATTTTCTTTACCCGACAACTCTTTCATAATTCTCGTGTAAAGAGGGGCAGTTGTTGATACCCAATTTGTCCTCATATTTTATAAAGTATTTCATATAATTTTGCATTATTACCCAATTTATAGGGGTCAAATAACTATTTTCTATAATTTTCCATAAATGTTTCAAGCTTTAAAATTGATTTTCTTGCATTTAAATTATTTAAATATGTATTAATTACCCATTTAAATTATTTTGTGAGGACTTAATCATCCAAACTTATTATTTGCATCCACATATATGTTTCATAATATTTTATTTTATTTTATATAATCATATTTGTATTTAAAAGCTATTTTACATAATTTTGCAGTAATAGCCTATATGTTGTGGAAAATTACATTTTATTGCATTATTTGTGCCCAAATAGCATTTTTTTATTGCTATAATGTTAAACTATCATTTTAAAGTAGCATACTACATAAATAATATTTTTACTCTTTGTTAATTACTTCTTATAAATTTTCTTTTATAATTTTTTGCGTATTTAATTTGTAGCCCAATTTGGAGCCAATTCCGGACCAATTTAATGGCCCAAACGCCCAAAACCTTTAGCCCAATCCCCCAACCCAAACCAAACCCCTTTAATTAACCGGCCATCACTCATCTTTAAACTACACAACCCCAAACTCTAACACCCATTTCCCTAAGACCGCCGCCCTAAAATCTTCTCGTCCTCTCTTCTCTAAAAGAAACCCTAGCTACCCCCACTCAAATCCCAGTCCCAATCCGATATCACATGAAAATCTTCCATGATTCCTTTCCTTTCCTTTCTTGCACACACGGAGAGTCTTACTATCTCCTAAATATTACACGTATTTGGAACTCTGTTATTTATGGAAGCTGAGTTATTGGTGTTCGTTCAATTCTGATTTTGTACTATCTTCATGTTTCTGATCCGATACACTCACTACCAGGCCATATGGGGCTGATTCAGTAAGATCTTTTACGTTTTTTGTTATCCGTTTTGAACAAGGGTTTGCCTGATTCCTCCTAAATTGATTTTGAATCGATTTTGCATGCTATTATTTCCTTTTTATGTTTAAAAGACTGTTTTTCCTTGTTTGTATATTTACTTTTGCCACTATATAAACCCCTCCCCTAATTCCCCGAAGGGGGGATCACTGAAAACATTACTACTACTACTCTCTTATTCTTACTCATCTTATACTAGTCTGAGGCTCAATTTCTTGACCGGCTGAAAGCCAAGGCCACCGAAATTCAATTATCGAACCTTTCTCAATGTGAGCATTGCCCGGGGTTCATTCAAAACCTTGGGAACTCTAATGCGCTGAGATTCCTGGGTTCTACTATTTCGTTTTGCTATTGACACTGGAGTATTGCTGAAATTATTCCTCGTGTTTACTTGTTCATTAATCTGTAACTGGTAATTGCCTATGACCTTTGCAATTCCATTCTCTTTCATTTCAGTTCTTGTTCTGCATATCTATGTCTCTGGGATTTTTATGAATCAACATGTTATTGTATACTCTGAAGCTCTTCTTGAGGCTCTATACCATCTAGTAATCGAATTTGCCTATTTGTTGCCTTGATTGTGTTTTCTTAAGCCTGTTTGCTCTAATGTGTGTGTTTTACTGCTTATTATTTTTGCTTGTTCTGAGTTTAACTTCTTGCCTTGTTCTGTACTCTTGTGAAGAGTCGATCCATGCCCAGAACCTGTTCTATTTCTTGTTGAATCATTCATATGTAACTTAATACTTTTCTAGAGTTAACTCTTGATCATGTTATTAGCCTAAACATGCTTTCCCTGCTACTTGTAAACTAATGTGTTTTCCCTGCCTTGTCCTGTATCTTTATGATAAATCAATGCATGTGTTTCAGACCTTGTTGGGTCATTCCTGTCCAACCTGCTAAGTTTCTGAGATTGCATTGATTAGCTAAGTCCTGTTTCCATACCATTTAAGTTCTAATGTATGTTTTGACTTATGCAATCATGTGCTCTTCAATACTGTTTGATACCTTATGGTAAACCTCATGCCTGGCCTTTCTCCTATGTGTGGCCAACTAGTACAAAGTTTGATGCTTGCTTGTCCTGTTAATCTGAAATTGACATGTTGCTTGTTTACCATAAGTGCTCCTGGTATCGATTGATACTTTTTGTTGAAAGCTCTTTCCATTCTATTCTGGTAGAGTTGACCGTGACATACCGCATTAATTCTTTTCCCATCGATGAGAGCCAGTTGTTCATATCGGCTCTGTACCCATTCTGCGTCGCTGAGCTCAGCTTCTTGCATGATTCTTAGAGAAGGGATTTTTACTTCGGCAGGGATAACCGCTTCCATACCGTAGACCAGTAGGTAAGGAGTTGCCCCAGTTGATGTTCGAACCGTGGTACGATACCCGAGCATAGAAAATGGCAGCTTCTCGTTCCATTGTTTGTAATTGCCTACCATTTTCCTTAGTATCTTCTTGATGTTTTTGTTGGCGGCTTCTAAAGCTCCATTCATTTGTGGCATGTATGCTATGGAATTCATATGCTTGATCTTGAAAGTTTCACACATGGCCTTCATTAAATTACTGTTGAGATTGGCAGTGTTGTCGGTGATGATTGACTCATGGAACTCCGAATCGAAAAATAATGCGATCCCGGACAAAATCTGCGATGACCTTCTTAGTTACCTCTTTGTAAGATGCGGCCTCGACCCATTTTGTGAAATAGTCTATGGCCACCAGAATGAACATTTGCCCATTTGAAGCAGCGGGTTCGATTGGACTGATGACATCCATGCCCCAAGCAAAGAAAGGCGATGGTGCACTTGTTGCATTGAGTTCATTGGGTGGCACTCGTATCATATCAGCATGTATCTGGCATTGGTGACACTTCTGGACATACTCGATGCAGTCTGTTTCCATAGTCATCCAGAAATATCCTACTCTTAGTATTTTCTTGGCTAAGACAAAGCCATTCATGTGCGGTCCGCAGGTTCCGTCATGTATTTCCTCGAGTAATATGGATGCTTCCTTAGCGTTGACACACCGTAATAATCCCAGGTCTGGAGTCCTTCTATACAGAATTCCTCCGCTTTGAAAGAAATGGTTGGCTAACCTTCGGAGTGTGCACTTCTGAGTATGAGTCACGTCTTCTGGATACTCTCCCTTTGCCGAGTATTCTTTGATGTCATGGAACCACGGATTTCCGTCACTTTCTTCTTCAACATGAGCGCACTAAGCCGGTTGTTTATGAATTCCTATTAGGATAGGATTGATAAAGTTCCTGTATGGGTGTTGTATCATGGAAGATAAAGTGTCTAATGCATCTACGAACTCGTTCTGAATCCTCGGAACATATTTGAACTCTATCTTTGTGAACCTCTTGATCAACTAGTGCATATATGGTAATATTTTGGTGTTCTTGGTATCCCACTCTCCTAAACCCTGATGCACCAAAAGATCGGAATCTCCAATCACCAGCAACTCCTGAATGTTCATGTCAATGGACAACCTGAGTCCCAAGATGCAAGCCTCATATTCTGCCATATTGTTGGTACATGGAAACCTGAGTTTTGCAGATACCAGATAGTCTTGGCCAGTTTCTGATACTAAGACAGCTCTGATACCCACTCCTTTGAATTTTGCAGCTCCATCAAAGAACATTCTCCAACCATTATATGCTTCGATGATATATTCTCCTACGAAGGATACCTCTTCGTCGGGGAAATATGTTTTCAATGGTTCGTATTCTCCGACTACAAGATTTTCTGAAAAATTATTTGCTAATGCTTGCCCTTTCACCGCTTTCTGAGTTACATAGATGATGTCGAATTCACTCAGCAATATCTGTCATTTTGCTAACTTTCCCGTAGGTATGGGTTTCTGGAAAATGTATTTTAGCAGATCCATCCTTGAAATAATGGCTCAACTTTTGAGCTATCCATGTCAAAGCGCAGCAGGTGCGCTCCAGCAAAGAGTACTCAACTTCGTAAGGTGTGAATTTCTTACTCAGATAATATATTGCCTGCTCCTTTCTTCCAGTCTCATCATGTTTTCCCAGAACGCAACCAAAAGCTCCATCTATTACAGACAAATAAAGCAGCAAAGGTCTTCCTGGTTTTGGTGAGACCAGAACAGGTGGTTTAGACAAATACTCCTTGATTTTGTCAAAGCCTTTTTGACATTCTTCAGTCCAGCTTGTTGCAGCATCTTTCTTTAGCATTTTGAAGATCGTCTCACAGATCACGGTTGATTGTTCTATGAAACGGCTGATGTAGTTGAGCCGCCCTAAGAAGCTCATCACATCTTTCTTATTCTTCGGCGGTGGCAAGTCCTGGATAGATTTGACCTTTGATGGGTCCAATTCAATCCCTCGACGACTGACAATGAATCCTAGCAATTTTCTAGCAGGGACTCCAAAGACACACTTTACAGGATTCAGTTTCAAATTGTACCTTCGAAGCCGGTCAAAGAATTTCCTCAAGTCTGCTATATGATCTGTGCTTCTTCTAGATTTGATGATGACATAATCCACATATACCTCTATTTCTTTGTGTATCATGTCGTGGAAAATGATTATCATGGCTCTCATGTAAGTGGCTCCAACATTCTTCAAACCAAATGACATCATTTTATAGCAGTACATTCGCTATGGTGTGATAAAGACTGTTTTTTCGGCATCCTCTCCACCCATCCAGATCTGATGATACCATGTGAAGCAATCCATAAAGGAGTGGAGTTCATGCTTGGCACAATTGTAGATCAGTATGTGTATGTTGGGCAATGGGAAATCATCTTTGTGACTCGCCCTGTTTAAATCTTGGTAATCAACAAACACTCTGACTTTCCCATCTTTCTTCGGAACCGGCACAATGTTCGCCAACCAAGTCGGATATTCAACCACTCTGAGAACCTCGGCTTTGATTTGCTTGGTGATCTCCTCTTTTATCTTCAAACTCATGTCAGGCTTGAATTTTCTAACCTTTTGTTTTACCGGTGGACACATGGGATTGGTAGGTAGCTTGTGAGCCACTATGGATGTGCTCAAACCAGTCATATCATCGTAGGACCATGCAAAGATATCTTCATACTCTTTTTGGAATCAGACATACTCTTCCTTCTCTGATGGTGATAGGTAAATGCTTATACGTGTTTCCTTGACCGCTTCAGAGTCCCCTAAGTTAACTGTCTCAGTCTCGTCTAAATTAGACTTAGGCTTATTTTCAAAGTTTTCCAGTTCTCTGACAATTTCCTCAGGTATTATGTCGTCTTCCAGATCCTCTGAATCATTATCCTTATGTCGCGTTGCCTCATTACATGTCATAGTCGTATGTTTAGCGGGATAGGTAATAATAATGATGTAGAGAGAAAATGTAAAGAATAACAATAAATACTAAAAATAGCAATGCATTAATAAAATTTTGAAAAACGTCAACAAGTACGGCTCGATGACTCGAGCAATTATTTCAAAATAAAATACTGAAAATATCTTAGATGCTCAAAAATGGCTTTAAAATAATTGATGCTAATTGCCAGGATACCTAGGAACTCGACTGGCCCGGGATGGTGCAGCAGTCCAATTCTTGAGAACATCTCCTTTTTCAACGGTCTGAATGGTAAGGTCTTCCTCCTCCTCCTCCTCCTCAACTATCGCACTGCAATCCATGTCTTCGTCATCCAGAAACAGCTTCCTTATGCCAGCTAAGGCTTCATCTTCATCAGACCCCCACATCATGTTAGCTTGATGAAATGTCTGGTGCAAATGTGGTACTGGTTGTCCCAGCGGATAATTAGAATTGTGCCATGGTGGCGACCAATCCTAGCACTTTTGCCAAGTATATTCGTACCCAAGTCCGAAAGTTGTACCATGACGCTTCGATTGTACCAGTTTGGTGATCCCTTGGAGATTCATGTCGAGACCCTTGCCAGGTTCATACCCTATCCATAGCAGTATGCTTTCTATCTTGTTACTCCACCATTTGTCCTTTTCAATTGCATTGACGCGCTCAATGCGATGGTATATTTCTCCACCTAACTTCTTCCTATTCTCGATGACCGGAACAATCTGATTGGTATAAATGGGATTACTTCCGTCTCGGTGGATGATCACCTCCTGGTGGTTCCATTCAGATTTCACAGCCTGATGCAGAGTAGAGGCAACTGCCCCAACGGCATGTATCAAGGGTCGTCCCAACAATAGATTGTACGTAGCAGATATATCCAGCACTTGAAACTCAACATCAAACCAGGTTGGGGCCATCTGTAGGCTAAGGTTAATTTCTCCGATTGTGGATATTTAAGATCCATCAAACGCCTTCACATTCATGCTTCCTACTCGTATCTCGTGCAGGCCTTTACCCAACCTCTTTAGAGTGGTCAGTGGACATATATTGAGACTCGAACCCCCATCTATCAGGACCCTGGCGATGTATTTATTCTCAAATTGCACTGTGATATATAGTGCCCTGTTGTGACTTAGTCCTTCTGGTGGCAGCTCGTCTTCATGAAAGGTGATTTTGTGGCTTTCCAGTACCTGCCCGACCATGTTGGCCTTTTCCCCACTAGTGATGTTGGCGGGTACATAGGCTTCACTCAACACCTTCATCAGGGCATTCTTATGTGTCTCGGAGTTTTTTAAGATAGATATTTGAGCGGGAGTTTTGTTCAAATGGTCAACCACAGAGTATTTTCTCGCTTGTACTTTTCTCCAAAGGTCGTCAGGGCCAGTCTCAACAACATGTGGCTTAGATGCAGCTTCTTTGCTTGTTCCTCCCAAGTGATTTGGTGTATAAACCCTGCCAGTTCTAGTCATGCCTTGTGCTGCACCTGTTTCTTCCATTTTCGCTTTTCCTTTCCTTCTCACTTCCGCAACATAATCCCATGGTATAGCATCAGACTTGTAAGATGGCGTGGGTGCTACCAACATAGTGAAGGGTGTGGTTACCTCAACTTCAAGCGGTGTTGGTGCGGTTACCTCGATTTCAAGAGGTGCTTGGGTTTGTACCACAATGGGTGTGAGGTTGACTGGAGATGTTTTAGGATCATCCCCCTCCCGAATAAGTCCAATTGACCCCTCCAAATGCCATTCTTCATCGGTTTCTATCACATTCACTCCCTCACCTCTGTGATCCGGGAGAGGATTGTTACGAACATTGCCTGTATGACCTTGATGTCGATCAATGTTTGAATCTTGTCTTTCAGAGTGCGACATTAATCAATGGTATGACCCTTCATGCCTGAGTGATAGGCACATGTCTTGTTTGGTTTAATCCACTGAGAAGAGTTTTCCATAGCAACGACAGGAATGGGAGTGACATAACCAGCAACCTTCAATCTCTCACACAGTTGGTCTATGGTTTCAGAAATTGGAGTGTATTGTCTGGATGGTCTGCGGTTGAAGTTTGGTCTTGGTTTTTGGTAACTTTGGCGTGTGGGTGGTGGTGAGTGATAATATGCGGGTTGGGTGTTGTAGGCATGGTAGGTGGTGGCAGGTTGTTGGTATCTAGGGGGTAAGGGTTGGGATGTGGGTGGAGGTGTTTGGTATGTGAGAGGAGACTTAGGACCCTGGGCCACCATTACAGCACCCACTTCTTTCTTCTTCGAGATACCTCCTGACTGCAAGGCTTTATTTGTGGCTTGTAGTGCTTTGAAATTTGTCACCATTCCACTCTTGATCCCTTCTTCTATTCTTTCTCCCAGCTTGATGATGTCAGAGAATTTATGGTTTTCCATAACCATCAGCCTTTCATAGTATTGCGGATCTTGATCTCTGACGAAGAACTTATTTATTTGTTCTTCTTCAAGTGCTGACCTTACTTTCGCAACTTTAGATCTCCACCGAGTAGCATACTCACGGAAAGTTTCTGTTGGTTTCTTCTTGAGATTTTGAATGTAGAAAACATCTGGTGCATTTTCTGTGTTGAACTTGAATCTGTCCATGAAATCTAACACCATGCTCACCCAATTAACCCACTTCTTCAGGTTCTGACTGATGTACCAGGATAGAGCATCTACCGTGAGGCTTCTCATGAACAGCTTCATGCAGATTCATTCATCTTTACCCACTCCTACAAGTTTGTCACAATATGTCCTTAGATGTACCTTCGTATCACTAGTTCCATCAAATATTTCAAACTTCGGAGGTTTGTAACCCTCCGATAGTTCTACATCTGGTTGAATGCACAAGTCCTCGTAGTTCAAACCTTCAATGCCCCCACCACCTTTGACACTCTGAACTCTGCCAGTGAGCTTCTTGAGTTCCTCTGCCATGTACTTGATGAGCAAATCCTTCTCGGTTTATTCTGGTATATATAGGGTTTGTTGTGGGGTGTGGGATAAAGTTTCCACATATATGGGATTACTTTGGTGAATTCCGGGAATCTGGGAATAAGGGTGGTCATTGGTTGAGTTTTGGGGATCAGGAGTAGGTTGTGGTGCATTCTGGGGAGTGTGATAAGTGGTGGTTTGCGGGTATTGAGTCGGATGATAATGGTGTTATTGAGGAGTAGGTACTGGTGGAGAGTTATGGTTCTGAGGAGGTGTAGTGTATTGATGTGGTGGCGGTGGATTTTAGTTCTGCGCGTTTTGTGGTAGTGCCGGGTTTTGGGCATTTGGATTTTGTTGGTTGATATCAGGGATGTTTAGGGTGAGGGAAAGGTTTGCCAAGTTTCGGACCTGCTCAGGTTCTCCTTGTAGCTCCAGGATTTTTTTGTTCAAGGCATAAGACCAATTCGTTCTGTGTCGGAGTACTTCGGCCATCTGAAGTTTCAACGTTTTCTGCCATAATAGCATTATTTTTTTCTAATACCGCTTAAGTCATCCATTTTCCCTTTTCCTTCACTTTTGCCTTTAGGATCACTTGATGGAGGAGGAGGTGGAGGACCTTTGGATCTAGTGTGATATGCTGACGATGCCAGTATGCACAAACCAACCTTAGGGAATGGGAATAATCAAAAGAAAGAAAAAGTAAAAAGTAACCAAGTCAGTAAGGGATATTTGAAAGAATGCTTGCAGTATTTAAACATGTTCTGTAAAATCATGCAATAATTCGCGTCCTAATTGGGGACCTCATTGTGCCCGAGGTAGGCCTAAGAGACACATAGACTTGGAGAAAATTGATGCCAATAATTGCGTTATTTCATTAATGCGAAAATGAATCAAATCCTTACTAAATCGACAATAATAATAAAGTTACTAATGGCATTTGCCTTATTACAATCGAAATCTAAAACTAAGTTGGAAAGTAGTAAAGAACATCATTTGCTAAATCTATTTGGTCCCTGAGAGACTTTCTCCATGATTGGCTCTTTTGACTCCATCAATAAGGTTCCCCAGGTCGCGCATAGCCAACAATAGGTAGGCCTTCGCTATATGCCTTCTTTCATTGCCATCCGTGTTCTGACAATCTGAAAGTCTCTTCCTTATCTTTTCCTCAAACTCCATCAACCCTTGCTCCAAATATTCCAATTTCTCGGTGGACTTAGTGGCGATTTCCTTCCATTCATTAATTGCCTCCATGTTCACTTTATGTTGTTCCAGATGTCTAGCTTCAGACTCAAAAACCCTTTTGCGAATCGTTCTATACTTGACCTATGCCTCAGCAGCATCATCAATGATCCTATTTTCCAAATTGACCCTTGCTTGACATCTCCCTCTACATCATCTACCAATCATGATGGATAAAAATATACATGACCGGTATGGTACCTGTCTGGCTCAATAGTCTCTCTTTCCACAATGACCTTCTGGTTCTACATATGTTGCGCCTCGAACTTGAAAGGAATGATGCCCCCTTTGAAATCTGCCTTGTATTGGACCATGTTAGAAACCCGAGGTATGACCTGTTTTCTTCCTTCTTGTCTCATTATCCTTATAGGAGCATA
Source organism: Nicotiana tabacum (assembly GCF_000715075.1). Taxonomy (NCBI): domain Eukaryota; kingdom Viridiplantae; phylum Streptophyta; class Magnoliopsida; order Solanales; family Solanaceae; genus Nicotiana; species Nicotiana tabacum. The sequence continues at coordinate 90,692,567 of NC_134092.1, read as the reverse complement.
GGGATAAATGCCTCGCAACCCTATCAATACCAAATAATTAGTATCCCTTGACCTGATGATGAACTCACTGTTAGGAACCCACTCAAACATCCAATATACCTTCTCGTCTGTCAGATTGCTGAAGAAACGTACACAACTTACAGCACTTCCGGGCTGTGCGAATCTATATGGGATGAATGTCATTTTCTTTGGATGGTGGTAGTCTATATAGTCATTCAATGGCCGTCGCAGAAGCTCTTGACAATATTCTCCCTTCTGAAAGTGTTCCAATAACTAGACTTGCTATAATAGATTATAACCTTCAAAATGTCTGAACCCCTGCTTGCACCGATCTAGAGCGCGGTACAGTTTAGCTAGGATCATAGGGATGATGGTGTAGGTTTTCCCCTCGATGCCTTCCATTAAAGTTCTTGCAACCATAGCTAAACGACTATGAATCCTTCCCTCTTTCATTGGAAATATCAACAAACCCAAGAAACAAATGATGAATACATAAACTTGGTGGTGCGTCCAACCTAAGGAGGTAATGGTAAGTTCCTCATGATGAAGATGATATGACTTACTGTGCCCGTAACGCTCATAAAGGAATTCAAATGGGATGTATGACTTCTTCAAACAAAGCAACTCATCATTTTTCTTGAAACCTAGCATTTTTAGAAAATCTCGAGGGGTGCGATTCTCTGGCACTAATAACCCTGGACTATCCTATGGCAGCTTAGCGAAGCCTCCTATTTCTTCTAAGAGAGGAATCATTTCTATGTCACCAAAGCAGAAGACGACCCTTTTCTCATCCCAAAACATAATAGCGACCTCGATCAATGCCCTATTTGGTCGAATGTCTAGCACGGCCGGAAAATTACCAAGGACCCTTCTCACATGATTCTTGTCACAAGGCGCGAAACTTTTCCACCAATCAAGTAGTAGAGGTGGGATGTTTTGGACCATGCCGAACCTAGGGACTTCGTGCTTCATTTTCTGCAAGCAACTAAAGTTAGCCCTCTCCCTATCCAGATTCGACCATTTACACAATAATGATCAACATATTAGCACAGTTTCTCCAAGTAATGGACATAACATGTTAGTGTCCATTGAAATTGTGGAAATCCCGTCGGACTTGGGACAAGGCTTATCTTAGCGGGCTATTACGTTAATAACGTCATAACCCGCACTAGGTTTAACATGATGCATGTACATTTGATGTTGGAGTAAGGTTTCTAGAATGGTCTAGACTGGTACTCTCAAGTGGACAACTTGGGAGGGAAAGGCACGAGACCATCCCCTGCACCGCTGATCGACTAGTCTACCGCAAATAAGTCTTTCCGATTTAAAAAGGGTAATTCTGGAATAGCGCGGACACTCATCAAGCATTGCTATATTGATAATTGGCACGAGTGGAGTATGATGTGGAGCATGCTTTATGCAAAGATAATAACACGTTGCCAAGTATTTGCATGATAAATATGTAAAAGCAGTAAATACGGTAATAAGTTAAAACATGAAAAACATAAGAAATAAAGACAAAGGAAGAAGTTAGTTCGTGGAATATATGTGAGAATGTAATAAAGAAAGAAAGGGAGTAGGGATGGGAGAGGCATGATATAAGAGTCTTTAGACAAAATGAAGAGCAATCATAGAAAATAAAGGCGAACGGGAAAGGGGTGTGCATGTTATAGAAAATTTAAACAAATAAAGGTGGAGCAGGGAAGGGATGTGCATTTTATAATAAATAAAATAATTCACGTAAGCCAAGTTCATTATGGTAAGAGCCTAAGTATTTCCCTAGTAGAGTCGCCATGCTGTCGCGCCCCGTTTTCTCGCGAAAGCGGGTTTCGACGTTGTGACAACTCTTTTGGATGGGAGATAGAGTGCTAAAACAAGAAGAGTCGCCACCTAACGGTTTTTTAGGTGTGTTAGGTCACCTATTATGTAGATAACTTTGTTTGACTAGTCAACGCCACGAAAGATCGGGTAAGGGCACAAATTACCTCAAAGAGAAAGTGTTAGGCACTCTTCGAGGTCCACAACTGTGGGTCCCGGCCGAACTTAAGATTATGTGGATTATAATTAGGCAAGATAAACAAAGAGAGTAAGGGTCAAGGAAATTAATTATAACACAATGAGAAATAAGGATTACAAGGATATAAACATGACAATCTATATTAGACGGCTAAAAGTATAAAGAAGAGAGGGGGGTCCTAAGTTTTTTAGCCTAGAGGATCACCTCGTGCAACATAAATAATACTTCGCATCTCCCTTGAGGTAGGGAATTACTCATATTATTCAGCGGGAACAGATTATCATCTTCTGCTACCCGATTACTATGTTAAAGTTGTTTACTTAAGCGCTCTAATTCAATTCTAAGTCGTGCCATATGCGTGCACTGCCCGTCCCGTACCTATGGTCCAGGAGGCATTGGACCTCTATTTAGGGTGGTTCTAGACTTTACTTAGGCTTCTCAAAATGATAAAACTAGGCGGCATATAAAACATGTTAGACTTCATGTAAGGACAGTTAGCCTCCACACTTAAACAACAAATGCACGCAAAATAGGTTCTTACATTAGGCGTTAGACAGTTTCAGAACTGAGACAAATTAAAGCCACTTAGGCCCTATAGACGTGGTTTCTATATGACCTTGGATTCACACGTGCAAGCAGTTTCATATGAAAGATGCCACTTTAAGCTTATAGACATGATCTCTAGGTGATTTATACAGTAGGGGGGCTAGTGAGAACCATCAGAAATATTCAAAATTACTCGTGTTTGATCATTTGGGCATGCTCTCTAATAGTGGCATGGCTAAGCAATGAAACAGTATTTGAAAGTTCAGTATTGACACTTTAAAGCGAGTGGTAATACCCCATAGGCAGGATTTCTAACGATTAACGATTGAAACTATTTTTTTTATACTTAGTCCTTATAGGCACATTTTCTAGGTGAGTAGTATGATAACAATAGCAAATTAACCAATTAAAGTCTTAAAGGCATGATTTATGGATGAAGATCAATAGAACATAATCTAGTATAATCCTATAGGCATGGTATATAATGAATATGCTGCAGTAATTGAAGGAATGGTTATTGACATTTGTTTCCTATAGGTATACTGTCTAGTAACACATGGCAGTAGACATAGGAATAAATAAAGCACGTATGTCTTGATAGTAGACAGGTTGTGTGAGTGTACGATTCTCCTAATGGCATGATTTCTACCACTGTATGTGGAAATTGAATAGCATATATGATAGGTTGGATAAAATAACAAGTAGATCATACGAACCCTATAGGCATGTTTTCTACCCTTTTATGCAAACATTAGAGTATGCCCATTTCCCCGATTTCACTAACACCCCAATTATTTATTACAAAATTATTACAGACCCAATGATGAATGTAATTACAAAATATTATCCAAACAATAACAGTAGGCCTATAGTAGGCCCCAAAGGAAGATACCCAGTATTGGTTAGGCCTTCAACAAATGCCTTCTTCACAAATAGCATACCTATATCCCAACAGGGGACTATATTCATCAGCACAACCCAGAAATCATAGAGGAACTCAAACCAAACCAAATAGCCAAAGATTGATCATACGACCCAAACACATAAATCACTTTAACAAACCAGTTTGCATATTCAGTAGATAGAATGAGGAAAGAACTGAGTGTCAGAGACATCTAAGGTCTCAGTAGTAAAGATAGTGGCCAACGAACCCCAAATCCTAGTGTTTCAGAGTTCACAAGGGTCTCAAATAGACCCCGAGTAGTGCTCACACTAGAGAGATCAATAGAGAGAGTCTTAGTAGCCTTGGCTTTCAGCCGGCCAAGAGTGATAGATTCAGAATAGTATAGGTAACCAATGAGAGTGAGAGAACAGTGATTAAGGGATAGAATTTGGAGAGATGCACTTGTATTTTAGAAAGCAGACATAGCAAAGTTGCTTAAAACACAGAACATGCTAATTAAGAGGGTCAACAAGACTTAGAGGCAGGTTGATATTACAGGTTTAACACTTAGCAAGAAATAACATATTGGCAGAAAACACATTGAGAGAGTTAGAGGAGAATCAAGTTTCCTAAGATTACAAGATTAACATACAAAGGTGCATAATACCAAATAAGTCTAAGTAGGGCACTAACTTAGGAAGTTTAAAGCTTAAGGATCCAAATTATGCTAAGTATCCATCACAAATCAAAATACCGCCATGTTAACTTACATCGTGAAGCAAAACAGTATCAAACATGGTAGGAAAACACAAATTAAGATAGCTACTCTAAAGTCTCAAATAATCACTAAAGGGATACGGAATCAAGTAACCCAAAGATATGCCGAGTGATACAATAGTAGGGGAGCAAGTCACAGATTATAACACATTATAGATGTGAGGCAGTCATTGCAGGAATTTCAAGTAGAGTGGGAAAGCAAACTCATGTCAAATAGTAATGTAGACATTTAGGTGCCAATACATTAGGCTAAATGAACTTAAGAGGGTCTAAATTATTCAAGGAAAGCATATTCAAATAAAATCTCTCAAAACTAGAAATTTTAGGTAAACATCAAGTGCTAAAGAGGTTCAGATCGTAAGGCAAGTTTAATGCTAGCAATATTACGCACAGAGATGGTCTAAGAACACATTAGGTCATGAAATTCAGAGGCGTGAATATGCAGAACATAAACACAGAAGAATGAAATCGTAAAGCCAAGAGACTCACCAGTTATCAATTGAATAACCAGACAACAAGAAAGAACAAATTTCATAGTGCTCTGAATGTCAACAAAGAGAAAGAACCCATATTCTTAGCGCGTCAGAGTTCCCAAGGGCTTCAAATGAACCTCGGGTAGTGCTCGTACCAAGATAAGTTGAAAATCGAATTCCGGTGGCCTTGGCTTTTAGCCGGCCAAGAACTGGAGTATAGAACAAGAGAATAAGAGAATAATAGAGTAATAGCTTCGAATTGTTTAGTGAATCCAGGTAATTCCAAAGTTTCTTTCAAAGGGGAAATGAGGGGAGGGTATATAGTAGTAGAAATCAAACAATCAAATCAAGGAAATATTATAAAATCAACATAAATAAGGAAATATTAACATGCTGAATCAGTAAAAGTCAGATTAGAGAAAAATTAGGTAAACCCTAGTTGACAGAAATCCAAAATTGACCGGAGATCTTGGCTAATCGGACCCATATAGCCTTGATATAAATGTATCTAGACGGAATACTGTCTAGATCTTAAAGATTGAAGACGATTTCCATATGATTCCAGGTCTGGTACTTGACAAAAATAGGCAAGTACTAAGTAATACCAAAATCGTGTAAGTAACACGGAGATGGACCATATATAGAAGGCAAATTGTAAGAGGATTCTATATTAAAGTCGGAATCGGAGATAATTTGGGGTGTGACGACTAGGGTTTGTGAAGAAGAAGGGCGTGACAAAGAATAGAGGCGGTTGTCTTTAGGAAATGGGGATTATGGTTTAGGTGAGGGAATATAATGAGAATGGGGAGGGGTGTTGTGAGTCATTGATCGCTTTTGATCAACGGCTAGGATTTAAAAAGAGTTGGGTCGGGTTTTATGTACTGGATTGGGGATAAAAGGTTCATTTGGATTGGGCTTGGGGATTGGGCCAAGGATTTGGGCTTGTTTGGTCCGAAATTAATCCTAATTTTGTTTAGATTATAAAAATAGGGAATTAAGGGAATAATTAAAATATAATAACTAAATAAATTATAAAAAATGCTATTTATGCAAAGTAATATTTTAAAATAATAGTAGAAGATTATAAGAATGTAATATATTATTTTGACCTTAAATAAAATGACAAATGCAATAAAATTATAAAATACAGGCTATTATTGCAAGATTGTGCAAATGGCTTAAAAATACTAATGTAATTATAAATAATAGAGTAAAATATCTGAATCAAGTCTTATAGATGAAAAATAATAATAAAGCCCTGAATATTATGGAAAATTATAGAACAATTATTGTATAGATTAGTAACTAAATAATGATGCCAAATGATGTTTTGAAAGTATATACTATTCGAGAAAATATGAGGGCAAAATTGGGTATCAACAATGGGCATACTATCCTGTTTGAGATGCGTTTGGATCTGGGCCTACTATTCGTGTGAGAGAAAGCCCGTTGAAGACCCAGTCAATATTGGGTTACTTTGTTTGGGCCTATTCCTAGGCCTGTAGTTGTTCCTTTATATAATTGTACTCATTATTTGGGCCTGTAATAATTTGTAATAACGAATAATGGAGAGATTAATGAAAAGGAGGCTGGAGTATTCTAATATCTGCGTGAAAAGGGTAAAAAATATGCCTATGGGGTCTACGTGCTTTATGTGCTATTTTGTTTAACTTGCTTTATTTCTGCACATCAATAGAAATCATGGCTATAGGAATCATGCACACCTCACTTGTACACTGTTCAAATACGTTAGTCCAAGTGTTTGCCATCCTCGCTTCTATATTACTATTGTGCGTTTAGATAGCATGCCAATAGGATGTATAACATATTCTTTTGTTGACTTAGATACCATGCCTATAGGACTTCAAATAATCAATTGGTCAATTGCTTCTATTACTTTAGTGTACTGCTCATCCAGATATCATAACTATGGGGCTCTAATCTTTTAAACAACTACCTTTGTTGTTTTCATTATACTGCCTCGCCTAGATGACATGCCTATAGGAATAAAGTGCTATAAAAAATCAAGTCTGATTGTCAAATTGTTAGAAATCATGCCTATAGGATATTGTCACTTGCTTAAAATTGTTCATGAGGTCAATGTTGTTAATGCTGGACTTTCAAAACTGTTTCATTACTTAGTTATGCCACTACTAAAAACCATGCCTATAGGACAATGTCATCTACCTAGACACATATTTATAAAATCAGCGCTGATAATTCTGAGTTTACAAACAGTTTACTACCTCCTCGCCTAATCCATTGAGAGCAATAACGTTTCACTTATGATGCTGGAATTCAGAATCACCTAGAAACCATGCCTATAAGACTCTAAGTCTTAATTCTGAAACCATCTACTGCCTATTATACCGCGTGCATTTGTTGTTTATGTGTTGGGCCTTTAATTGTCTTTACGTGAAATCCTATCTGTTTTGGATTTTGCCTAGCTTTCTCTTTTTGAGTAACCTAAGTTGAGTTTAGAAGCACCTCATAGTAGGTCTAAAGCCTCCTGGACCATAGGTATGGGACGGGTAGCGCACGCATAGCATATGGTTTAGAATTGAACTAGAGCGCCTTAAGTAATAACTTCAACATAGTAATCGAGTTGCGGGAGATGATAGTCTGTGCCCGCTAAATAATATGAGCAACCCCTACCTTAAGGGAGTTGCGAAATATTATTTATGTTGCACGGGTGATCCTTTAGGCTAAAAAACTTAGGACTCCCCCCCCCTTTTTTTCTTTATATACTTGTTATTCACACTTAGTCATTTAACGTAGGCTAATGCCGTTGTACCCTTTGTAACCTTTAAGATTTATACTAATCATCTATTCTTAGGTGTTATAATAAAGTCTTCAACTTTTATACCTTTCCTCGCTTTTTTGATCACCTAGCCTAATCATCTAATCCACATAGTTTAAATTTTGGCCGAGACCCACAGTTGTGGACCTCGAAGAGTGCCTAACACCTTCTCTTTGAGGTAATTTGAGCCCTTACCCGATCTTTGGTGACGTAGACTAATCAAATAGAGTTATTTGCAAATAGGTGCCCTAACGCACCTTAAAAATTATTAGGTGGCGACTCTTCTCTTTTAATACCTCTCTTAAAAGAGTTGTCACACGTCGAAGCCCGCCTTTCGCGAGAAAACGGGGCGCGGCAGCATCACCCTTCATACTTTACACTCATCTCACATTATATATAATAGCAAGCACCAAAACACCCTTCATGCATATTCTCACTTTATCTCAATCATGGAAACACCCTTCGTGCAATGATATTGATATATGAATAAAGCACGGAAACACCCTTCGTGTACAATCACTCTTCCTCACAAGCACGACAGGACCATTCGTGCATTTCGCTCTTCCTCACCAAGCATCACATATAACAAAGTACCAAGCAAGGTGGAAAGCATAATCAACATCAATAGTAGTATTTGAACATAACTCGCCAATGAGAATTTACCAACACTTTTGCACCAACAACCAAATTAACAATTCAACGATTTCAATAACCAATATCTCAATAAGCTCAATATAGGAAATAACATGAATACAAGAAATCAAAGAGTCTTACAGTCTATCTAAAGCATGGAAGACATAATACATAAAGTAGCATGGCACAAATAAGACTAATTTCACCTGCATGCTTATCCCATAGCCAACACAATGCACTTGTCATCTTGTATATACGTCGCCCCCAACACATAGATCACATAGAAAATAGACTCAATTACACCATAATTTTCTCAATCAACGTTAACCAAGATACATATCTCTTTTCAGAACAAGATCAACAATCCAACACAACTTTTCCTTTAGAATAAACCTCCAAACTACCCGAATCTAGTCAAATATAGTTTCAATAAGTCAACACAATCTTTACAAACTACCCTTGTACGAAAAAGGTTCGATCATTAACATAATTGGAAAAGTCAACAAAAAGTCAAGCATGGCCCATGTGGTCTAAATCCGAAATTAAGACCAAATATCGGTTACCTATTTATCCTCGAGTCCAAATATATGATTTATTTCGAGATTCAACCTCAATTTGAGGTCTAAATCTCAATTTTATAAAATTCCTAGTTTCTACCCGAAACCCCCAATTTTTACTCTGTGAATCTTAGATTTGATAATAAATTCATGAAAAAGTAATGAAAATTGAACAAACACAAGGTAGGATTTCTAACCTATGAATTTAGGAAGATATTGATATCCAAAAATCGCCTTTATAGAGTCTATGTCTCAAAAATGGTGTAAAATGAGCTAAGTCCTCAAATCTCAATTTTTTAACCAGCTCCAAATATCGTAATTGTGAAGCCTTGTTCGCAAAAGATAAACATTGATCGCAAATGCGATCAGTGTCTGAGCCCCTCATATGTCTCAAATGCGACACAAGCATCACAAATGCGAAATGTGCCTCGCAAATACAAAGCAGTCCCTCTACTCCCCAGAGTCACAAATGCGACCAAACCATCGTAATTGCAAAGACCACCCCTTGCAAAAACGAACATAGATTTGAAAATATTTAGCTGCCCAGCCCCCTTCAGCATCAGAAATGCAAGCATGATCTCACAAATACGAGGCTAGCATCTGTAAACAGAACCTCGCAAATGTGAGATCTACAGTCCAGCAATACCAGCAAACACAATATCTATGCAAAACATTCCACAACCTATCCGAAACTCACCCGAGCCCCTCAGGCTCTAATCCGAATATTCACACAAGTATATTAACATCAACCAAACTCACTTGCAAGCTCAAATCATCAAAAAACATCTAAAATCAAGAATCGATCATCAAAACTCAAGATTTTCAAAGTTCAAACTCATATTTCCAACCTTTTACATAAAGCGCCGAAACGACCTCGGTTTACCCGGGACCCCGACCAAACATGCATACAAGTAGAAAATCATCACACAAACCTACCAAAATTGTAAAAATATCGATCCGAGGTTATTTACCAAAAATGTTGACCGTGGTCAACTTAGCCACTTTCAAAGTCAAAATCACATTTTCAATCAAAATGACCTATCGGATAGTTATATTTTCTACCTCTAAAAGAAATATTCGTCCTCAAACGGACATATAAATGTACCTAGACTAGTAAAAAGATACGGGTATCTACTCCTCATGTCAAACTCGGACTCCCATGTATCCTCCTCAATTAGCTGATCTCTCCAATGCACTTTTACAGAAAGTAATCTTTAGATCTCAACTTTCGAATCTACCGGTCTAGAATAGCCATCGTCTCTTCCTCATAAGTCAAATTCTCATCAATTTGCACCGTGTTGAAGTCTAAAACATGCGACCTATTTTTATGGTACTTCTAAAGCATGGAAATGCGATATACTATATGTACCCTTGTTATGCTAGGAGGCAATACAAACCTATAAGCAACATTTCCAACTCTCTCCAAGATCTCAAATAGGCCACTAAACTTCGGGCTTAAGTTGCCCTTCTTCCCAAATTACATCACGCCCTTCATAGACGAAACTCAAAGAAGAACCTTCTCACCTTCCATGCAAGGCATATCGCAAGCCTTCCTATCAGCATAACTCTTTTGCCTGGACTGCAGTGTACGAGGCCGCTCCTGAATTAATTTCACCTTCTCCAAAGCAACATGAACCAAATCTATTCCCAACAATCTAGCCTCACAGGCCTCAAACTAACCAATCGGAGAACGACATTGCCTCCCATATAAGGCCTCGTATAGAGCCATCTGGATACTTGACTGATAATTGTTGTTGTAAGCCAACTCTGCCTAGAGGTAGAAACTGGCCCAACTGACCCCCGAAATCAATAGAGCATGCCCTCAACATATCCTCTAGAATATAAATGGTTCGCTCAGACTGCCCGCCCATCTGAGGAAAGAATGCGGTACTCAGCTCAACCTGCATGCACAACTCACGCTACAAAACTCTCCAAAAGTATAAAGTGAACTGCGTGCCACGGCATACCGTGCAGGCGATTAATCTGCCGAATGTAAATTTGATCCAATCGCTTTGAAGATTAGAAAGTCACTACTGTAATAAAATGTGCGGACTTGGTCAACCAGACCATATTGATCCAAACAATATCATACTTCCTCAAGGTCCGTGGTAAGCCTACCACAAAGTCCATAGTGATGTGCTCCGATGGTAGGCTATAATCACGTGTTTTAGTCGTAGTTTGCGCTCTAATTACTGTATTTTACTTGTGTTTGAGCTTGAATAATAGTGAATTGCACTTATTATGTATTTTATGCCTTGCAGGAAGTGATTCTGAGTTAAAAAGATAATCAGGAGCTAAATCGAACAAGTTGGATCTTTAAAGTCTGAGTAAAAGCCCGAGGGATTAAATCGGGATCACGTTCGGGGGTCGTGAGCCAAGTCTGTATATCAAAAATTGAAGAAAACGAATTACTTTGTTAAAAGTCTACTGCTGCGCCGGATGGGGCGGCGTGGAAGTGTAAATTGTTGCTGCCTTGTCAGAATTTGCTCTCTGAACTTTCCCACTAGCTCCCCGTATGGGGCGGCGCATGGCTCTTGTACAATTTTCTCAGAGTATTTTCATATTATGGCTTGGAAAGTGTAGTTTCGCCTGGGCCCACTCCTACATGGTATAAATACACCAAAAAGATGTTTTTTAAGGGACTTTTGACCTTGGAAGCTTAGGGAGAGCATTAGAGGCTACAAGACACAGAATTTCATCATCTTTCCATCAATTTAATACGCGAGTTTGGATTGTAACGTTAGATTGATGCTTTCTTATTCTTTAATTATATTTGTGATGACTTCTTCCATGATTATGGAGTAGTTTCCCTTAGGGTTTGACGGATATGGTATTTTGATTGATATTAATGGATTTTAACTCTAGTTCTTTGCTTGAATTCATTTATGGAGCATTGAATTGTTACAACTTTATTCACCGGTTTATTTAATCGAAAGAGGAATATTTTGGTGATTATCTTTGCAGTATTTTATTTGGTTTAATTCACTGATTCTCTTAAGTAATTGAAAGAGCTTGTTGAATTGTTGATTAAATCAAGTTAGGAGAATATTCAAGCGATGTTTTCCTAAAGACTAATCCATTAACGCATGCTTGCATATTTTCATAGTGTTTATATTAGTTCACATCGTAGAGTTAAGATTTAATCGAGAGAGGAGTCTTGACTACATGTCTGAACTAATCATCGAGTGAATTCTTGAGAATCATTAGAACATTAGAGTTAAATCCAAAATAGCTATCTTGCACCTATCATATCATGACCCTTATTCATCACATTAGAACATTAGAGTGAATTAAATTAGAGTTGGATCCCAAATAGCAATCTCGCACCTATCATGTCATGACCCTTATTCATCATATTGATAAGAAACCAACTTTGCTAATCTCTAGTTCTTTGCAGTCAATTGTCAATTGCTTTACTTTAGTAGATAATCGTAGTTCGTAATCAATCCAAGTCAAGTTTTGATCATTCTGAATAACAGTTAAATCAAAAATTACTAGAGCATTGTTTAAATCCAATCCATTTGGAGACGATTATTTAACTATACTATCTTTGGCTAGTGAATATCAATTTTGTGTTGTATTTTGTGCTCGTCAAATTTTGGTGATGTTGTCGGGGATTGGCAATCAATAGTGTTCAAGATAGTGTTTGGTGCTAATTCAGGAACTTATTTTATCTTATTCTTCACGGTTTTTCTCTTCCGTGTGCAGGAAACAAGTTGACTTCTCTAGTGTATGACTCATTCTTCTTCAAAGGAAGTGATACCCTACGAACCAGAGTTGGAGAAACATCTGCGACAATTGAGAAAAGAAAGAGAATTAAAAGAAAATTTCTTGGGTCATACTTCGACTCAAGATAACATGGCAAATAAAGAGATTGATAGAGTAGACTTAGCTGCAAGAGAGGCAGCACAACAAGAAGCTACACAGATAGTAGCTGAGGCAGCCCTTAGAGCTATTGAGGACACTATCGAAGATGGTGAGGGTCGAAGATTCAATCTAAACCGACCCTTGGTTGAAGACCAGTTCGAAAACATGGTACCCATGCCCGGTAGAGCATTGGGTGGTTATGCCAGACCAATCTACAATCAGGGATAGTACAGTGTCAGACCTCCACCCATAGCAACGAATAATTTTGAGTTGAAGCAAGGTTTGCTTCAAACTATCCAGAATAATTGTGTCTTCAGAGGAAAGGTGAATGGAGATCCGAACACTCACTTGATGGACTTTGATGATATCATGAACACCTTCCAGTACAGCAGAGTGTCAAAAGATGCAGTCTACTTAAGGGCATTCCCTTTTTCACTGAAGGATGATGCGAATTACTGGCTTCGTAGCTTACCAACGGGGTCGATCAGGACATGGGAAGATATGAGTAAAACATTTCTTGACAAATACTTCTCAGCTGCAAAAATAGTGAAATTCAGAAGGGAAATTCACAACTACTTCAAGAAGGACCTTGAAACAATTTTCGAGGCTTAGGAAGGATTCAAGAAGATAGTGAAAAAGTGTCAGCATAATAAGATTGAATTGTGGATGCAACTTCAGGACTTTTGGGATGGACTGACACCTTCCTCGCGGCGATCTCTAGTACTGTAGTTGGAGGTCCTTTAATGAAGAAGAATCCTGAGGAGATTGTTGCAATTCTTGATGAGCTCTCTGAAGATGCTAACCAATGGCCTGCTGAGAGTAATGATAGAAGAAAATCAGCTGGGGTTCACTAGGTAGACTCTAACATATCAGCGCAAGCCTATCCAGACACCATGGCCATAAAGATAATAAAGTTAACATTGGTCAAGGTACAGAGTGAGCCGCAAAAAGCATGTGACTTTTGTGGAATGAGACACCCTACACATGAGTGTCAAGCTCTAGCTGAAGTAGTAAATGTGATGGGGATCTCTGACAGAGGAAGCTACCAAAGCGGCAATAATTTTAACTCCATGGGGTAGAGGCACTCAGGTTACTCTTGTAGTTCATCAGGTGGAGTGCAAACGCATGGAAACAAAATAACTCCAGACCCTAGGGACAGGGAGCTCCAGGTTTTCAAAATCAGCAAAGGCAACAATATCATCCTCCCCAATCTAATCAGTCTAGTATGGAAGATCTGATGAAGGCCTTCATTATGAAGATAGATGAGAGGCTTGAAACCCATGGCACAGTTATCAGAGAACAGGGCATGACCATTCGAAACTTGGAAAGACAGGTGGAGCAACTAGATAATCTATTGTCTGAGAGGGTTCCAGGAACACTCCCTGCTAATACTGAAAGAAATCCAAAAGAGACAATAAATGCAGTGTCTTTGAGGAGTGGGCACGTAGTGGAGGATCCCTAGGTAAAATAAAAGGATGAGCTGATTGAAAAACATGTGGAGATTGTGGAGGAACAGAAAAATGACAACATTCAAGAAGGTGCATGGATGGTGGATGATGGTCTGAAGAAGAAGGGAAAGACTAGAGCTCAGAAGAGGAAGAAAGATAAGAATGCAATAAATTAGGAGACTGAAGAAAGTAAATATATGTCTGCTCTACCTTTCCCGCATAAGCAAAGAAGAGAGAAGCTGGAAAAACAATTTGGGCACATTCTAGAAGTGCTCAAGCAGGTGCATATGAATATACCTGTAAGACCCCGAATAATTTCGAAATACTTAATCGCTATTAAGAAAGTTGATGTGCACTAATTATATTATTTTGTGTGTAGACAAGGACTATTATATGAATTATATCAATTTATAATGATAATATATGTATGATGTGCATTAATAATGGTTTATGGTCTAAGAAGAGCCACAAGGCTAAGTCAAGTTGAAACTTTTATGATGGGATAAAGTTTCAAGTGAGTTCGCACAAGATCCTACTTCAAATGCATGTTTCTACCAAACTATAGCTACTTAGGAGATGATCTACCTATAAAGGTAAAGACCTTTGATTCTAGTTTCCAACGCTTCAAACCGTTCATCATTTGGACATTCCTACAAGCAGTTATGACCAAATTACCAAAGGCTTGCAGAATGCGATTCTGCAACCAATTATGCGACCATTATGCGATCGCAGAAGTGGTTATGCGACCGCAAACTGGTCGTAGAATGGACCAGTACATCCTAGTTTTGGGCACCAATTTTGTGGTGCATTTTTCGACCCGCATAGCCATTCTGCGGTCCATTATGCGACCGCAGACCTGATTTTGGAGGGTTATTTTTTTTATTTTCATAATCCGACCCCATTTTGATAAATAGGCTTTGGGGCTTATTTTGGGGCAATCATCTGAGGTTTTTTTTAGAGATAAGTGAGAGTGTTCTAGAGATATAAAGTAGATGAAGTATTTTTCTCATCAAGATCTTGCCCAAACTTTGAAATCCAACAAGGAAATCTCACAAGATCTTCATCTAAAAGGTAAGATTCAAACCCCTAGTTTTCAATTTCGAGTTTAGGGTAAAAGATGGGTGATTGTGAGTATGATTCTTGGGTGTAAGAGTATTATTTATACATGCTTGTACTAATAAGATTTGTGGAAAGATTTTTGAGCTCAAATAAGTAAATATTGGGTTGTGGGTAGAAAATAATCTTGTAGAAGAACCTTGTAGTTAAATTTGCACATCTAGTATTTGATAAAATGCTCAAATGAGCTGAGACCATGAATATCTTCCTAATTATGGTTCAATTTTGTTATGTCTCAAAATAGATTAGGATTGCTAGAATTTTCGGAACGTTGTAGTAATTTAAGGAAAGCTCAAAGCAAGGTATGTTGGCTAAACTACTCTCTTAGAAATGAATTCAATGATGTTTTCATAAGTTTCAAGTATGGTTGTCTCAAGTTCCTTATTCTATGTTCCGAGTTGTTCCCAATAAATTTGATTGTCCCGAATAAGCAAAGTGTCGAGAATTTAGTATTCAAAACGTGTTCTGAATGTTCCTAACACATATTGTTATCCTTTGGGAATGTGTTCAAGAATGATATATGTATTAAAATGCTATGTCTTTGAGTTGTGTTTCAAATGAAGGTTATGATTCCAATTCTGTGACAAAACTCAATATGCTTAAGACTCTTAATTGCTCATATGTCCTAAAGTCTTGATTGGAAATGTCTTACTGTTGATAACCTATAAAGATGGTTGGAAGTGAAATAAATGAATTGGGATATAAAGTGTGGCCAATGGCGCCAATGGAATTAAAAGATGTGAGAAAGGTTATCAAATGGGCCTTGATTCAACTATTCTATACTGACTTCGAAAATAGAATTGCCCAAAAGCTTATGAACTCAAGCCATGCCCGCATGTGGCCGTTTTAACAAATGCTATGCTTTATGAGTATTTTCAATGTGTTTTGCACTCTTGCATATTCATGAGTGAAAATTGTGTATTGCCCTTTTTGGGAAAAAGTATTTCAAGAATAAATGGTATGTAACTTGTTGATGATTGTAACTTGTGCATCAATTGCCAATTATTTTACTCAATTTCTCGGAAATAAATCTATTTTGCTTAAATTGTTCGTTTATAATGAACTTATGGTTGTGATTTCCGGAATAGTATATATGTTAATATGTGATGATGATCTTTAAATTTGAAAGAGGTGAAAGTGAGGAATATCAAATACGGCCAC
This sequence comes from Nicotiana tabacum, assembly GCF_000715075.1. Classification (NCBI taxonomy): domain Eukaryota; kingdom Viridiplantae; phylum Streptophyta; class Magnoliopsida; order Solanales; family Solanaceae; genus Nicotiana; species Nicotiana tabacum. Next base: position 90,676,289 of record NC_134092.1, on the reverse strand, counting down.
CGTGCCTTAAATAAAGAATCTTGTGAATGGCCAAAAGAGCCAAGGAAATATTGCTGTCGTTATTGGTTGAAAAGACTAGTGGAGATTTATACAATGTGAAAGATGATGAGGTAAATATATTTGCACCTATGTTATTTTTGTGAATTATTCCCCTTATTTGGGATGAGATTGGTGTGATAAAAATATTCCCCCTAATTGGGATGAGATTAATTGATATAAAAAGGTTGATGTCTCGAATAAGACAACCTAGCCAATCGGGTTGTGATCGGACACCATGCCACACACATGGTGGTGATTATGCTGGAAATTGTAATTAAAATTGTGATTTTTGGTTGATGTCATCAAATAAGACAGCCTAACCGATCGGGTCGTGATCAGACTCCGTGCTAGATTCACGGTGGTATATTTGCACAGAGATTGTGATTGAGATTATGGTTGATGTCTTCAAATAAGATGTCCTAGCCGATCGGGTCGTGATCGAACTCCGTGCTAAAAGTACGGTGGTATTGGTATTAATAGTGATTGTGGTTGATCTCTCTAATGAGATAGCCTAGCCGATTGGGTCGTGATCGGACTCCGTGCTAAAAGTACGGTGGTATTGGTATTGTGAATATTGGTATTGTGAACGATGGTATTGGTATTGTGAATATTGGTGTTGTAAAAGATGAAATTGTAAACAGTGATATATCGGTGCTAAAGATCTCTCAAAGAAAAATAATATTATCATCATATTTTGATTATCACTTCACAATGTTATCTTCATATTTTGGAAATTATTATGTTTTAACTTGGCATTTGAATATCATTGATTGTTGATTGTTATTTCCACGGTTTTCCCTTTCTTACATTGGCATTCTATTTTGAAATAGGACAGTTAGCTTTACATACTAGAACTATTCCATATGTACTAACGTCCATTTTGTCGGGGGCGCTGTATCTTCAATGGATGCAGGTGATTCAGCAGCGGTCAACTTTGGTCCTTGTTAGTAGTTACTCCCTGTTCAGCAGGTTTTAGTGAGCTCTACTCTATTCCGGGGCCGATGTCACTTGATGTTACACTTTGTGTCTTGACGTATAGCTGGGGCCTTGTTGTTGGCACTTCCATACTATTCTTCTGTCATATTTAGAGGCTCTGTAGATAGGTTATGGGTGGTGTATGATGTTGGGAATTGAACTAGAAATGTTGTTATTTGGCAAACATGTTTTTCATTATATCTAAAAACTTGTAATACTTTGAAAATTATGAATGAAGTTGCTAATGGAATGAAATAGGAGTTGTTAATAAAATATTTCTTGTGTTTGATTAATGGAGTGTATCTCCTCTTTATCATGGATGAGTTTGGGTAAAAAGAAATCTAATAGGCTTGCTCGGTCGGGTTCACTCGGTTTAGCGCCGGTCGCGCTCCCCGAGTTTGGGGCGTAACAAACTTGGTATCAGAGCCTAAGGTGTAAAAGTGTTTTAGGATGTCTCGGAGCCGTGTCTAGTAGAATCCTTCTTATCGGTGTATTGTCGACCACATATATAATGGGGAGGCTACTTGGACATTTAGGAATTTCACACTTCTTTGATACTCCAGATCGTGCGATAGAACTCAAGATAGGAAGCTAATTTCCTCGTCATGTCTCATATTTTATATGAGTAACCTACGGGTTCGAGGCAGCGAGAAGGAAAGAAAAGAACCAGTTGCTAGGGAAAATTTCCATGTTCCTATTAATATCACCACGCCACTAGATCATGTGGTGAGAGAACGTAAGAAACGAAAGAGGGTTGTTTGTACCAACAAGCCGGAATGTTTGATATGAAATAATAGCCACTCGGGTTTATGTTAGTTGATTCTTGAAACATATTATGGTTGTGTAAAGAGGGGGCTCAAGAAGAATAAATGCCTTTAGGTTGGATACACCCATCCAGGCCTTCCCAATATGCGGGCAAAAATATTTTGCGTCATGTTGTGAGTATGCTCAGAAGCATGTTAGGGGTGGTAGATTTGGGCAATTCCAAAAGTCCATACAATGAGTTGTTGCAGAGATTGTTACTCTCGCCATGAAGGCTTGAAGGAATACTAAGGGGAATGCTTATGATGTATGCAAAAGGGTAAATGCCAGGTAAGTGGGGCAAGTTAGTTTAGCGGACCCCATCCTCGTTGTGTGAAGTGTATGAGATGTCATTCGGGGGTATGTCACTATGGTACTAATGTATGTTTTGGATGTGGAATAGAGGGGCATCAATTAAGGTACTGCCCTGTCAATCTAAAGTCATCAAGTAAGTCACTCCTTAGTACATCATTATGAACACCGCATTATTTTCCTTGTTGTATATGTACATCCATATTGAAGAGGCCTACATAAATATGGTCTTAACCAAAACGTTGAATCACAAAATATTGCATACTTTCTGAACGAGACGCATTATTCGTGAAGCCACTCTATCACAAATTCTCTTATTTACAACCTCCTGTGGAATTGAGCTCTATAATTATGTCCTTGAAATTGAGTTATAACTCTAGGATTAATACTTCCCACTTGCTTCCCTAAATTCTCAACAAGGGACTCTACTTGATGAATTTCTTACATAACGTTTTGATTCAATTGGATAACATCTGCTCACTTGTTCTTATGCATGAATAGTCATAAAGTTTACCTATCTGGTATCAAATCCAATGTAAGAAAACCTAGTGTTGAGATCATTCTTGAGGAATTCTTTATCTTTTGTGTATGTGGCTCTTATGGTTGGAACAATTACTTTACTCCTTTATGAATAATATCATGAATCTTTTTCACTATCTAGTAACATGAGGCCATATCTCAGCACCTATTATATGTGTACGTGTCAATTGAAATGGTCACTTGTCTGTATAACGTTTCTCGGGAATTTGAGGTTTTCGTGAATTTGTCACAAGAAGATTTTTTTGTTCGCCCATCTCAGTATGACTTTCATGTCCACCTAGATCATGCCTCAGTGAGTAACTCACATTGTTCCTAGCATTGTAGTTACCCATGAAGTGGCCTAGTATTGCAGCTTGAGAGTTGTTATGGCAAAAACATGTCTAGCTCATAGCAAAGTATTCATTCTCTCTAACCAATACATGACTTCATCACAACATTAAGATGTCCTAGCTACATGATTTCACTTGTGTGAGGTTGAAAGGTAAGTAGACTTATGATGAGTATATTGAATTGAAAGAAAAATTCGTCGTATCTCCAGTCCTCTCATATAGGACCAACTATTGGCAAAGGTTAAGTTGTGAGAATGATAATAATCTCACAAGTGTTAAACATCTTTTTCATCCCCATGGGCTTATGACATAGATTTCTTGTGTCGGTTGATGTTAAGACCGTAATGCAATTTCATGCATTTTGAAACCCATATCACATTCGGGGTGCCAAAATATTCTCATTTCGAGTTGAACTGATTTTCCCTACACTCCAGGAGACGACTGGTGTCATGTACTTGGCCATTTATCTTTGAGGATTACTATTGCCGAACAAGACACATATGGAATGAAACAATTGTTGTTGTCCTTTTCATGACTCATGGTCTTCCAAGAATAACTGACGCTAATGTCTTTATCTTTCCGATTATGCCTCCCATAAGTCACATGTCAAAGAAGAAGCGTCATCCCATGATCAAATATATCGGATAGGAAATTTTATGGTCATATTCAAGCTAGCACATCTTAGACTAATTGTTGGAGGTTGCCAAAGGTTTAGTTTGGGTGTTCGGCATAGAGATTTAGAGTTGAAGAAAGTGAACGGGTTATTCTCAATATTTTCTCCATGAGGATGCTATGTGAATTGTTAATAAAGGTAAAACATGTGTAGTCACATTAGGCCTTATGAAGTCTCAAAGGAAATAGGTCAAACTATGAGTATGATGTTTCCCTTTTATTGTTCTCCGTGTACCCGATGTTTCATGTGTCTATTTCTAAGAAGGTGAAGTTAATGGGTAATTGGATTATGATGAGCAACTATTTTCTATCCTTTTTAGAAAAGTCCAGGAGTTGAGATTGCCCATGTTAATGTGTTATGGCGAAGTCGATAAATCGAGGAAGCCACCTTGAGGGACAAAAGTGTTAAGGAAATAAAATGTTCTCACTTGAATATATAGTCAAATGATTGTTATTTGAAAGGTACTTTCTATGTGTTATGATTTAAATATGTGCAGCTCATGTCCAGATATCACTCTTGATAATATTATGTATGTAATGATGAGATTTGTGATGTTGATATACATGGTGATGCTTTGTCAAGTTGTGGATGTGTTGATAGGTTTATTTTGGTGATAATCTGACAGGTGGATAGGCCCAGTTACAGGAAAAACTCTACTGAAATTTTTAAGAATTTGTAAAGATAGCCAAATTTTAAGAGCCCTAAGTAAGTTGAGATTTTGGATAGGAAGTATAAGACCCATGTAGTCATAACTGCCTATGCATAATGGTTTGAGGTAAAAGGATGGTAACTCTATTATTAGAAGTGACTTTTAAAACATTCGAGGACGAATGTTCTTAAGTGGGGGAGAATGTAACACCCCGAAAAATTTTAAAGTACTTAAGCGCTATTAAGAAAGTTGATGTGCGCTAATTATATTATTTTATGTGTAGACAAGGACTATTATATGAATGATATCAATTGATCGTGATAATATATGTATTATGTGCATTAAGAATGGTTTATGGTCGAAGAAGATCCCCAAGGCTAAGTCAAGTTGAAAATTTTATGATGGGATAAAGTTTCAAGTGAGTTCGCACAAGATCTTACTTCAAACGCATATTGCTACCAAACTATAACTACTTAGGATATTAACTACCTATAAACTTGAATACCTTTGAGTCTAGTTTCTAACGCTTTAAACCGTTTGTCATTTAGACATTCCTACAAGATGTTATGACCAAATTATCAAAGGCTGGAAGAATGCGATTCTGCGACCATTATGCAATCGTAGAAGCGGTTATGCGATCGCAAACTGGTCGCAGAATGGACCAGTACAGCCCAATTTTTGGAACCAATTTTGCAGTGCATTTTACGACCCGCATAGCCATTCCACGGTCCATTATGCGATCGCATAGCCATTCCGGAGGGTTAATATTTCTATTTTCATAATCCGACCCCATTTTGATAAATAGGCTTTGGGGCTTATTTTGGAGCAATCATCTGAGGTTTTTAAGAGAGAAGTGAGAGTGTTCTAGATAGATAAAGTAGATGAAGTGTTTTTCTTATGGTTGATGTCTTCAAATAATATGGCCTAGCCGATCGGGTCGTGATCGGACTCTGTGCTAAAAGTACGGTGGTATTGGTATTGATAGTAATTGTGGTTGATGTCTCTAATGAGATAGCCTAGCTGATCGGGTCGTGCTCGGACTCCGTGCTAAAAGTACGGTGGTATTTCTATTGTAAATATTGGTATTGTGAACGGTGGTATTGGTATATATTGTGAATATTTGTATTATAAAAGGTGAAATTGTAAACAATGATATATCAGTGCTAAAGATCTCCCAATGAAAAATAATATTATCATCTTATTTTGATTATCACTTCACAATCTTATCTTCATATTTTGGAAATTATTATGTTTTAACATGGCATTTGAATATCATTAATTGATGATTGTTGTTTCCATGGTTTTCCCTTTCTTACATTGGCATTCTATTTTGAAAGAGGACAATTAGCTTTATATACTAGTACTATTTCATATGTACTAACATCCCTTTTGTCGGGGGCGCTGCATCTTCAATGGATGCAGGTGATTCAGCAGCGGACAACTTTGGTCCTCGTTAGCAGTTACTCCCTATTCAGCAGGTTTTGGTGAGCCCTACTATATTCCGGCCCGATGTCACTTGATGTTACACTTTGTGTCTTGAGGTATAGCCGGGGTCTTGTTGCCAGCACTTCCATACTATTCTTCTGTCATATTTAGAGGCTCCGTAGATAGGTTATGGGTGGTGTATGGTGTTGGGAATTGAACTAGAAATATTGCTATTTGGCAAACATGTTTTTCATTATATCTATAAACTTGTAGTACTTTGGAAATTATGAATGAAGTTGCTAATGGAATGAAATGAGAGTTGTTAATAAAATATTTTCAGTGTTTGATTAATGGAGTGCATCTCCTCTTTATTCATGGATGAGTTTGGGTAGAAGAAAATCTAATAGGCTTGCTCGGTCGGGTTCACTCGGTTGAGTGCCGGTCGCGCTCCCCGAGTTTGGGGCGTGACAATACCTTTACATAGGTACTATCACAGATGCCAGCTTATGCTAAATATTTGAAGGAGATATTGTCCAAAAAAGCGAAAAATGGAAGAGATATCGGTTGTCAAGCTGACAGAGCATTGTAATGCCATTCTGCAAAACAAGCTCCCGCAAAAGTGTGGAGATTCAGGGAGTTTTACTATACCTTGCTCTTTAGGAAGTACTAAGTTTGAAAACTCTTTGTGTGATTCAGGTGCTTCTATTAATATTATGCCTTGTCTATTTTTAGGAAATTAGAGGGAGATATTGGAGAAATTAGGTCGATACTTGTGTCCTTGCAGCTGGCGGATCAGACCATAATCATACCTGAAGGAATAGTGGAAGATGTGCTAGTTTGGGTGGACAAATTTGTGTTCCTTGTGGACTTCATTGTGGTACACATGGAGGAGAATAAGGGTCCCTCTGATTTTAGGAAGACCCTTCTTGGCTACTGGAAGAGCAATTCTGGACATTCAGAAAAGGCATCTTATGCTCAGAGTGGGGGAGGAAAGGGTGACTTTCATGATGGAAGGAGAAAGGGGGCCCTAAAAGAGCAACTTGGAGAGTAAAACTAATAAGTGTTGGGTGTACCCAAAGAAGGACGAAAAGAAGCTATCAGCATGGATGTATGCACTGGGTCGGGCGTGCAAAGGAGATCCCGACTTAGATTCAGACCCCAACTAGATGAATTAGGGAAGTTTCCTTTACCTATTTCTTTTATTTGTGTGTCATGGGGACATGCCACAATTTAGAGTGTGGGCGGGGGATGTTAATATGTACATGTGTGTTTGTTTGCATTTCTTTTGAAGAAAAAAATTTGACTTTTCTCGACAATGGATTTCCTCGATTGTCAAAGTCAAAGAAAACAAAAATTGTTTTTCCGAGGTAGTGTAACAATTCCCTCTTGGTTTTTCTTTGTGCCGCGGTTCTTTTCCAAGGGTTTTGTTTGAACCATGTATAGTTAGTTTTTCTTTTGTTAGGAAATTTGAAGTCTTGTACTATGGTGTTAAATGGAGATAACTGCTCTTGACTTTGTTGTACCTTGAAAGTAGTGAGTGCCTTAGTTGTGATGGCTAGGCTCAATTATTGACTCATCTATAAGTACCTTAAATTATTTGATTTTGCCTTTGTTTAACTGTTTTGACTAGAGAGTCAGGATAGATCCATTCCTAAGTGAGTTATGTGCCAACGTGTGTGTGAGATTTGGTTGATATTCTGTGCATGTCAGTTGATGTCTAGAACTTTCCACGTGTGTTTGAAAAGCAAAATAGAAGTCTTGTTCAGGCTAGGAAGTGGTATAGGCATTTCTTTGTTGAGCCAATTATCTGTTATGACCCACCTGATTGTTGTGTATTCTAGTTAGCACCTTTGAGCCTGTAATCCTATTTTCTTTGGCAACCACACTATAATCCTGACCCTTGTGTTTGATTTGACCATCTGTTTGAACCTTCTACCTCTCTTGAGCACTTGATTTTGTTATGAGCTTGTAAAATCTAAGTGAGGTATGGTCGGATTTTTGAGTGAAAATATTGAAAAAGGAGAAAGGTGCTATTGTTTGAAAAAAGTTGCGAGAGCCACTTGTAGGGAATTGAAAGAAAAAAAAGAGTAAGTTTGCTTGAAAAAAAAATGGATTTCTTGCTAGTGGTAGTTCTCATCTTGTTGTACTTAAGGATATTAGGAAGGTTGGGGTTTTGTTCAACATAAGTGCGGGGTTTGGTTCAACACAAGTGTGAGGTTTAAATTGTTAATGTATATGTATTAAAGTTCTTAGGGAGGTGTAGTCACTATTATCTAAATTCTATCATACCCGTACAATTTTCAATACAATTTTCTCCTGTACAATTTCTCAAAGTATTTCATGTTCCGGATTGGAAAGGGTAGTTTCTCCCGGGCCCACTCCTACATGGTATAAATACATCAAAAAGACGTTTTTAAGGGACTTTTGACCTTGTAAGCTTAGGGAGAGCATTGGAGGCTACAAGACATAGAATTTCATCACCTTTCCATCAATTCAATGCGGGAGTTTGGATTGTAACGTTAGATTGATGTTTTTTTACTCTTTAATTATATTTGTGATGACTTCCTTCATGATTATGGAGTAGTTTCCCTTAGAGTTTGACGGATATGGTGTTTTGATTGCTATTTGTGGATTTTAACTCTAGTTCTTTGCTTGAATTCGTTTATGGATCTTTGAATTGTTGCAACTTTATTCACCGATTTATTTAATCGAAAGACGAATATTTTGGTAATTATCTTTACATTATTTTGTTTGGTTTAATTCAGTGATTCTCTTAAGTAATCGAAAGAGCTTGTTGAATTGTTGATTAAATCAAGTTAGGAGAATATTCGAGAGACATTTTCCTAAAGACTAATCCATTAACGCATGCTTGCATATTTTCATAGTGCTTATATTAGTTCACATCGTAGAGTTAAGATTTAATCGAGAGAGAAGTCTTGACTACATGTCTAAACTAATCATTGAGTGAATTCGTAAGAATCATTAGAATATTAGAGTGAATTAAACTAGAGTTGGATCCTAAATAACTATCCTGCACCTATCCTGTCATGACCCTTATTCATCACATTGATAAGAAACCAACTCTACTAATATCTAGTTCTTTGCAGTCAATTGTCAATTGCTTTACTTAGTAGTTAAAATCAATCCAAATCAAGTTTTGATCATCCTGAATAACAGTTAAAGGGGAAATTACTAGAGCATTGTTTAAATCCAATCCCTGTGGAGATGATAATTTAACTATACTATCTTTGGCTAGCGAGCATCAATTTCGTGTTATGTTTTGCGCTCGTTATGCTCCCACTTCCACTTCGGTATCACCAACTTCTGAGTCAAACCACTAGGTTTCTGATATTCATACTTCTCTTTTTGATAATTCAAACACCGAGAGACATGTCCAACATTGTCTTTCTTCATCCTTCGCCACCAATAATGCTACTTCAAGTCAGGATACATCTTTGTGACACCTGGGAGAATGGAATATCGTGAACTATTAGCCTCCTCAAGGATCAACTCACTCAACCCATCAACATTCAAAACACAGATCCGGCCCTAAAGCCGCACCATTATCCCCAATCACGATCTTCTTAGCTCCACCCCATTACACCGTTTCCTTCAACACCAATAAGTGAGGATCATCAAACTGGCGAACCTTGACGCTCCAACAATGATGACTGTGCCACAACACAAGCAAGAACCCGGCTAGGCTCTAACACATCCAACCTCACGAACTTGTTAGCCTAAGCCTGAACATCCATGGCTAATAGCCTCTCCACTGCCGGTATAAATGCCAATTCCTCATGCTCTCCGCCTTCTTATTTAAGGCATCGGCCACCGCATTGGCTTTCCCCATATGATATAATGGTGATATCATAGTCTTTCAATAACTCTAACCATCTCCACTACCTCAAGTTAAGATCATTTTGCTTGAATAGATGTTGGAGACTCTGATTATCGGTATAGACCTCACATGGAATGCCATATAGATAGTGCCTCCAAATCAGGAACACGTGAACAACGGTTGCTAACTCCATATCATGTACATGGTAGTTTTTCTCATGGACCTTCAACTGAAGAGATGTGTAGGCAATGTCAAGCCCAATAAGCGATGTATCACAATACACAGTGTAAGACCACGAACCTGTGGGCAACACCAACACTAGGGCTATGATCAAGACAGTCTTGAGCTTTTGAAATCTCTCCTCATACTCGTCATACCATCTGAAAAGGGCCCCTTTCTGAGTTAACTTGGTCAATTGGGATGAGATATATGAAAACCCTTACATGAACCGGCGATAATAGCCTGCCAAACCTAAGAAGCTTCAAATCTCTATAGCTGGAGTAGGTCAAGGCTAATTTTGGACTGCCTCAATCTTCTTAGAATCCACATTGATACCATCAGAATAAAAACATGACCCAAAAAGGCAATTGAGTCCAACCAGAACTCACACTTTGAAAACTTGGCATATAGCTGATGATCCTTCAAGGTCTGAAGTACAATCCACAAGTACACTCATGCTCTTCCCTACTACAGTAGTAAACTAGGAATATCATCAATGAATATAATCACAAAGGAATCCAAATAAGGTTTGAACACTCGGTTCATCAAGTCCATGAAGGTTGCTAAAGCATTAGTCAAGCCAAATAATATCACAAAAAATTTGTAATGACCTGGCCGGTCGTTTTAAGTATTTTAACTATTTCCCCCCTATTTGATGCTTTGCATATGTGTATTTGTGATTACGTGACTTGCGGGGGCGGTTGGTTTGGTTTTGGGGTATTTTTGGATTGAATTGAGGCACTTAGTCCCTTGGTTGAAGACTTAAGTTATAAGAGTTGACTGGAGTCTGACTTTTGTGTAGACGGACCAGAATGGTATTTTGATGGTTTTGATAGGTATGTATGGTAATTTTAGACTTAGGCGTATGTCTGTATTTGGATTTGGAGGCTCCTAGGTTGATTTGGTTCTATTTAGTAGAAGTTGGAAAATTAAATGTTTGGAAGATTCATAGGTTTGACCGGGAGTTGACTTTGATAATATCGGGTCCAAATTGTGGTTCCGGGAGTTGTAATAGATCGTTATGTCATTTGGGACTTATATGCAAAATTTGAGGTCATTCCGAGTTGCTTAGGCATGTTCGGCGTAAGTTTTAAATTTGGAAATTTGGATTAATTTTTTAGGCTTGAATTGAGGTACGATTCATGGTTTTGATATTGTTTTGTATGATTTGAGGCCTCAAGTAGGTTTATGTTATGTTTTGGGATTGGTTTGTATGGTTGGACAGGGTCCCGAGGGCCTCAGGTCTGTTTCGGATGAGTTGGGGATCATTTTCATAATTTAGGCACACTTGTTCTGGTGCTTTTGCACCTGCAATGGATGGGCCACAGATACAGACCTAGGGCCGCAGAAGCGAAGCTGGGCTGGAGGAGGCAGGGGCCACATATGCAAAAGGTTTGGCACAGAAGCGAGGCCGTATCTGCGATGAGTAGACTGTAGAAGCAGGTGCGCAAGCGCGATTGGGGTGACTGCAGAGGCAGTTGGTCAGGCTTTAAGTGAGACTCGCAAATGCGAGATTTTGACCGCAGATGCGATACTACAGAGCAGATGTGATGCTTTGGACCACAAATGTAGGATCACTGGGCAGACTATAATATTATGAGGGTTTGGTCAGTTTTTATTATTTGGAGTTGTGGAGCTCGGCTAAAGGCGATTTTTGGAGAGGATTTCACTGCGATTTAAGGGGCAAGTAAAATTTACTTAATTTTGATGTCAGATATTGATTACCCATGGATTATTACACCTAGTTTATGTAAATTAAAGGTGGAATTTGGGGGGGGTTGACTATAATTTTGGAGAGTGAAAATTGATGATTTGAGGGTCGATTTGAGGTTGGATTTGGATGAAACATACATATTTAGACTCGTATTGGAATGGGTATTTGGGATTTGTGAGATTTGACGAGTTTCGGGGTGCGGGCTCGGGGTTGACTTTGCATATTTGAATCAAGATCTTAGTTTTATTGCTTGGGGTTGTTTCCTATGGCTTTAATTGATGATACTAAGTTGTTTTTATTAGATCTGGGTCGCTCGAAGGTCGATTTGCATCGTAAGGCCTTTTTGGAGTATTGATTCACACGATTTGAGGTAAGTTTCAAGTAAAAACTTGATTTGAGGGTAATTTTCTTTATTTGCAATAGTATTTGAGATATGTTGGGGGTGACGCATGTGCTAGGTGAGGGCGTATGTGCGTGCACTGAGGTTATTTATGGATCGGGCGGACCTTATGTTATAATATGCCTTGTTTGCTAACATGCCTCGTTATATCCGTATTTTCTCTACTTGTATGATTATTTGAACTATGATTCATGTTAGAAATCATGTCTAGACTATGCGCTTATTTGTTAGACATGATAAGGCTCATTCTGTTGTTATAAGATGTTTGCCTTAATTGTAGACATACTCTCAGTCATGATGCTATATTCGTGTCTGATATCTCTATCTCAATGCATTCTTATTATGATTTATCACATGTTGTTGATGCCTCATATGTGTAACACCGTTGAACTGAGTTCTGTGATATATGGTTAATTGAGACTTGAGCGGTTGATGACTGAGCGTGAGCCTTAGAGCCGATTTGGTATTGATTTTGAGGTGACGCGTACGTCAGACCCTATATTGGACTAAGTGGTACTGAATAGGGGGCGACACGTGTACCAAGCCCAATGATTGGGCTATGTGATATTGATTGTTGGCTTATATCCGATCAGCGCTCGGGCAAAGATCTGCCCCTTCGGAGTCTGATATTAATAGTGAGCGCATGCATAGGGTAATATGTATGTGCTTGAGTGAGGGACTTATGTCAGGCATTTGTACAATGTTGAGTGATGACATTGTGTGTGAGGGTTCAGGGGAAATTGTGCCAGGCACTATACATGTGCTGAGATATGATATACTTGATGAAATAATCACGTTATTTGTTGATTCTAGCATGTTTACTCGTCATGCAGGTGCCAACTTGTGATTCTTCTTTTATGTATGGTGGTACTAAATGTACTTATTTGGTATTTTGGACTAGGGATCATTGTTAAGTTGATAACACCACGCTTAGAAAACTCCGTGAAAGAATTCATGCATTTATAGTTATTCTTGAAAAATATGACTATTTCCCTGTTATTTAGGCAAGGTTGAAATTAATATTGTTTGAGTTGCTTTTCTTTACCATTATTATTCTATCATTATTATTGGTTGTTGACATTTAATGTTGGTAATTTTTCAAGCTCGTCACTACTTTCAACATGAGGTTAGGCTTGTTACTTATTGAATATACGAGGTCAGTTATATTCATACTATACTTTGCAATTTATGCGCAGATCCATGTACTGTTGAGGGAGGTGATTGATAGTTGGAGGTACATGTACCAGATCATTGAAGATTTCAAGGTAGCTGCTGATTTCCTTCGCAGACCTTAAAGTCCCCCTCTGTTTTGTTTATGTTATCAATATTCTATCATTTAGACAATGATGTATTTGAAGATTAGACTATGTATTTAAATTTTATAGTTCTTATGTGCTCGTTGACACCAGATCTTCGGATGGTTGTAGTTGTGTTATTGCTGACATTTTAGATATTTATGATTATTCCGTTGTTGGGATTATAAAGTTCTATTATTGAGATTATTGTTATTGCTTAATTGTTGTCATGCCTAGCAAGCAGTGTTAGGCATTGTTACAGCTCCGGTGGGAGTTTAGGTCGTGACAAGTTGGTATCAGAGCACTAGGTTGCCTAGGTCTCACGAGTCATGAACAAGTTTAGTAGAGTCTTGCGGATCAATACGGAGACGTCTGTACTTATCTTTGAGAGGCTATCGAACTGTCAGGAAATTTCACTTTTTTGCATTCTTGTCATGTAGATTTGTTAAATCTGAAGTTTGAACTTTTGCACTTCTATTCTCTCTTAGATTGTGAGGACATGATCAGCCAAATCGGGCGAGCAGGCACCAGTGCCACCATTTAGGGCCGCGGGAGATCAGGGCCGAGCTAGAGGTAGAGTTCAACCTAGACCACACGCAGTGACACCTGATGTGGAGCCTGGGAAAGAGATCCTTGTTCCGACCAAGCCAGTATGACTAGTTCAGGTCCCAGAGGGGTTCTTCACTACCCAGTGCTCCAGGAAGCCTTAGTCCTTCTGGTTGGTCTTATGGAGAGTGTGGCCCAGGCCGTTGTATTTTCTATAGCACCAGGCATTTCTCAGGCCGGGGGAGGAGCCCAGACTCTCGCTACTCACACTCCATAGTAAATGGCTCATGGGTACCAGACCCAAACAGTTTTACCAGTTGGGGCAGTTCATCTTATTATTGCTACACAACCCGGAGAGAGATCTGTGATGTCAGCTAAAGGGCTGAAGAGGTTGGACAAGTTCCCCAAGTTGATTCCCCTCGCTCAGTTTTCACAATTGTTCTTAGAGAAGTTCATTACCTTCACTTAGAGAGAGGACTTTCATAATCATTTTGAGCACCTTCAGCAGGGTAGCATGACCATTACTCAGTATGAGACCAGATTTTTGGATTTACCATGCCATGCAGCTATCTTGATCCCTATTGAGAGAGAAAGGGTGTAGAGGTTTATAATTGACCTTACATATGGTATTAGGCTACATATGGCCAGATAGACCGAGGATGGTATTTATTTTACTCAGGTTATGGAGATCTCTAGGAAGATCAAGCACATCAGAGGTCAGGTTAGGAAGACGACCTCTAACAAGAGGCCTCATCATTTTGGAGGATTTAGTGGTGCCTCGTCTGGACGCCGAGGTCGGTTTGTGAGGGGTCGGTTTAGCAGACCAGTTTATCATTCACCACCACCCAGCCGAGGAGCTTCAGTAAAATCTTCGTTCAGTGCACTCCCAGCTCAGAGCTCTTATCGCACTCCATCAGTTCAGGGTTCGTCAGTACCGGGCTCTTCTAGTAGCTATTCTGGTTCATGATGTTTAACTCAGGTCCCGTAGTCATTTCCATTTTGAGGCTGCTACGAGTGTGGGAAGTTGGGCATGTGAGAAAGTATTGCCTCCGTTTTTGTAGAAGTCTAGTGTAGCAAGGAGGCCAGACTATGACTCTCGCACTAGTTGCTACACCCCCCGCTCAGCCAGCTTAGGGTGAAGGTCATGCGGGACAAGGACGTCCTAGAGGGGAAGGCCATGCCCGTTGCTATGCATTTCCCGATAGGCCAGAGACAGTTGCTTCTGACGTCGTGATCAGATGTATTGTTTTAATTGAAGAACGAATATTTATTATCCGGAATCGTTTCCTATGACTTTTATTTATGATATTAAGTTATTTTGGCTAGATTCGAGCCGTCCACATGTTGATTTGCACGCTTATTAGTGGACTGATTTAGCTTGTTTGAGGTAAGTATCTTAGCTAAACTTGTGTGGGGAAAATATCCCTTAGGTGCTAGCCCTAATTGTTGATTCCTATGATGTATTAAGTGATGTGTACATGTTGTGACGAGCTTGTATACGCACTATGTTTGGTTTTGACTGGAATAGACCGTAGGCTATTAATATGCCTTAATGTGATAATGAACTTTATATGAAACTTGTGAAATCACTTTATGACTATTTGATCATGCTTATTTCGACAAGAGTGGGTTGCTCTAGTGGTGAGCACCCTCCACTTTCAACCAA
This sequence comes from Nicotiana tabacum, assembly GCF_000715075.1. NCBI lineage: Eukaryota > Viridiplantae > Streptophyta > Magnoliopsida > Solanales > Solanaceae > Nicotiana > Nicotiana tabacum. The sequence continues at coordinate 90,660,868 of NC_134092.1, read as the reverse complement.
GAGTTTGTGAGTTCGAGTCACCCAAGAGCAAGGTGGGGAGTTCTTGGAGGGAGGGAGCCGAGGGTCTATCGGAAACAGCCTCTCTACCCAGGGTAGGGGTAAGGTCTGCATACACACTACCTTCCCTAGACCCCACTAGTGAGATTATACTGGGTTGTTGTTGTTGTTGATCATGATTATTTCATTGACTTAGCCATAGACATTCTTTATCTATTGAATATCTCTCCGCTTCTATGATTATTTGTTATGTCCTTGTGCACAGTTGTTGAAAGTTGTGAACTTATACTTTGGTGACACTTTGGTACTATTGTTGTGTTATAGTGGCACTTGGCATTATGGTTTTGTGGTACCGTGGCACTTGTGGACATGTTGAGCGGATTGATTGGGGGTGTATCACGAGGTTTTGCCGTGCGATTTCTTTGTCTATGATTGTGTGCGTGGGACGAAATAAAGGTGGCGTTATCACGGGCTGCCCACTTGGCGAAATAAAGGTGGTTATATGCGCATGTGACGAAATAAGGGTGCCATATCATTTTTATGTGCATATACAGTGTAATAAGGGTGGCATTTTGATGATGTGATGTGATATTAACCAACTGATTGGGATCCTATGCATTTTAAATATTGCTATTTATTACTAGTAAATAAATGATTATTGTCCAAACAAACCGTTTTCCCTTGTGAACTCTTCACGTTAATCCCCCATCTACCTCTAAAAATTATACAGTGAAACAGGGGGCTAAAAAGAAAAAAACTTACAGCAATTTAAGTCCATCTTCTACCTCGATCTCCCAACACAGGCAACCCATCTCCCACTCCTCTGAAACACGCATCACCATTACACCTCTCTGCTCTCCGTAATCACTCGTAAGTTCGCGTTACATATGCTTATGATCCCAATTTCTTTGTGTTGTTAACCTCAGATCTGAATTTTGATTTGGTAGTTTGACAATTTGTGTGTTTTGAAATAGGGGCAGTATGAGTAGCAATATGTATACGGGGTTCACGAGGCTTTGCAAGGGTCTTGCGGTTGTGCTTGTGGGCGGTCATATTGTTGTCCAGATTCTTCCTTCTGCTCTTTCCTATCTTGCTCTCATCCCTGCCAAGTATTCTTTCTATCTCCTCTTTAATTACTGTATTAGTTATTTTAGCTTTTCTTTTTGGTCGGATCGTGGGATTTTGGAATAGGAATTAGAGATTTTATATCCAAGTTAATGGCATAACGCTAATCAAGTTTCTATATCTGTAAATGCTTCAATCGAATCTCCACTTTTGGATCATGTGCTGAATTTTTAAAAGACTTTTGTCTACTGACGCTCGTGTCATAAAGACTTGCTTGGCGAGCTGTGAATTTTTGGTGATTTACTGAATACCTCTTTAAGAAATGGAAATTTTGGACTGGAGCATAGGTTGCTCGTTGTTGTTCTTGGATTGAATTTCAATTACGAGGCAGCTTCCTTGTGCATGATTTCCTGCATTACTTTAACAATGCCATCAACATTAAACTATCAATAAACTACATTTATAACCAAATTATAGCTTTAAAGTCTCTAGGACCCATAAAGAAATTGGCTTACTCTTCATAGTAATTCACATTCCTCTTAGCAACAAAAAACATGATTGTTCCTCTGTGTAGACTTCTTCAACAAGTTATTCGTGCAAGAAGGCATCTTTTATAGTCAATTGATTAAGAGATCAATGATACATGACTATCTTTGAGCCAAAGGGGATATATAATAAAGACGCATATGCTATTTTTTACCACTGGGAGAAAGAATCACCGTAATCAAGATTATATATTTGAGTTTTTTCTTTGGAAACCAAACAAGCTTTAAGGCGATCAACCTTCCCATCTGGTTTTATCTTGACTATAAACATCCAATGACATCTAATTGTAGCTTTATGATGTGGTAAATGAACTATCTTCCAGGTACCATTATCATGTAAATTTGTCATTTACTCAACCGAAACTTGGTATTAACTAGGATGAGCCCGTTGCTTTTCCCACAATCTTTGGTGTTTGGACTATGGATTCATTTGTAACAAGAGTATGGTATAAAGGGAAGCCCGGTGCACTAAGCTCCCGCTATTCGCAAGGTCTAGGGAAGGACCGGACCACATGTTGTGATAACTCAAGAAAATTTTAAGTAGAATGCAAATTGCTAGTAGATTGAGTATTTTGGGTGCACAATGGAAAGAGTAGCATCATTCATTAAGGGCTCAACATGTATAGAAGATGATTCTGAAAAAGGTAATGAGTCGCCAGAAGCACCTTATAATCCTTGTATCATGAGAGTATGAGGAAAAAAATTCAATTAGGTTAACCAATGGATGATTTTACTGGGACTGTCTTAGAGCCAAGCGAAAGAAGAGAGTTTTCAAAGTAGGAATAGTTGGAGGAAGATTTGTGTGAATATGACTATTTCATTAAGTGGATTTTATGAGAAAGCTCCCTTAAAGGTGTCTTGTTTTTCTTGCTTTGCTTGTTACTGACCTGAAAAGAGGTTTTTGACTTTGTAGTAGATATTCTCTTTGTGAGGAGCAAACAGAAGATGTTAATCACAGTTTTCTTCGCTGTAAGGTTATACTCAAATTATGGGGCATGATTTTTTTTCCATCTCGGGCATATCCTAGACCATGCCAAATTCCATTATGGATTTTCTGAACTGTTGTAATAGCAAAACGTCTCAACTAGAAGGCTTCAAGATTTGGAACACAATTCCCCACGCTATTTGGGAGACAATTTGGAAAGTTAGAATTTTTCAAGGAAAAAATAGCAACATGCTTAGCCTTAAACATAGATCTATTTTTTTGGCTAGCCTTTTGGTGCAATCAATTTTTTTTACATGATATCGATGCCATGTTAAGGATATGATTAGGAATGAGGATATTCGAGACAAGGTGCGAGCGGCATGTGTGGCGGATAAGATGCGGGAAGCGAGGCTGAGAGGACATGTGAAGAGGATATGCACAGATGCCCAGTGAGGAGGCATGAGAGGTTGGCTATGGTGGGTCTAAGGAGAGGTAGAGGTAGGTCAAGCAGGACATGACATATCTTCAGCTTACGAAGGACATGACCCTTGATAGGAGAGTATGGAGGTCGAGAATTAGGGTATTAGGTTAGTAGATAGTCAAGTGTGTTTCTTTTTATACCTGTATTCTTTTCCATATTTATAGCACTAGTGTTATTCTCGTATTTTTTGTTCCTAGATTTCTATTATTGTTTATTGTTTCTTTTGCTTTGGTTATCTTAGTTTATTTCCTTGCTATTGCTTCTCTTACATAGCTTCTTCACACCGTCTCTCTTTTTCATAAATGTTGTGACTATGCTTTTCTTGAGCCGATGGTCTATCGGAAACAACATTTCTATCTTTCTGCGTACACACTACCCTACCCAAACCTCACTTGTGGGATTTCACTGGGTATGTTGTTGTTGTTGATCGATGTCATGTTAGACATTATTAATGATTTATACAAGGTGTACCTATGTTTTATGCACTTAGTGCATGTTTGGTTGCATCATTGAGATGTTTTAATACCAGTGTGAAATTTCCCATTAACTATACAATGTTTGGTTATCTTTTTATTCAGGCATAACTCATTATTACGCAATGGATTGTTTGGCTGTCATTTTTGTTGCCTCTTAAATAATACTTGTATAAGTTATGTCGGAATCTCTGTATTGTTTTAGGTGTGATAGAAGGTGGAATAAGAATACGAGGATTAGTAATACTTGGATTAAACGATACATAGATTTCCACATAATATATGCATTAGTAATACATGGATTACAATTGATGAATTATAATGTAAAGATTGAGTTTGTTTACTTTTAAAAAAATGTTTAATACATAGGGGTTATTTTGTAGAAAACCATGTTGTAAGCTTTTCTATCTTTTTGGTATACTTCTTGTATATTGACACGATTTCCCCCTTTCTTTTAATGAAATTTATTACTTTATCAAAAAACATGAGGGTTATTTTGTCATTTTGTTGCTTTAATCTATGATTTATTTGTTGATTTCGTATCAAAAAGTAATACATGGATTAAAATAATAAAATGACCAAAATAACTCTCGTGTATTAAACAATTTTTTTAAAAGCAAACAAAACACATAATTAATCTACATTACAATTCATGCATTATTATTCCTTAGGTTACATACTAATCCCTACATTACAACCCCTACATAACTAATTCTTATATTACAATCCCTGCATTACTAATCCCTACATTATTAATCCCTGCATAACTTGTCTCTAAACTAAACGACCCCTTAGTGTTTTATCATTAATAACAATCATCATTACTTATCAAAAGATGTTAGCATAAGAAATTTGGAGGATAGAACTCAAATCTTCTTTTTATTGGACGTAGCATAGTGCAATTAGAATAGTCATCAACAAATGTCATGAAGTAGTGAAAGCCTAGATTACAACTGACTCGACTTGCAGTCTAGAACTCTGAATATCCAAATGAACAACTTCAAATATAGATGTCCCCTACTATTTACTCGCCTTGAGAAAGAAGCACAAGCTTGTTTTGAAAACTAACATGGCACATTTGAAACAAGTCAAATCAGAAAGATTTGGGATCTCTTTCGTAATTTGGAGATACTTAAACTCTTAGACAACTATGTAGAAGAGCAAAAGAAGCAACAAAAGTAAAAGTAACAGTCTTTTTTTGGGCGATACCATGTGCGATTTCAATCATCAGTCTCGTACTCCATCCATGCAGAAGGCTTAATGCCCATCTTTTGACTATTAATGGAAATTTTCCATTTTCCTTGGGAATTTTGCCTGGGATATAACAACAAGCAACACCAAACCCAGTCTAATCTCACAAGTGGGGTCTGGATATAGTTTCGAAAAACTTGCCTTTGAAATCTTCAAACACCTTCCCTTTATTTTAACTTTTATTTATTCCTTTGCCTTTGCCCCTCCTTTTTTAATATCTTATCAAACTTTTATATCCTCCACTCAATAAGGTGGGGGAGGGGACGGAATTAAAGTAATAAGTAGCTATTATCATGTTGTAGAATAGCAAATAGAATATTTCATTTTGAGGATTCATATAGCCAAAGCAACTTGCTGGTAATTAAGCATGGTTGTTATTGTTGTAGTATAAAGATTTTTGCTATTGCCTCGTAAGCTTCTTAATACATGGGTCTTACAACAACGTTTCATGCCAATTGCATGTTAGAAACCACAATTTTTTTTCTCTTATGTCTTTATAAAAAAACATTATCTTTTTCGTATGTCAACAACAACATATCCAGTAATATCCCACACCGTGGGGTCTGGGGAGGATAGTGTGTACGCAGACCTTACCCCTACCTTGTGAGGATAGAGAGGCTGTTTCCAATAGACCCTCGGCTCAGGAAAGCATAAGCACCATATTAATGAAAATATAGACAAGAAGGGACAGTACCAAAAAGCCATATAAAAGCAGAATAAAAATAACAAAATAGTAAGGTGATCAACAATGAAAGAAAACATCGGTTAGTCATAAAACCTACTGCCAACAGAAAGCGAGATTGCGTGCCAATACTACTGTTATGAACGCTCTAGATTACCTCATCTACTACCCTAATCCTCGACCTCCATACCTTCCTATCAAGGGTCATGTCCTCGGTCAGCTGAAGCTGCGCCATGTCTTGCCTAATCACCTCTCCCCACCTCTTCTTTGGCCTACCTCTACCTCTTTGTAGTTCCTTCAATGTCAACCTCTCATACCTCCTCACCGGGGCGTCTGTGCTCCTCCTTCTCACATGCCCAAACCACCTAAGCCGCGCTTCCCGCATCTTGTTCTCAATAGGGGCCACACCCACCTTGTCGCGAATAACCTCATTTCTGATCCTAACCTGGTGTGCCTGCACATCCATCGCAACATCCTCATCTCTGATACCTTCATCTTCTGGACATGAGCGATCTTGAATGGCCAACACTTCGCCCCATACAACATCATTGATCCGACCACCACTCTGTAGAACTTACCCTTAAGTTTCGGTGGCACCTTCTTGTCACACAAAAATATCGGAAGCGAGTGTCCATTTCATTCATCCCGCCCCAATACAATGTGTGACATCTTCATCAATCTCCCCATCCCCTGAATAATAGACCTAAGGTACTTAAAACTCCCTCTCCTAGGGATGACCTGCGAGTCCAGCCTCACCTTCCCTTCCCCTCCGTGAGTCTCACCACTGAACTTACACTCCAAGTATTCTGTCTTGGTCCTGCTCAACTTGAAACCTTTAGATTTCAGGGTCTACCTCCATACCTCTAATTGCGCGTTCACACCGTCTCGCGTCTCATCAATCAATACAATATCATCTGCAAATAGCATGCACCACGGCACCTCCTTGGATGTGGCGCGTCAGTACGTCGATCACCAGAGCAAACAAAAACGGGCTGAGTGCCGACCCCTGATGCAACCCCATCATAACCGGAAAATGGTCCGAGTCCCCACCCGTCGTCCGGAAAAAGGAAAATACGTTTAAATGGAGTAACATGCTATGTGAGGATTCATATAGCCAACCCAACTTGTTTGGGACCGAGGCATAATTGTTTTTTTTGGTCAAATATAATATAAAGCAGCCAAGTTGCATGCATGTCAAGCTTGAAGTTATGCTTTATTTAATATTTTGGACAGGAGATCTGGTGGTGCAAAGTAACTTTTACATGCAGCCAGAAACAATTATCCCCTTTCTCATAGTGAGACTATACTCAGTAGATCCAGCCTTGATCACCTATTTATTGGAAAGGGATCTTCAATGAGTTCTCCGGAAAGATGGTCATTTCTGCTCTGTAATCCTGTATCAGTAGGGCTGGGAGATTTCTCAAAACTTGTGACCTAAGACATCCTATACTACTAGGGCATGATGTATACTGTTATAATCTGGGAAAACAGTTGTATCCCTTCTGCTGAACTGTTTCTTAGGTTTGATCTTTTCTGTTTATTGCAGGACTATTCCATTTGCATGGAATCTTGTAACAGCTGGTTACACTGAACAAACAGTGTATGGGGTATGCTTCTTTGACATTAACTAATTATGTCTTGGTTCTAATTTGCGTTTCCGCTGCCATAAAGAGAAGCCCGAGAGCTCACGTTTTAACAAGTCATATTTTTTGTATTTGTTGAAGTTCGTAACTATCTCATCTAAAAGCTTAAACTGTTAGAGAAAACATGTTTTGTTTACTTATGTCTTCAACATGCCATTCACGTGCGGGCCTGATTCTTTTTTCATGGCCAAGCACGTGAAAATTCTTTTTGATAGTAGGTGGTGGTGAGACTTGAACTATGACCATACCATGTTGGCATGTGTCACTATTTCATCTAAAAATTTAAGCTGTTAAGGAGAACACACTTTTATTCAGTTAATTGTCTTCAACATTATTCTTTGTATCATTCTCCTTGACATCACCTTCTATGTCCAGGCGATCATCAGCACTATCGGACTTCTTTTCCTGGGAAAGCTGCTTGAGCCCATCTGGGGTTCCAGGGAATTCTTGAAGTTCATCTTTGTTGTCAACTTTTTGACATCGGTCTTTGTCTTCATCACAGCTATATCATTGTACTACATAACAAGACTAGAAATCTACCTGTAAGTTGCATGGACTTGATACTATCAGTGATTTACTTTGCTTGCCTGGTTACTCTCCGCCTCCCTGGTTATTATTTTATTAGTTTAGGGTGTAGGAGTTAGTGACACAGAGGAGTTTCCCTATGAATTAGACCTGCTTATTTTGTTTCCGGTTGTCTTCATACTTGTGGATTCCCTGTTTTGTCTCTGCACAAGCACAGTTGTCTATGCTTTAGTATGAAATCTTTTAAAGTTTATAGGAAGTACTGCATAACTTCTGAATTTATGCCTCTGCCTATCTTATTTGTCAGTTATATGCCTATTTCCGGCTTCCAAGGAGTTCTTTCTGGTTTCTTAGTTGGTGTCAAACAAATCATGCCCGATCAAGAGTTGTCTATTTTGAAACTGAAAGCAAAGGTACAACCACTGGAATTACCAATTGTATTTTGACATGCATCTCCATACACTATTATCTCACAACTTAAAATGTGGTCTAACATCACTTGTGATTGCTGTTTGAACTCTTTGCAGTGGTTGCCTTCCCTTGCATTGTTGCTCTCAACTGTTATAAGCTTTTTCACGGCAGATTCTGTATCATACCTTCCAACAATAGTATTTGGGACATATTTAGGCTGGATTTACCTAAGATACTGGCAGAAGAAACCAGAGACAAAGCTGAAGGGTGATCCAAGTGATAAATTTGCCTTCTCTTCTTTCTTCCCTGAATTTTTGAGGTATTTTCTAATTTTCCCTCTTGCTATGGACTATTTCTCTTAATTAGTCTGTGTTCTCAGTAATCCCACAATGATATCTCATTGGATGTAATGCAGACCAGTAATTGATCCAATTGCAACAATATTTGAGCGGCTGCTTTGTGGTAGAAGATCCGATATTTCTAATGAGGAAAGCGGCTATACTCTAGGTGGTTCCACATTGCCTGGTTCTGATCCCATTGAAGCATCGAGGAGGAGGTATAGCGATACTTTTTGTAATATATCTTTCCAGTGGTTTATCAAAATTCCCCAGAACTGATTAGATAAGTATATGCACGTATTCTAGAAAAGTCAGTTCCTTTTCTTTGGATATCTGTGTTTGAACATGTATTGATTTTTGTCCCAAGTACTAAAGAAGATAGACTAAGTTTGGGTGCCAGATGCAGGACTAGGGGTGGCAAACGGGCGGGTCGAGTCGGATATGGGCGGGTCAAAAACGGGTAATGCATAAAATGGATAAATTATTCGTTCCGACCCATATTTAATACAGATAAAAAACGGATTAACCGGCGAATAATATGGATAACCATATTATCCATGAATTAGATATTTGTGTTTGAACATGTATTGATTTTTGTCCCAAGTACTAAAGAAGATAGACTAAGTTGGGTGCCAGATGCAGGACTAGGGGTGGCAAACGGGCGGGTCAAGTCGGATATGGGCGGGTCAAAAACGGGTAATGCAAAAAACGGATAAATTATCCGATCCGACCCATATTTAATACGGACAAAAAACGGATTAACCGGCGAATAATATGGATAACCATATTATCCATGACTTCAAGATCACTTTTTGGAGAATTCTTAGTCTCCCAAACTTGAGGAACCCCCAATTTGAGGCTTTACAAATGTAAAAGTTAAACCAATTGGTTATCCATTTTCTAAATGGATAATATGGTTCTTATCCATATTTGACCCGTTTTAAACAGTTCATTACCCGGCCCATTTTTTAGTGGATAATATGGGTGGTTAGCTGATTTATTTTAACCATTTTGCCACCACTATGCAGCACACATGGTCATAGAAAAGTGCTATCCCATATGCAGTTTGCTCTAGATGAGAAAACTACACCTCATATTTTATTCAAGAGTTTCTGACATTTATTCTATAATTGTTAGTTCTAAATTTTACACACATTTTGTATCTTAGACATTATCAAATGAGAGTTTATCCTGGACGTGCTCCAGTCTGAAGTAAGTTAAGTCTTTCATAATAAATGAATGAGTTGTTTTGGATGCATGGATAAGTGAACATCACTTTCTATTTAACTGGAGCTCCTACAAAAGAAATTTTCTCGCGCATGTTATTTGTGAGAAATTAGGAATAATTATGCCATTCCAAGGACACAGGATGTGTTGCTGAAGGATAGCTTTGTATCTCTTAGTTATACTTCTGCTTTTCATCTTGCAAGCTGATGTTGTATATTACAGCTAGAAGGATAGTTTTTCATGTTCTTGTTGTACGAAGGTTCATTTAATTAAATGGTAACCTCATAGTTATTTTACGTGGTTCACTCGTAAAATGCAGGGAAAGAGGTGCCAGAGCACTTGAAGAAAGATTGGCATCTGAACGTTTGGCTGCTGGAAAGAAGGCTGAAGAATCAGAAAGAGATCCCACTGATAATGTGTAGAAGCTGGTCATCAATCAATATATTTGTTATTCACTTCCTTTGCAGAAAGTATGTTTGTCTGCTAGAAGCTAGAAGATTGTGCACATTTTTCGCAGTGTACTCTTTTGGATTCTTGACGGAAATTTTGTCACCTGTTGTTTTATCATCCCTGTGGTGCATGTACATTTTTGTCCAGTGCAATTTTCACCGCCCTTTTTACATTTTACGGACATATATTTGTTTAGGTTTCTGGACAGTCACCATGAAAGATAGCTCCTTGATGTTTTGCAGATAGAGTTGTTTCGATTTCACCTGCAGAAAAAGCACCTCCATTTTGCATTACTCCTTTTATATGTGAAACCTATATTTGTATGGAAATATAAAGTTGCTAACGGGAGTTTGGTTGCTTTCAACAACCATGAAATTTCAGATACAGCTGAGGAAAGGGTGAATTTTCCTTGAGCCGACGATATCCGTTTTACTTTCGGGTTAATTTGAGTTTTCGTTGATCAGTGACTGTAACTGAGTCTACATCAAGGTTTTAACTAAAATCCTATGCTTTTGTATCAGACGTCCTTTCTTAATTCTTACACGGTCATATAATGCAGTTGTTAGTGTGGAACTCTTTTGATATTAAACAGGTGGAATTACCTAAAAATATCATTTCAAATATGACGTTTCTGCTGGTTAATTTCGTTGCCTTAAAACTTAAATCAATAATCTATTTGGCTTGTTATCGCCTTCCCGTAATAGTTAGCATTAAATTTGGTTTAATAGTTAGAGCATGGTTTTATCCCTGTAAGAAAAGAGAAGAGGAGAAAAAGAAGGAAAATGGTGCAACTAAATCCCTTGATTGAAGACATAAATAATGAATTTGGAAGTCTTTTACGGTGGACAAACAAAGAATGATGAACAATGTAATCTCAACTCATTTTGTTGCCAAATGTGAATTCTGACATTGCAATCTCAACTTGATGCACAGAGCTGGAGGCATGGATTTCTCCCTCCTGATGATCATCATCTTTAATATTCTCAATTTGTCTACGAGGAGAGGTTGGTATTTCATTAGCCCAGCCTTCATTTTCCGCATTGGATGTCCGACTCTCCTCATTACTATATTGTGGGTAACTGCGTAATAAGTGAACCGGCGAGGTACCATGCAACGGTGTGGCCGGTCTGCTAGAGACAGGGGTGGTGTTTTCCGATAGCCGGCCGTGTTTCACCCGCTTTTTCGCCGTGTTGTGCCAGCTTCTAAGAGCTGTTGCCACATTATCACCAAAGATTATAGGTTTCATTGATGTTCCCATCTGCAAATTTCACCAAATCTCTCAGCACTTTTTATTGTGAAAAAGGAAGACAAGTTTAGTTATAGAGTACCTGTGTGACCAAGGCATAAAGAGGGAGAGTCACATAGCTGCAATGGACCTGTATGATCACCCTGAAACAAGAAACAAAAACTATCAATATATATATGAAAAGAATTAAAATATGCATCTTTAAATGTTCCAGTATTGATTGGCCAATGTTTTTTAATATAGATATTTTAGGAAAATCATGTGGCAGAAAAGAAAATGGTCATTGATTAACCTATATATCATCCAAGGTCAAAATCATCTTTTCAATTTTGAATTTTTTTGAACATATATGATAGTCTGTTTTCTGCCAGTGAAACTCACCCCATGGTCAGCCTTATGGCTATATCTGCAGCATTCTGGTGGAAGCAAGATGGGTAACTAAATTTCCACTGAAAAGTTGACAAGGAAAAGAAAAATATTCAGGATTAGGATTTCAAATTACATATAGAAAAAAAAAACGAACTGCTTACCCAACTCCAAACGAAGAAAGCAACTTGGAATGCATTCTGAAAAACCACAAATATGAAGGAAAAAATCATTATGGACTTCCAAGTTAAGAGTTTTTACTATTACTCCTTGCATCTTAATTTATATTTATGTGTTAGCAGTTTGAATTTTGAGAGTCAAACTTATTAATTTTAACTATAAATTTGGACATAAAATCTTTTTTATATTTGGAAACTAAATAAAAAGTATTATAAGTCATAATAATTAATAATTTAAAATATTTAAAAGGTATATAAAAAGATCATATTCAATGAAAAAATTAGTTTAACTCTCGAAATCAGTGACGAAAGGAGTATTATTTTAAAGTGAAAAATTATGAAAAAATGAAAAGGTACCTGAAAGAGCACAAAGTTAATCAAGAAAAGGACAAAGCCAGGTCGGTTGAACCAGAAAAGATGGTCACCTGTCTCCACCACTGGTACACCTCTCACTATGTCTCCCCTCTTTGAAATCCTTACTCCCATTTCTGCTATTATCATTTCAAGTTTTGTGCCAACCAGCAATATTATCTGTATTTAATTTTTCCCAATTATATGTTAGAAAATATATTCTTAGTAACAATTATACTTTCCTCCATAAGAAATGAACGAATTACTTACTACTAACGGGATAAATGGCACCCAAAGGTACGAGTACAATCCTGTCCAGAAAGAGGAGGAAATTTCATTTAGTTTCAATTGGATATGGTTTCTTTAAATAATTCTAATGCACTCTTTCGGCTACAAGCATTTTATGGGTTAATTTCAATAATGGTCATTAACTTTATTCTTTATATAATACTAAAATTACAAAATTATTTTTTATAACAACAAAATCACCAAACTAGTTTTGTAAAAGTAAAGTTACTGAACTATGTTTTAGTTGTCCACACAAAACAAATCACTGAAAATCATCATTTCATTACTTTGTATATGCAACGTGAGAGAATTCTTATTAAAAATTTCACATTTGCATCCTATATTTTAAAAATATAGTTTAGTAACTTTACTATTGCAAAATTTAATTTCATGATTTTAGTGAGCATAGCCGAAATTAGATGTGTGATAGGGTCAGTTAGATAGTCTTACCATTGGTAGTGGTTAGAAAATATAGTACTGTGAAGAGCCATAATGCTGGACTGCACACAATAAATGAGGTTATATTTAGTAATGACAGTATTGGTAAAAAGTTTCTGAAAAGTGTTAGAGAAAACAAAAACAAAGAGAGAGAGAGAGAGAGAGAAGATGCATGTACACCTTATTTCCACAACAAATTTGAAGTCTTTTTCAACTGCTCTATTGATGTATATCTGGAAATCAAAATTTTCCTGATTCTGTGGAGTTAAATGTGCCTGGTTTGGACCAAAGTTAATTTAGTACTGAACTGAATTAATTAATGTAATTCAGTTACATATACACAAGTATGGGTGGGGAGGGAAGAATATAATTCTGAAAATTTGAAATGCTATACATTATTTGGGATATTGCAAATTAAAGCGACTTACCATCATGAACCCATGTCTAAGGGTTAGATAGTCAACTTTTGCTACTGATGAGAAGAATTGCCTGAAGAAACAAACCTGAAAAATATAATCCAAAACATAACGGTAAGTCACAAAATAAAAATAGAGTTTAAGTTTATTTACACTAATTATATATATCACTTGGAGTATAATGTAATTAGCGATAAAAGTCATTTAATGATTGATAACTTGATAAAATTAACACTCGCATGTTCAACCACATTAATATTGTAATAAAATTTTAAACTATCAATGTATATAATTTAAATTGATCTTCAATTTTCACTTAAAAAAAAGCTGAATAGAGAGAGGGAGAGAACTGACTATCCAGAGCAGCACTGGAGACTTGCTCCAATAATGCAAGTGCCTACGTCCAAATGACGTCTCCCTTGCAAATCTGAACCTCTCTGGATCTGTAAAAATAATAAAAATCTGAACTCCTCAGGATTTGCAAGAATCAAATAATAATAATAATAATAATAATTCTGTCTTTATATTACATATTTTTATAGAGGGTATCGTAATTAATGTGGTACCAATTGTATGGCTTACACAATTAATATGACTACTATAGTCACACTGTCAATATATATATATATATATATTTTAGTGTTACAGCTAGCACAGTGATCGTTAGCATCACCTTCTTATTATTATATTATGTAGATATATATGACTTGCTCGTATGTCATTGGATGGATCTGCAGATGTTTACAACAAGTCAAAAGAAACTAAAAAATATCTTTATGTGGTCATTATAACATTTTAAAAGGAATCATCAATTTCAAGAGGGACGTGCACACAAGAAAAGGGATATAAATAAATGAACTATATATATGTCGGTCAAGTTTAAAAGAAATTAGGTATGAAAGATGGCGAAAAGTTACAACTCGCAATACAACTTGCAAATGATTTCCTACACATATTATCTATCCGAATCCAATAGAACTCGGATGTTCACACATATACATTCTAACTTAGTCTTATTTTTCATTTTGTCACTCTATCGTAACCTTATTCCATTTTGATCCTTCAACCCTATTTCTTATGTTTCATTTTAGCATAAACGCTGAAACCAGTGTAAAAAAAATATAGTACGTGTGTATACACAAATTTGAAGTGTAATAAATATCCAATTAAATGTTGCTCATCCTTGTCAAACGGGTTAATACTAAAATACCCGACCCGGATTTCTTGGTGTTCATGATACTTTTAGTTCAACTTGAAATCCACAAGAACAAATATCCATTCCATTATGAAAAAAATAATTTTCTTTGAGACATGTATTCACTTCAAATTTCAAGCTTATATGAAATAAAGGATGAAAAAACCAGGTGTCAACATTTAATTGGATATTTATTACACCTCAAATTTGTGTATACACACACGCTATATTTTTTTGTACTGATTTCAGCTTTTGTGTTAAAATAAAACATAAGAAATAGAGTTGGAGGACCAAAATGGAATAAGGTTGAAATAGAATATAAAAATAAAAAAACGAAATCAAATTGAATGAGCCGTATATGACCAAATATTTTAGTTAAATGTCACATCAATTTTCAGCCTTGTCTTCTTGTAGCAAAAGTTAAAAAAAGTTTCTAAACCTGTTTTTAATAGGACTTAACTTATAATTCACCAACCATGCACATGGATGCTCATACAATAAGTTAATTTAATAAATTACTATAATTGTCTAAAAAAAATATAATTAATTTATTATTATGAATAGAGTTAAGTGACTTAATACTCAGAAGTTTTTTCAAATTAATTAGCCAATATAGTAGGAGACATATATATATATATATATATATATATATATATATATATATATATATATATATATAGGGCCAGGGGAGGGGTGAAGTGTTGAGTTTTCATTAATTCAAATTTAATTAGTATACCAACCGTTGTAGAATTGGTACTCAATTGTTTTTGTTTCTTCCTCCCAGGCTCTCCATTTTCTCATCTGTAGTTTCAAATAGAATAGGATTAATTAATATAATTGACCTTAGAAAATTAGTTGGAAAACTAGAACATCGATCTTCACGTGCATAAAATGAAAAACAAGCATATATACCTTTAGCCTGCCTAAAGCAAAAGTTGCTATAGAGTATAATACATGAGCAACTGCCAAGACAAAGATGAAAATGTGGAGCTGGTGTATTGCATATGAAGATGCAAATTGGACTTTTCCCTGCATAAAATATTACTTATTTAAGAAAAAAGATAGGAGTAATACTTAAAATCAATATAATATAATTATACCTTTGGTAGACAAGGGTCATCATATTTATTCTTGGCAGCTTCATCAGACTTACAAGGATGCCAAGAATAACCAACACTCTTTGGCACGCATAAGTTAGACACTGGGCTTTGCACCACTGTCAACAGCAGTGATATGAATCCCAACAACATCAGTTCTGTTACGTTAAAATGTCAGTCAATACATGCATTCAACTATATACGATATACAAATATAAAATTAAGAAAATTCTACTTTAATTTTACCTGCTTTGATCTTTTCAAGTGCTTCATAAAGAGGCTTTTTATGTTTTTTCAACAACCACTGCAAACCAAATAAATGAAGTCTCCATCAACAAAACAAACACATCTCATGCAATACCAATTCATCGATCTAGAAAATTTTCACCCCCTTTTAGGCAGTAATATTAGCAGTAAAATCTGAACAATGAATTAATTAGCAGTCTGATTTTACAAAACTAGCTAGCTAGAATTAAACTCCCAAAAATTAAGTTATTACTACCTACCTCTCCAAGATGATGAATAATTTGTTCAATGAAAATGGAAATAGCCAGCAAGATGAAGCAAACTGCGGCAACTGCCCAAGTCGGAGTTGCCTCCATCGACCGTTCTTTAGCCATCTACCCAAATTACTTGATATATAGACGAAGAAGAAGCTTTAATAATATTTCAAGTGCTCAAAGATTTTCTTTAAGAAAAATGGTTTTCTTTCTTTTTCTTTTACTATGGTTGAAGGGGGGAGCGAGTAGTTTGATATATGGTAGTGTAGAATATAAGATATGACGAAGAAATTGGAGTGCGTAAATATATACTCCAATAAGAAAGAAGAAGGGGACAAGAGAAAGAGAAAGAGAAATAGAGGAAAGGTCAAACGAACAATGGAGGACCTCTTCAAAGTCGCAATTTTCAAAGCTTAAGTCAAATAATGCGTCATATTGAAGTTATATACTCCCGTTCCACCATAAGTAATTTTTTGACTTTTTTTTTGTAGTCCAAAATATTTGATTTTTTCAGATTTCAAGAATTAATTAATTATTTTTTTTTCTGCATTGCCCTTGGAGTAAATAGTGTTGGAGTATGTGTTACGAGTGTTTATGTGAAGAGATAGTAAAAGTTAATATGATAAATTTCATTACTAATTAATGTTAAAAGATGAATTTCTTAATTTGTGTGAAAACAGCCAAAAAATTACTTATTGTGGACCGGAGGGAATATCAATTTGTTGAGGGGAGGCAATAATAATGAGCAAATTTCATTAGTAGCCATTCGCTAGAAACTAATATCATCCGCTGACCATAAATTATAATATTCACTTTATATCCTAGAACCAATTCTAATGTCTGGCCACTAAAATTAACAAACCCAACTGACGGTACTTATGGCGTAGTTCACTCATGCCACCATTGAATCCATTGTAAATTGAATGCAAGTACCCTCGACTCGTAAAGTAAGTATTCTTGCGTGAATTTTCTAGTCCTTTTGTCCTAAACCTTTTCCTGATTCTATGGACGATTATATTTATTTTGCCCATCAAGAAGCAAGTTAAAAGCTTGTTTTACAACTCTGATTGGGATACAAATTCTTCCATTCAAGAAGTGCTTTTATTTGATTTATTATTTCTTGATCTTACTGGTTTAGATGATACCGAGGAAAAAGTTGAAAACTTTTTATCAAATTTGCGAGATCTTGAACATTTTAAAGCGTTCATTACAATATTTCTTGTTTTTTTTTTCTGTAAAAGAAAGAGAATTGTAGTGTATTTAATCTATGTGTCAATTGTCAAGATGATTTAACCTATGGGAGCGATCCTTTAATTTTGTCGTGGTCATCTTAGAAGTTATACAAAAAATATACAAAATATACTACACTATACAATTTATATACTACTAAATAGACTGTCACTATACAAAAAATATATAAAATAGATGTCACTATACAATATATATACAAAAAAGACTGTCACTATACAAAAAATATACTAAAAAGATATCACTATACAAAATAGACCGCTACTGTATAATTTATATACAAAATAGACTGTCACTATATAAAAAATATACAAAATAGACTGTCATTATACAAAAAATATACAAAATAGACTATTACTATACAAAAAATATATAAAATAGACCGTCACTACACAAAATAGATATTTCGGACTATTAGATGTAATATGTTTGGGCCGAAGGATCATTTTGTATTAATAAAAAAAAAAATTGGGCTATTAAAATTTTGAATAGCTATAGATGGTCATTTTCTCAATAACAATAATACAAAAAGAGTCGTATATAACACTACTTTAAAGTATAGGGTTGGGTGACTCTGTCATTTAAGTTGAAAAGTATATGCATGGTAGAATAAATGTCTTTAGGCAATCAAAGACCCCACTAATTAAGGTTTTCTTTTGACAATTGACGCGTCTTTTGTATTTTTTTCTGTACCTCGTTAAAATATACACTTGGATGCATGCCATCTTTTTAAATAAATTTATGAGTTTTTGTGTGTTTGCTGATAATTTATATTATAAGATTTTCTCTCATAGTATTGGAATAGACGGAAGGAAAAAACACAAATAGCACTATGTAATATGTTGTTCACCAAATTAATGAATTTAAGTGGGGTAAATTTCACAAATGATCATATAACTATGAATTTTTTTCACCAAAATTATATAACTTTATTTTCTCACACAAAAATCATAAAACTTTTACTAACTCGCACAAAAATCATAGTGAACGAAAAATACAACTTTTCAGTAGTATTTTCTTATTCTACGATTTTTTATTTTTTATTTTCAGTCTAATAAATAATAATCCAATTAAAATAGGAATAATCTGACCCACCCGACACAATACTCACATATATAAATTAAAATAATATTAAAAGTGAATTCTTCAAAATATGATACTTCTATCATTTATTTTATTTTTCAGATTTTCATTCAAATTGATATCATTTTTATTTCAAGTGCTCTCTAATTATACTTTTTTTTCTTGTCAGAATCTCATGGATTTCGAACTAAGTATTTTGTGGGGGAAGAATTCCCTTTTAATATTATATTAATTTACGTATATGGATATTGGGTCAGGTACTGAGGTTGGGTTAGGTCTTTCCTATTCTAAAGGAAAAAATACAAAATTGACCGATCGACCGAAACTAATAGTATTCGCTAGAGCGCGCGCGCACACACACATATATTTCTGAGTTAGGTATTTCCTATTCTAAACATACACACACACACACACACACACACACACACACACACACACACACACACACACACACACACACACACACACACACACACACACACACACACACACACACACACACATATATATATATATATATATATATATATATATATATATATATATATATATATATATATATATATATATATATATAGATTGAAAATATAAAAAGAAAAAAATATGGAATAAGAAAAAATACTACCGGAAAATTATGTTTTCCGATCACTATCATTTTTGTGTGAGAAAAAACAAAGTTATATGACTTTGGTGAAAAAAGTCATAGTTATATGATTATATGACCATTTGTGAAATTTACCCATTTAAGTATTGATGTCTTGTATTTTAGATCCTATGTTTCCACTATTAGTATTCTATTATTGTTCAAAAACTTACACCGTAAATATTGGAATTTCTCCGTATATATATACATATATATATATATATATATATATATATATATATATATATATATATATATATATATATATACATACATACATACATTGGAATTAGTCAATCTGTTACATACTAAGTCCAAATTTTCCTCTGTAGAATATCGTGATGGCACCTAGTCTCTAAGACTAGGTAAGCCTATCAATATGCGGAATAATCAAAATAACAAGTAAAAACTTTTAAAATCTCAACCTCTCAGTACATAAAGAGATTCCCAAAACTCGGTAAAATACAAGTCACAAGCTCTAAAGAAGTAGTACGAATATCTTTATACATTAGAGTCTAATGTGAATAGGGAAAACAACATAATAAGGATAGAAGGGGATTCCGAGGTCTACGGACGCTGACAAATATACCTTGAAGTCTCCGCGTTCAGCTAGCTCACTGATACCTAGTCTGATAGGAAGTACCTGGATCTGCGTAAAAAGATGTGCAGAAGCGTAGTTTGAGTACACCACAGCGGTACCCAGTAAGTGCCAAGCCTAACATCGGTAGAGTAGTGACGAGGTCAGGTCAGGCCCTACTGAAAATAATAAAAGACATGGGGAAATATTTAACAATATAATAACAATTGAAATGAATCAAGTAAGTAGTATGTCACCATTAAATTACACAGAATAAGGGCAAATAATACCTCGCGGAAAGAAACAGAAATTTACAACTTTAAAAAAATTACAACAATAATCAAAGGCAAATGTAGTCATAAAGAAATATCAACAAGAACACTCCAGAGGTACCGCCTCGTAGTCCCAAAATCATAAATAAATTCACAATATCTCATTTTCTTATATCACCGCGGGAGCCTTCACAATCAATTTTAAAGAAATATTTTTTCCAAAATAGCATCCCGCGTTTTAGCCACCCTTATCACATCGCATGACTTCTAGTAGTTCCCTTACTAGCCATGCGTATCAAGCCACCCTTATCTCACCGCATGCGTTTCAACACCCAGACCTTATACCACCGCATGCATATCAATATCACAATTTATCACAATATGCACCTCAAATGCCCAAATATTTCAACTTGCCAAAATAAAGCAACAACAGTATTTTTTCACAATAAAGAGCTCACGGCTCATGCCAAAATAAATCAACAACAATATTTTCCATAATAAAGAGCCCACAGCTCCATTACAATGAGTACGAAAATCTAACAAAATATTCAGCAAAAATAATATTTCACAAATTTAACACCTTGTCTAAATATCAAAATTTTAAATGTAAAATACTTCATTTTTAATAATATTTAAATTAAAAAATCCATCCTTCAAGTAATGCACAGAACAAAAGAAACTAATGTTTCAACTAAACATGTAAAAAATTAGTAGGAAAAATGTCAGACAAATTTAAGAGTATAAAATAGATCAATGATGATGAATATAATAGGATAAAATAATTTAATTAATATCCATAAGTAATCTACACAATTTAGAGACATAATCTCCCACATTTAGCCCGTGTACACACTCGTCACCTCGTATACACGACTTTCAACACATTATAATTATCACATCAATAATAATCCTAGGAGAAATTTTCCCCACACAAGGTTAGACAAGTCACTTACCTCGACTTGCTCTAATTTAATCCACTAGTAGGCCTTTTCCTCGATTATCCAACTCTGAATGACTCGAATCTAGCCAAAATAATTCGAAACAGTCAACAAAAATTATAGGAATCAATTTCATAAGAAAATACTAAATTTTTCAATAAAATCCGAAATTAACTCAAAAATTGCCCGTGGGACCCATGTATCAAAAACCTGACAAAAGTTACAAAATATGAACGCCCATTCAACCATGAGTTCAACCATACGAATTTTACTAAAATCCGACATCAATTCGACCCTCAAATCTTTAAATCTATCCAAGAGAGTTTTCAAATTTCTCCAACTTAAATCACCAATTAAATGTTAAAATCACAAATCACACTCCAATTCAAGCTTATTGAAACTTAAGAATTTTTAACTCCTACATTCGATGCTGAAACCTATCAAATCAAGTCCGATTGACCTCAAATTTTGCACACAAGTCATAAATGATATAACAGAGCTATGAAAATTTTCGGAACTGGATTTCGACCCCGATATCAAAAATTCCACTCCCCGGAAAACTTTTAAACTTAAATTCCTATTTTAGCCATTTCAATCTCAATTTAACTACGGACTTCCAAATAAAATTACGGACACGCTCCTAAGACCAAAATCACCATACAGAGCTGTTGGAATCATCAAAATTCTATTCCGGGGTCGTTTACACATAGGTCGACATCCAGCCAACCTTTTCAACTTAAGTTTTAAACTTTGAAACTAAATATTCCAATTCATTCTAAAAACCTCACCGGACCCGAACTAATTACCCCGGTAAGTCACATAATAGTTATAAAGTATAAAATGAGCAGTAAATGGGGAAACGAGGCTACAACTTTTAAAACGACTAGCCGGGTCGTTACATCCTCCCCCTCTTAAACAAACGTTTGTCCTCGAACGGGTTTAGAATTATACCTGGAGTGTTGAAAAGATGAGGATAACAACTGCGAATATCATGTTCAGTCTCCTAAGTCGCCTCCTCGACCGGATGGCCCCTCCACTGTACTTTTACTGAGGCAATGCTCTTCGATCTCAATTTTCTAACCTGTTTGTCCAAAATGGCCATTGGTTCCTCGACATAAGATAGATCCTTGTCCAACTGGACTGAGCTGAAGTCTAACACATGAGATGGATCGCCGTGATATTTCCGGAGCATGAAAAAATAGAACGCTGGATGAACTGCAGAGAGACTAGGTGGTAGTGCAAGTTTGTAAGCCACCTCTCCAACACTCTCAAGAATTTTAAAAGGTCCGATATACCTCGGGCTCAACTTTCCCTTATTTTCGAATCTCATAACACCCTTCATGGGCGAAACCCGAAACAAGACTCGTTCACCAACCATGAATGCAACACCACAAACCTTTCAATTAGCATAACTCTTTTGTCTAGATTGAGCTATACGAAGCCGATCCTGAATCAATTTAATCTTTTCCAAAGCATCCTGAACCAAGTCCGTACCCAATAGTCTAGTTTCACCCGGCTCGAACCAACCCACTGGAGATCGGTACTGCCTACCATACAAGGCCTAATGCGGATCTATCTGAATGCTCGACTAGTAGCTGTTGTTGTAAGCAAACTCCGCAAGTGGCAAGAACTGATCCCAAGCACCCCCAAAATCTATCACACACGTACGAAGCATGTCCTCCAGCATCTGAATAGTGCGCTCGGACTGTCCATCCGTCTGAGAGTGAAATCTTGTACTCAACTCTACCCGAGTACCTAACTCTCATTGTACGGCTCTCCAGAATCGTGATGTAAACTGTGTACCCCGGTCAAAGATGATAGATACCGATACACCATAAAGCCTAACAATCTCGCGAATGTAAACCTGAGCCAGCTGCTCCGAAGAGTAAGTAGTAACTACAAGAATGAAATGAGCTGACTTGGTCAATCTATTCACAATCACTTAAACTGCATCGAACTTCCTCTGAGTCCGCGGGAGCCCAGCAACGAAATCCATAGTGATCCGCTCCTATTTCCATTCTGGAATCTCCAACTTCTGAAGCAATCCACTCGGTCGTTAATGCTCATATTTCACATGCTGACAATTTAGGCACCGAGCTACATATTCTACTATGTCTTTCTTTATCCGCCTCCAACAATAGTGTTGTCTCAAGTCCTGATACATCTTTGCAGCACCCGGAAGAATGGAGTTTCGCGAACTGTGAGCCTCTTGGAGAATCAACTCACGCAAACTATCTACATTCGGCACACATAGTCTGCCCTGCATTTGTAATACACCATCATCTCCAATATTAACTTCCTTAGCATCACCGTGCTGAACTGTGTCCTTAAGGACAAGCAGATGGGGGTCATCATATTGACGCTCTCTGATACGATCATAACGAGAAGACTGAGAAACCACATAAGCCAAAACTCGGATCAGCTCGGAAACATCAAATCTAACAAACTGATTGGCCAAGGCCTGAACATCCAAGGCTAAAGGCCTTTCTACTACCGGTAAATATATGAAGCTGCCCAAACTCTCCGCCTTACGACTCAAGGCATCAGCCACTACATTGGCCTTCCCGAGATGATAGAGAATGGTGATATCATAATCCTTAAGCAACTCTAACTATCTCCACTGCCGCAAATGAAGATCCTTCTGTTTAAACAGATGTTGTAGACTCCGGTGATCGGTGTAGACCTCACAACTGACATTGTACAAATAATGCCGCGAAATCTTCAAGGCATGAACAATAGCTATTAACTCAAGGTCGTGGACCAGATAATTCTTCTCGTGTACCTTTAACTGTCTGGACGCATAGGCAATCATCCTACCGTCTTGCATACACACTACACCGAGACCGATACGCGATGTATCACAATACATAGTATAAGACCCTGAACTTGTAGGCAACACCAATACTGGGGTTGTAGTCAAAGCTGTCTTGAGCTTTTGGAAGATCTCCTCACATTCCTCGATCCACCTGAATGGAGCACCCTTCTGGGTCAATTTGGTCATAGGTGCAACAATAGAAGAAAAACTCTTTACAAATCGGCGATAATACCTTGCCAAACCAAGGAAACTCCGGATCTCCGTAGCTGAGGACGGTCTGGACCAACTCTACACTACTTCAATCTTCTTCGGATCTACCTTTATCCCCTCGCACGAAACTATATGACCCAAAAATCCCACCGAATCAAGCCAGAATTCACACTTTGAAAATTTTGCATATAACTTCTTTTCTCTCAAAGTCTGAAGCACAATCCTCAGGTGCTGCTCATGATCTTCCTGACTCCGGGAATACACCAAAATGTCGTCAATAAACACAATGACGAAAGAATAAAGATGGGGCTGAATTACACTATTCATTAAGTGCATAAATACTGCTGGGGCATTGGTTAGCCCAAATAACATTACAAGGAACTCGTAATGACCATACCGAGACCTGAAAGCAGTATTCGGGATATCTGGCTCTCGAATCTTCAGCTGGTGATAGATTGAACACAAGTCAATTTTAGAGAATACCCAGGCACCCTGAAGCTGATCAAATAGGTCATCAATACGTGACAATGGATACATGTTCTTCACTGTAACCTTGTTCAATTGGAGGTAATTAATTCACATCCGCATAGAACCATCCTTCTTCTTCACAAATAAGACAGGAGCACCCCAAGGCGATACACTGGGCCGATTGAAGCCCTTATCAAGCAACTCCTGTAACTGTTCTTTTAATTATTTTAACTCTGATGGGGCCATACGATATGGTGGAATATAAATGGGCTGAGTGCTCGGTAACAAATCAATGCCAAAGTCAATATCCCTGTCGGGTGGAATACCTAGAAGATCCGCTGGAAACACACCAGGAAAATCCCTTACTACAGGAACTGACTCCACGGTAGGAGTGTCAACACTAATATCTCTCACATAGGCCAGATACGTATCACACCCCTTCTCAACCATTTGCTGAGTTTAAGAAATGAAATAACCCTGCTAGGAACATGATCCAAGGTACCTCTCCATTGTAGCCGTGGTAGACCTGGCATAGCCAACGTCACCGTCTTGGCGTAACAATCAAGAATAGTGTGATAGGGCGACAACCAGTCCATGCCAAAAATAATATCGAAATCCACCATACTGAGCAATAATAAATCAGCTCTGGTCTCAAAACCACTGATAACAATTAAACACGACCGATACACGCGGTCCACAATAATAGATTCACTCACGGGTGTAGATACATAAATAGAAGAACTCAAGGAATCACAGGATACACCCAAATAGGGGAAAAATAAGATGACACTTAAGAATAAGTGGAGCCTGGATCAAATAAGACTGATGCATCTCTATGACAAACCGGAATAATACCTATGATAACAGAATCAGATGTAACGGCCTCTGTCCTAGCAGGAATTGCATAATATCTGGGCTGACCTCCCCCTCTAGGACGACCTCTACCTGTCCGACCTCCATCTTTAGCTGGCTGTGTAGGTGGAGTAGCAACTGGTGCAGTGATCATGTTGTGAGAAGCCAGAGGGCCCTGTGGTATGGGGGGCCTGAGAAATCTGTAGAGTTGCACCCCTCCTAAGTCTGGGGTAATCCCTCATGATATGACGAGTGTCACCACACTCAAAACAAGCCCTCGGAGAATGTGGCTGCTGGGACTGGCTCTGGCCTGATCGACTAGACTTCCCACTAAAGGCACCCCGTACAGGAGGTACAATAGACACTGGTGGTGCATAATATGGAACCTGAGGTCTGGGAGTAGCCGGAATACCGCTGGAAGCTGGAAATGCTGAATGAATAGGAAAACTCACATAGACTCTACCATGATGGGCTGCAGTTGGGGCATGGGAATTATTATATGTGCCAGAATCTCATGGTCTCTTAGTTTCCCTCTCTTCTCTCTCCCGAGTCTGCATACCCTCCAATCTCCTAGAAATTGACACCACCTGTTGGTATGTGATATCCATCTCCTGTTCTCGAGCTATACTGAATCTGCTACTAGGGTGGAGCCCCTCAATAAATCAGCGGACCCGCTCTCGAACAGTAGCAACCAAGGCTGGTGCATGCCTAGCCAAATCACTGAATCAGACCGCATACTCTGACATAGTCATAGAGCCCTGGCGCAGCTGCTCAAACTCTGCGTGCCATGCATATCTAAGACTCTGAGGAACATACTCCCTCAAGAACATATCTGAAAATATAGTCCAAGTGAGTGAAGCTGCCTCAACCGGACTATCCAACTCATATGCCCGCTACTACTGGTAGTCCGCTCCTCTAAGATGGAATGCCATGAAAGAAACCCCACGGGAATCCACAATACCCATAGTACGGAGGATACTGTGACATTCCTCAAGAAAACACTGAGCATCTTCTGAAGCTAAACCGTTGAATGTGGGAGGGTGGTACTTCTTGTACCTCTCGAGCCTGAGCTGCCCCCCCTCTGAAACTGCCGCCCTAACCTTGGGCCGAACTGGGACAACTGGCTGCACTGGTATAACCTCTGGGGCATGGTCAACTTGGGCCCGTGTCTCTGGGGTACGGGCAATGGGAGTCTGTGCTCCTCCCCCATTCTGAGATGTAGCAGGAGCAAGTGGAATTAACCCTGCCTGAGCTAGAGTGCCAAACATGCTCGGAAATTGGGCAAGAGTCTCCTAAAGTGCAGGGATAGTAATAGGCGTCTCAGGTGTCTGCTCTCCAACTGGAGCTACTGGTGGCTCTTCTACAACAGCTTGTGCAGGTGCTCTGGTTGCACCACGTGGTCTTCCTCGGCCTCTGGCTCGGCCTCTA
The DNA here is from genome assembly GCF_000715075.1 of Nicotiana tabacum. NCBI lineage: Eukaryota > Viridiplantae > Streptophyta > Magnoliopsida > Solanales > Solanaceae > Nicotiana > Nicotiana tabacum. Next base: position 90,634,245 of record NC_134092.1, on the reverse strand, counting down.
CCCCGACCCCGGCCTCTTGCGGCTTTAACAGGGGCGCGAGTGTCTGATAATCGGATCTAGTTGTGCATGTCCTCACCATCTGTGAGAGAATAGAAAGACAAAGGTTTAGAACTTCGAAGTCAACAAATGTGCACGATAAGGAATCAAAGAAGTAAATATTTCCTAACAGTTCCATAGCCTCCCCGAAGATAAGTACAGACGTTTCCGTACTGATCCGCGAGACTCTACTCTTGTGACTCATAACACCTATGAACCTAGAGCTCCGATACCAATTTGTCATGATCCTAGATTTACCTCCGTAGGATGTCGTGATGGCACCTAGTCTCTAAGACTACGTAAGCCTATCAATATGCGAAATAATCAAAATAACAATTAAAAACTTTTAAAATCTCAACCTCTCAGTACATAAAGAAATTCCCAAAACCCGGTGAAATACAAGTCACAAGCTTTAAAGAAGTAGTACGAATATCTTTATACATTAGAGTCTATTGTGAAGAGGGAAAATAACATAATAAGGATAGAAGGAGACTCCGAGGTGTGCAGACGCTGGCAGATATACCTTGAAGTCTCCGCGTTCAGCTAGCTCACTGATACCTGGTCTGATAGGAAGTACCTGAATCTGCACAAAAAGATGTGTAGAAGTGTAGTATGAGTACACTACAACAGTACCCACTAAGTGCCAAGTCTAAACTCGGTAGAGTAGTAACGAGGTCAGGTCAGGCCCTACTGGAAATAATAAAAGATATGGTGAAATGTTTAACAATATAATAACAATAAATGACAATGAAAATAAATCAAGTAAGTAGTATGTCACCATTAAATTACACAGAATAAGGGCAAATAATACCTCGCGAAAAGAAACAGAAATTTACAACTTTAAGAAAATCACAACAATAATCAAAGGCAAATGTAGTCATAAAGAAATATCAACATGGGTACTCTCGAGGTAGCATCCCGCGTTTTAGCTACCCTTATCACACAACATGACTTCTAGTAGTTCCCCTACTAGCTACGCGTATCAAGCCACCCTTATCTCACCGCATGCGTTTCAACACCCAGGCCTTATACCACCACATGCGTATCAACATCACAATTTTCACCTCAAGTACCCAAATATTTCAACTTGCCAAAATAAAGCAACAACAATATTGTTCCACAATAAATAGCTCATTGCTCATGCCAAAATAAATCAACAATAATATTTTCCATAATAAAGAGCTCACGGCTCCATCACAATGAGTACGAAAATCTCACAAAATATTCAGCAAAAATAATATTTCAAAAATTTAACACCTTGTCTAAATATCAATTTTTAAATGTAAAATACTTTATTTTTAATAATATTTAAATTAAGAAATCCATCAAGTAATGCACAGAACAAAAGAAACTAAAGTTTCAACTAAATAGGTAAACAATTAGTAGGAAAGAATGTCAGGCAAATTTAAGAGTATAAAATAGATCAATGATGATGAATATAACATGATAAAATAATTTAATTAATATGCATCAGTAATCTACACAATTAAGAGACATAATCTCACACATTTAGCCCGCGTACACACTCGTCACCTCATGTATATGACTTTCAACACATTACAATTATCACATCAATACAAATCATAGGGAAAATTTCCTCCACACAAGGTTAGACAAGTCACTTGCCTCGACTTGCTCCAATTTAATCTACTAGTAGGCCTTTTCCTCGATTATCCAACTTTGAATGGCTCAAATCTAGCCAAAATAATTCGATACAGTCAACAAAAATTATAGGAATCAATTTCATAAAAAAAATACTACATTTTTCAATAAAATTCGAAATTAACTCAAAAAATGCTCGTGGGGCCCACGTCTCGGAACACAACAAAAGTTATAAAATATGAACGCCCATTCAACCACGAGTTCAACCATATAAATTTTGCTAAAATCCGACATCAACTCGACCCTCAAATCTTCAAATCTATCCAAGAGGGTTTTCAAAATTTTCCAACTTAAATCACCAATTAAATGTTAAAATCACAAATCACACCCCAATTCAAGCTTAGTGAAACTTAAGAATTTTGAACTCTTACATTCGATACCGAAACCTATCAAATCAAGTCCGATTGACCTCAAATATTGTACACAAGTCATAAATGACATAACAGAGTTATGAAAATTTTCGGAACTGGATTCCGACCCCGATATCAAAAAGTCAACTCCCCGGTCAAACTTCCAAACTTAAATTTCTATTTTAGCCATTTCAAACCCAATTTAACTACAGACTTTCAAATAAAATTTCGGACACGCTCCTAACTCCAAAATTACCATACGAAACTGTTGGAATCATTAAAATTCTATTTCGGGGTCGTTTACACATAGGTTGACATCCAACTAACCTTTTCAACTTAAGTTTTAAACTTTGGAACTAAGTGTTCCAATTCATTCTAAAAATAGTTATAAAGTATATAATGAGCAGTAAATGGGAAAACTACAACTTTTAAAATGACTGGTCGGGTCGTTACATGAAGAGGAGTATATATAGCACCAATTAAGGTTGTACATGGACCGGGTTTGTTCAGTTTTTATTAAAATTAAATCAAACCAACTATATCGGTTTGGATTGGTTCAGTTTTGTCAGAAATTTCGGATTTTCGGATTTTTTTGTTACATGAATAATATGTCAATCTTACTATGTTAAATTTTTGATAGGTAAATATATGTTTAATAAAAATTAAAAAAAATAACAAACATATGATCTATTAAAATATTCTTATGGGAGAATTTTCTTAGTAACACATGATAGTTATTTTTTAGTTGCCAGGCAATAAATTTTCGTTGATGTAGACTTTCAAAGTAAACCGAATTGAATAATTAAACACAAAAAAATAATACGATACCTAAATAATTATGTATGTTCTATTTAATTTTTAATTATCTAAATACCAATTTAAATTCGAAAAAGATATAAGAATCTAATAGATCTTGACATATGAATATGAAAAAAACAAAGAGATTGACGCATTTCAATAACATTTGATAAGAATTTGATCATACAACACATTATTTAAAGTTAATAAAAATGGAGCACTTCATATTCTATTAAATATTACATCCCATAAGAGAATCCCAAATATTTCTAGATATTTTTGAAAGAAAATTCTATATAAAGTCTTAAAATTATATATTTATATGTCGGTTTGGTTCGATTTTTTTTGTTCAATACCAAACCAAATCAAACCAACATCATCGGGTTTTTTAATCGGTTTGGTTTGACTTTTTGATTTGGTGCGATTTTCCGGTTCGGTTTGTACACCATTAGCACCAATAATTGGATGTATAGTTTGTATATACATGTATCACATGGTAAAAACGTATCACTACTTAGTGCTTACACTAACACAATAAATACATGACACACGTCTCCGCATAAATTTTTACCACTAATTTATAAGTAATTAATTAATATATATTTTCATTTTAAATTATAATTTAACCATGATAAATAGTATGGTTTTAATATAAACCGCACGTGAATGCAATTTTTCACATGTATCACACTTACTGTCATGTTTATGCCGCAGTATTTCTTTTATCTGATATTTTCAAGTTCTTTTTGAAGCAGACTTTTTCCCCCCAAAACATTTTGAAGCAGACTGTGTTGTAGATTGTGGACGGAATTGAACACAAGAGGAGAAATAGAAAAAGAATTTAAATGCTCTTTGGGAAAAGAGTACTCCGTAATCTATATAATAATATAAAGCAGGGACTTAGAAAAATGACGTGGCAAGCCTTAGAAGCCAGGAAAAATATTTATCTTTTTTCTCTTTTTTTTTTTGCCTTGTCCTTTTTTGCTTCTTTTCCCTTTTTCTTAGTTGTCAAGAGTTGTGACTACATTGAAGAGTTGTAACGAAGACTCACATGAAGTATCTAATACTAAATAAAGATTAAGCGACCTGTCCGTTTTTATTGCCTAAGAAGACCAAAACTATCCTCTTTTTGATTATTTGCTACCAAAATAACTGTCTCTTCTTCTTCTTCTTTCTATTAATTTCCATTAATTTTTTTAATACTCCTTTTTATTCTATTCTTTCCCACAAACAACTACACATACAATTAACATTCCCCAGAAGAATACTGATGAAAATTTTAACCTCTTCTTCAGAAAAAAGTCGTGTGGTTGCGGTGGTCCTTTTTTTTTCTCTCCCTGAAGTTGTAGTGGTGTTCTTGAAAAGGTGTGCTACATACACATTTATATTTTCTACTGTTCACTCTTTTTTAATGTATTTTTCATTAAAGAACTGATTTTCTTCCTTAATGCGGTGTTCTATTTTCATGAGTTGTAACATGTTGTCCAACAATATAGGCACGCTTACCTTTTTGTCATAATCTTCCTCTTTGTGTTTGTTTGCCAGGTTTTGTTTTTTCTTCTCCCATGCATGGTTTTTTAGTTCATTTGCCTATTTTCGATTTCGGAAGTTATCTTTTGCACTTGTATACGTAATTTGAGAGTTATTTCTTATTCCAAATGTTACCTTTTTTGCCTACATAATTTGCGTCAGTAATTTTTTAAAATTTAATCTCTACAGGACATGAAAGGCTTTCATTTTTTGGTAAAATAAAAGGATGAATGAATTCAGGAATTCTAGGCTTGTAATAGTCTCCAATCACCATTATTTTTTAGGATTGTTGCACTATTGTTGCTGGTTTGAGGTATAGTGAAGTTTTAATAGTATTTGATGCTTAAAGAAAGTTCATGATCGAGTATTTAATATTTTTTTTTATCTTTCTACGCCTTAACATATTCCATTCTTTTAAAGGTGGAAATTATTTACCTTACTAACGTTAGTTCACTCCTCCAGGTTAAATGCTCAAATGGACTATGTAACGTCAATCATAATGGAGTAGTATGAATAAGGTAAAAAAATCCAAGAAATATTATCGGAGGAATATTTTGGCCTAGAACATTGTTGCTTTGGAAGTAACAACATTACCCTAATTTTGTTTTTTCTTAATTCATTGATTTATTAATTTCCTGGTAATAATAGTATTCAAATATTATTTGTTCTCTTTTATTTCTCTGATTTGGTGGATTTAATTCTATTTACCCTATTTTTATTTTTAATGATTCATTGATGTGTCATATTTGGCAGATCGCTATGATTTTTAAATGATGCTGTTCTCTTCTTTTCTTTTTCTTTTTTCAATTCTGTTTTTGGATATGAAAGTGAAGCTTCCTACTTTTAGTTGTCCACTTTTAACTTTATATTCCCTTTAAGAAAAAATAAATGAAGTATATAATTTATAATTTTACCTATAATAATGATAACATTTTCAAAAGTCTTGGAAAATGATTTGGGGAATAAGTAGTTAATGATAAGGGTAAAACAAAAAAAGATTATCTTTCTCTTGATTTAGTATATATAGTGGACAAGTTAAAGTGAAAATGTACGGAGTGAGTATTTGATTTCTACGAGTGTTCTTGAAGTGAAAGCAACAAGGTATAATAACTTTTAATGCCAATTGTCTTATGTTTCTTCTTGAAATAATTTATACATATCCTTTTCTCTATTTTGGAATATATATAATTAGCCTGGATATTTTGATATTTTTCATGTATTATACTAAAGAGTGTAAGCATATTTGTTTGTTAGTTGCTAAGATTAAAAACTATATCAATATATATAATAGTATGTACAAGTATTATTTTAAAATAAGCTTTACCAGATGATAATTTATATATTTGCTTCTCTGGAACTTGCGTCTCTCTCTTTTGAGAGTTATTTTTCTCTATTTAGAAAAAGAAATGCTAGCATAGAAATAAAATTAATTATATATTTGACAGAATTAGGATAATAACATAAAAAATTGTTTAAGGGAACAAAGTTTTTTATTTTTTGGAGTAACTGTAGGAGTGAGGGAGGAAGAGAAATAAAAGAACGGAAGAAGTAATTAAGTAATTGTATTCCTAACCTTTGTTTAATTCTAACTTAACAGTTGGCTTTAAGAAGCAAAAGCCGTTCTCTTAACCACTCTGCTAATTCATCATATATGTTCTTTGTGACGAAGGTCTTGATAGAAAGAGGAGAAGAGAAGAGAAGATGCTAATCGTAAGGCACAATTTCATCTGATATATTTCTACTCAATTATCTATTACGCGAAAATTTTCTTTTAAAATTACGATCGCAACAATAAAAATCCAGTGTAATCCCACAAATGGGGAGGGTAAAATTATGATAGCTCTATTTGAAATTTTCTTCTTCTTCCAAGAGAGATGATACTTGCGTGTTAATTACTCTTTTCTTTTATTTCTTTAAGGATAGTTTCTTCTATCTTAACAATGTTTCAAAAATATCATCAAACTGTAGATTGGCTGATGTTTTAGGATTGCGCGAAGCGCGGACAATTTTACTAGTTGTGTCTATAAAATGAAGCTGTAGCAAAGAAAAAGAAGAAAACAAAACAAAGGTTGACTTTAGCTAGCGTGCAACGAACAAAATTTGGAAATGACATTTGACACTATATGGAAATTGACCAAATAAATTGTACAACAAAGAAAAACACAAAAAATGTTGGAAAGAAAAAAAATGACACAGTTACAGTTATTTTACCTCCACTAGTTTTTAATTATTGCACCTTAACTCCTTATGATATTGGAATAAGTTAACAATCTTCCTGTACATTAGATAAGTTGTACATCTTTATTTTTTATTATTTTTCAGTTTCTCCATTACATATGAGATGGGGAAAGGGGAAGAAGAAAGGATATTCTACAAATACCAGCTATAACCAAACCTATGTTGATATCTTGATTAATACTTAATTGTTTTTTGCAACTGGCTAGACAAAATTGGCCAGGATAAGTAATTTTTTTTTCTATTTTTCCCCCTTCTCTTTAGGCTTTTTGTTTTCTTTCATTTTGAAAAATAATGAGTTTAGCCGACGAATTATTGTATTTTAATTTTAGTCCCTATGTTATTCCGGTATGATCCACTGTTCTTATATGACCTTCAAAATATTAGAGTGCAACTCTGATCCACTAATTAACCAAAAAATTGACATTAACTTTTGAAACAAAAAATAAACTAGACTCATCTTAAGTACATGAATTTTCTTAGTTCATGTATTAGAAAATTAATGCTAAGATGTATGTGTGATTTTATTCATGAATTATGGAAAAGAAAATTGTCTAGCATTAAATTATGATATATACATGTGCTAGATTAGGAACATGTTAAAATAGTACCTATAAACATATGTAGTTTGACCATTTAATTTTATGCAGGCAAGTTGAGGGAAATAGCAGTAGCAACATTGTTTCTCTAACCTCTCAGATCAACTTACCAAATTCCTCCATCCTCGTTGTCCGAACCAAGGTTTCACATATTGATTTTGATGATATCAAACCAACATAAGTTTTAATTAAAGAATATTTATTTGTGATAAATTTATTTTTATACAGGTTTGTTAATTGAGGAAGGATTTGGACAAAAAGGAAAGAAGATGTACGAAGACGTATAAGGGAACTAAGATCTGTCCAAAATCAAGAAGATCTGAACGTGATCGAAATTCTCTATATCAAAGTCAGAAGAGTCAAGAAAGGAAAATTTCGATATATATTTTGGAATTTCGAGAAGCAAGTGTCACGACCCCAATTTTCCTCCGTAGGATGTCGTGACAATACCTAGTCTCTAAGATTAGGTAAGCTTAACAAGCATGCGGAATAATTGAAATAATAATCTAAAAGCTCAAAATGCCAGCAACTGTATAAAGTAAAAACTATAACTCAAAGTATATACAACTCCCAAAACCCGGTAGATATAAGTCACAAGCTCTAGATACAATGTTGCAAATATCCTAAACATCACTCTCTATCAACAAATAAAGAAACAAGGAAAAGACGGGATAGAAGGAGACTCTGAGGCCTACGGACGCGGGCAGGTGTACCTTGAAGTCTCCAAGCAGCAACACAATACTCTAATATCGAGACTGATAGGATGCACCTGGATCTACACAAAAACATGTGCAGAAGCATAGTATGAGTATACCACAACCGTACCGAGTAAGTGCCGAGCCTAACCTCGGTAGATTAGTGACGAGGTAAGGTCAAGGCCATACTAGGAATGATAAGAAACAAGGCAGAAGATGCAATGATATAATAAAGTGACAAGGAAGTGTATCAATAGAAATTTACGGAAGATAACAACACGGAATCAAGAAGACAAATACAACACGTAAGGAAGCAAGAATCTTACAAGTTAAGGAATAACAACAACAACAACAATACCACCAAATAGAGGAAATCAACAGGGGCACTCCCGAGATACTGCATCGTAGTCCCAAAAGTAAATATCTCACAATCTTTTCTTATAATAACAACCGCACTGCAGAAACCTCGTGCCACAAGAACAATCTGCACGACAGAACCCTCGTGCCATAATAACAATCCGCACAGTAGAAACTTGGTGCCACAATAACAATCCGCACGGCAGAAACCTCGTGCCACAATAACAATCCGCACGGCAGAAACCTCGTGCCACAACCAAACAACCACCTCAACAATAATCACGAAAATCAAAACATAACAATTGAAACAATGATATTTCAAGAAAAGAATCCCACAATTAAATAATGAATACGAAATCAAGGAAGCAAATAATTCAACTAAGCATGTAGTACAATTTGCAAATAAGAGATAAAACACGTAGACATATGAAATTAGGCTAAACATGATGACTACACATGCTAGAGTAACTCAATTAAAGAAATAAAAGGAAACTACTTAGCAAAATCCGGATTTTTAACATTTAGCCTGAGTACGCATTCGTCACCTCGCGTATACGGCCTTCACATATTACAAATTACCATAACAGTACCAATTTCTAAGGGGAATTTCCCTCATACAAGGTTAGACAAGTCACTTACCTCAAACCACGCTCAATCAATCAATCAATAAGAAGGCCTTTCCCTCGATTTTTCAACTCCGAACGACTCAAATATAGCTAAAAACAATTACATACTATAAATATAACTATAGAAAACTAATCTAAATAATGAAATAATGATTTTAGCAAGAATCGGAAAAATTGCCCCAACAAGTCGACCGGGCCCACGTCTCGGAACCCGACCAAAATTATAAAATCCGAACACCCATTCGATATCGAGTCCAACCATACAAGAATTATCCAAATTCGAACTCATTTAGCCTTTCAAAACTCAAGAATTTGGTCTAAGAACTTTACACCTTCCCCCCAATTTTTTCAACCCAAATCCATAATTAAATGAAGAAATCGAAGATATATTAGTGTAAATTTGTTAGACCCTATTACAAATTTCCTAATGAATTAAGATTTTATAGTGCCAGCGGTATTTGAGAATAACGTATTTGAGTATTAAAGGAGACCTATGAGATAGAGCCATATTATTTTGAAATGATAATGTATGTTTAAGGTGTGTTGGAACATACTAAGGAGTTTTGTGAATGGCAAGAACTTTTGTGGAACAAGTTGGATACATTAAGTGGAAATGATATTTCAATTGGCACAAGACCCGACTTCAAATGAATAGAACTCCCTCAATATAAAGATTTAGGTGGTGATATACCTATCAAATTAAAGCCATTTGATTCTAGTTTCCAACACATCAAACCGTTCGTCATTTGGATATTTATACAGAACATTATGGCCATTCTACCGGACCTATGCCATATGCACGCCCAAATACGCGGCCGCGCATATTAGAGGGTATTCTGCCTCAGGTGCGAGACCAGATGCGCGGTCACTTGCCCAGGTGCGCGACCGCACACGTAGGATCCCTAAGAATACCCCCAAGGCCGGGGAGAGAGAGTGTCTAAGTCATTTCTTCAATACTAGTGCTTTCTTTTGTCACGACCCGGAATTCCCATCGTCGGGACAGTGATGGCGCCTAACATTTTATTTGCTAGGCAAGACAACGTTAGAGAATCATTAAACCAAATCCTTATTTCCATTCAGTAAATAACTATAATTAGCTAAGATGAAATATAATAAGTGCAGAATAATATAAAAACTGTATTATTACTACCACCCGGATCTGAAGTCACAATTCACAAGCATTCTAGAATTTACTACAAGTAATAGTCTGAAAGAGATACAACTGTTTGAATGAAAGAAACAGTAAAACAGAAAGATAGACGGGGACTTCAAGGTATTTAAATACCGACAGATCTACCTTGAGTCTCCGGATAGCGGGTCCAACAACTAAAATCTCGATCAACCCGAGCCGGTAACAAATAAGCACAGAAAGTGTAGAGTGCAGTATCAGTACAACCGACCCCATGTACTGGTAAGTGTCGAGCCTAACCTCGACGAAGTAGTGACGAGGCTAAGGCAAGTCACCTACAAATCAACCTGTACAATTTAACAATGTATATACAAATAACAGTAATGAAGAGCTAGACAAGAATTATCGGGAGGGGGAAACATGCTGAGAGAAATACGAAATAAAGAGCTACAATAGAATGAGATTTGGAATAACCAATATACTATGAATCAATAGGAGCACGAATACAGTCTAGGAAAAATGCACGGCATCACCCATTCGTGCTTTTACTCTCAATCTCACCATAAAATCAATAGAAACGACACGACATCACCCTTCATGCATTAACTCTCATATCATGGCACGACATCACCCTTCATGCATTAACACTCACAATATGGCACGACATCACCCTTCGTGCATTAATACTCACAATATGGCACGTCATCACCCTTCATGCATTAACACTCACAATATGGCACGACATCACCCTTCGTGCATTATTACTCACAATATGGCACGACATCACCCTTCGTGCATTAATACTCTCCCTTACCATAATGCAATGCAAAAATAATAAAGGGAGGTAGAATAACAAGTACAAACCTTACTTCAACATTTAGCTCCACAATTTCAATCTCAACTTTGACATAAATACTCAATTATCACCAGAAAATCCGTAAACAGGTTAAAAACGATCAATTTAACAATACTAGTATAAACACGTAGCAATTAGGCATAGGAAAGAGACAATGTAAGAAAAATGGGAGAAACAGGTAAATTGGCGGCGCATAAGTACTCGTCACCTCACATATGCGCCGCTCACATGAATTTTACATAGCAAATAATCTGAGGTTCCTAATTCCCTCAAGTCAGGGTTAGACACAACACTTACCTCGCTCCAAAGGCCTCTCAATACTCAATCACAACTTTTCCTTTAGAATCCACCTCCAAACCACTCGTATCTATTCAAAAGCAACTCAATAATATCAAATATTTCTAAAGGAATTAATTACATTGCATAAATGTAGATTTCCCAGATTTTCCTCCAAAAAGTTAAAAATCGACCCCGGGCCCGCTTGGTTAAAACTCGAGGTTTACCTATTCACCCTGAGCTCGGATATATAACTGGTTTTGAAATCCGACCTCAAATTGAGGTCTAAATTTCCAAATTTCCGAAATCCCTAGTATCTACCCAAACCCTTAATTCTACCATGAAAACTCTAGATTTTAGGTTGATAATTCATAAAATGTAATGGGTAATTGAAAGAAAATGGCTTAAAATCACTTACCAACACTTTGGGGAAGAAAATAACTCTTGAAAATCGCCTCTAGCCCGTTTGTTTTTATGAAAGTTGGAAAAATGGCTTATTCCCATTCTTGATTCTGTTTTATGCACTGAGCGACAATGTGCATCGCGTTTGCGAGGCCACTATCGCGTTCGCGAGACCTTGCTCGTGTTAGCGATGGTTACCCCCTGGCCTTCACGTTCGCGAGACCATGCTCGCGTTCGCGATGAAGGATCACTGACGCTCCCTCAGGTATGCCTAATACTACGCGTTCGCGAGGAGCTGGACGCGTTCGCGAAGGGTAACGCCCCTATCGCTTCGCGTTCGTAACCAAGCCTTTGCGTTCGCGAAGAAGAAAATTTCAGGTGACCAGTTTACGCTTCGCGTTCGCGAGAGTACCTTCACGAACGCGAAGAAGGACATGCCAGAACACCTGCTGCAAAATACCAGATTTTTCCAAAGTCCAAACATCCCGTAGTCCATCCGAAACTCACCCGAGCCCTCGGGGCTCCAAACCAAACATGGACACAAGTCTAAAATCATCATACGAACTTGCTCGCGCGATCAAATCGCCAAAATAGCACATAAAACTACGAATTTAGGACCAAATCGAATGAAATTTTCAAGAAAGCTTTAAAATTTCTATTTTCTCAACTGGACGTCCGAATCACGTCAAACCTACTATGTTTCTCACCAAATTTCACAGATAAGTCTTAAATATTATAATGAACATGTACCGGGCTCCGAAACTAAAATACGGACCCGGTACTAACAATGCCAAACATCAATCAATTCTTAAAAACCATTAAATTTCGTACTTTTAATTTTTATCAAAAATTCATAACTCGAGCTAGGGATCTCCGAATTCGATTCCGGGCATATGCTTAGGTCCCATATTTTGATACGGACCCACCGGGACCGTCAAAATACGGATCCAGGCCTATTTACCAAAAATATTGATCGAAGTCAACTAAAATCAACTTTTAAGGCATAAATTCTTATTTTCAACATAACAGCTTTTCGGAAACATGCCCGGACTGCGCACACAAATCGAGGAGGGTAAAAATGAGATTATTAAGGCCTAATAATGCAGAATTGAGTTCTAAAATATAAGATGACCTTTTGGGTCATCACACTCTCCATCACCCATCTGGCCAAGGCTTCCAATACACACCTAAGGTGTGTTTTTAAGTGTGTTTTTATATTGATTTCACTTCTCAATCACTAGTTACAACAAGGTTTTAATTGGAATCTATAGGATTTCTTCAAAATCTCAAGCACACCCCAAAAGTTTTCTGTTAAGATTTGGTCTACTACCTCTAACTAATTCATGGTGATTATTTATGTATGAAATATGTTTTAGGACTTATGGGATGGTGATTGGAATCCACAAATGCCTAACCTAGGTGTGTTGGTATTGTAGAGATTGTAAAATGAATGAATTGATAAGATTTATGGGTTGGGAGTGAATTATTGGGCATACATGTGATAATGGAATTTATGGATGGCCTAGAGATGATTGTGAGGTGAATCATTGGTATGGAAAGTGGTTGTTAGGTGAAAAACTTCTATTGGAGGAGGTTGTAGAAAGATATGCACACTAGGTGTTTGATAAAAAGTCTAAATGACTTAAAGAATAGAAATCTTGCTAATATTGATGCAATTGTGTTGCATTGTTGTAGATTTAATTTGTTTAGTGTGGTGGAACGTCGTAGTATTATTAAGGGGAAAATTTAAGGTATGTTGGCTAAACTACTCTTTTAGAAATGAATTCCATGATCTTCCCGTAAGTTTCAACTATTGTTGGCTCAAGTTCCTAATTTTCATGTTCCGAGTAGTTCCTAATAAATTCGATTATTCCGAATAAGCAAAGTGTCGAAAGATGTATGTATTCAAAATGTGTTATCCTTCGGGAATGTGTTCAAGAATGATATGTGTATTAAAATGTTATGGCTTTGAGTCGTGTTTCAAATGAAAGCTAGTATGCCAACTTGTGTGAGAAAAACTTGATATGCTTAAGATTCTTAATTACTCATATGTGTACCTGAAATATTGATTGGAGATTCCTTGTTGTTGATAATCTATAAAGATGCTCGAAAGTGAAATAAGTGAGTTGAAGATATAAAGTGTGGCCACTGTGCCAAGAATGAAAGCTATACTTGTGGCTAGAGGTGCCAATGAAATGCGATGATGTGAGAAAGATTATGAAATGAGCCTTGATTCAACTGTTCCAAAATTACTTCAAAAGTAGATTTGTCTAAAAGCTTATGTCCTCAAGTCATGCCCCAATGTGTCTGTTTTAACTAATGCTATGCTTTATGAGTATTTTCAATATGTTTTGCGTTTTTGCATATTCGTGAGTGGAAATTATGTATTGCCCTTTTTGGGGGAAAAATAATTCAAGAATAAATGGTGTGTTACTTGTTTATGATTTTAACTTGTGCTTCGAACACCAATCATTTTACTCAATTTCTTGGAAAGAAATCTATTGTGCTTAAATTTTTCATTTTCAATGAACTTAAAGTTGTGATTTCCAGAATATTATATATGTTGATATTTATGATGATGATCCATGAAAATAAAGAAATGAAAGTATGGAATATGAAATACGGCCATTGTGCCATGAATGAAAAATTATATGTATGGCCAAGAGAGTCATTGAAATAATGATGTTGTAAGTTGATGAAAATGCCAATGAGGTTATAAATGGTGTGATAAGTTATGAGGTAAATGCATTTGTATTGTTGTTTCCTTTGTATGCAAATCAAAAATATTTTTGGGAGTATTGATAATCACCGAGGAAGGGTAGGTTGCAATAACCTAACCCCGAAACTACACGTGCCGGTGTAGGAGTGGATTGTGATCATTACCCTTATTTGGGATGAGATTGATGTAATAAAATTATTCTCCTTAATTGGGATGAGATGGTTGATAGAAAAGGATGATGTCGATCCACACGTTATTGTGGTGAGATGGCCTAGCCGATTGGGTCGTGATCGGACGCCATGCCGCACACATGGTGGTGATTGTGCTGGAAATTGTATTTGAAATTGTGATTGTGATTGATGTCTCAGATAGATGGCCTAGCCGATTGGGTCGTGATCGGACTCCATGCTAAAAGTAAGGTGGTATTGGTATTGTGAACGACGGTATTGTGAACAGTGGTATATCGGTGCTAAAGATATCCCAACCAAAAATATATATTATTTTCGTATTTTAAAATTTTTTATGTTTTAAATGGACATTTGTATATGGTTGATTGTGACTTGCTGTTTCTATGATTTTCCCTTTCTTATATTAGAATTCTATTTTGAAACTGGACAATTAGCTTCATATACTAGTACTATTCCATATGTACTAACGTCCCATTTTGCCGGGGGTGCTGCATCTTCAATGGATGCTGGTGGTTCATCAGCAGGTAGCTTTGGTCCTCGTTAGAAGTCACTCTCTATTTAGCAGGTTTTGGTGAGCCCTACTCTATTCCGGGCCTAATGTCATTTGAGTTGTACATTGTGTTTTAAGGTATAGCCGGGGCCTTGTTGCCGGCGCTTTCATACTACTCTTCTGTTGTACTTAGAGGCTCCGTAGACAGGTTGTGGGTGGTGTTTGATGTGGGAAATTGAAATAGAAATGTTGGTATTTGGCAAACAATTTTTTTTCATTATATCTATAAATGTGTAATACTTTAGAAATTATGAATGAAGCTGCTAATGGAAATGAAATAGGAGGTTTTAATGAAATCTTTTCAGTGTTTGATTAATGGAGTGCATCTCCTCTTTATTCATAGATGAGTGGTAGAAGAAAATCTAACAGGATTTCTCGGCCGGGTTCACTCGGTTGAGCGCCGGTCGCGCTCTCCAAGTTCGGGGAGTGACAAACTTGGTATGAGAGCCTAAGGTTTTAAAGTGTCCTAGGATGTCTCGGAGCCGTGTCTAGTAGTGTCCTTCTTATCGGTGTGTTGTCGACAACATCTATAATGAGGAAGCTACTTGGGCATTTAGGAATTTCACCCTTCTTTGGTACTCGAGATCGTGCGATAGAGCTCAAGATAAGAAGCTAATTTCCTCGTCATGTCTCATTTTCAATATGAGTAACCCACGGGTTCGAGGCAGTGAGGAGGTATTAAAAGAACCAGTTGCTAGGGGAAGTGTCGTTGTTCCTATTAATGTTATCGCGTCACCGGAATATGTGGTGAGAGCACCTAAGAAGTGAAAGAGGATTATTGACATCAATAAGCCGGAATGTTTGATATGAATAAAGAGCCACTCAGGTTTATGTTGGATGATTCTTGAAATATGTTATGTTTGTGAAAAAAAGTGGCACAAGAAGAAAAAATGCCCTTAGGTCGGGTACACCTATCCTGGTCTGCTCGATATGCGGGCGGGAACATTTTTTGTCATGTTATGAGTATGCTCAGGAGCATGTTAGGGGTGGTAAATTTGGGCAATTCTAAAAGCCCATACATCGAGCTGGTGCAGAGATTGTTAATCCTGTCATGGGGTCCTGGATGAAGGATAGGGGGAATGTTTATGATGTATGCAAAAAGGGTAAATATCAGGTCGGTTGGGCGAGTCAGCTTAGCGGACCTCATACCCGTTGCGTGAAATGTAGGAGATGTCATTTGGGGGTATGTCACTATGGTACCAATGTATGTTATGGATGTGGATTCGAGGGGCATCAGTTAAGGTACTGTCCTGTCAACCTAAAGTCATCAAGTAAGTCACTCCTTAGTACATCATTATGAACACGCATAATTTTTCCTTATTGTATATGTACATCCATATTGAAGAGCCTTCATAAACACAGTCTTAACAAGATGCTGAATCACAAAACATTGCATGTACTTACTTTCTAAACGAGACGCATTATTCATGAAGCCACTCTATCACAAATTCTCTTATTTACAACCTCTTGAGGAATTGAATTCTTTAATGATTTCCTTGGAATGAGTTATAACCATAGGTTAATACTTCCCACTTCTTCCTAAATTCTCAACAAGGGACTATACATGATGAATTTCTTACAAGAACCTTTTGATTCAAATGGATAATATCTGCTCACTTATGCTTATGCATGCACCGTCATAAAGTTTACCTACGTGGTATCAAATCCAATGTATTGCGGCCTAGTGTTGAGATCCTTCTTGAGCCACTCTTTTTCTCTCTGGTGTATGTGGTTCATACGGATTAAACAATCACTTCACTCCTTTGTGAATATTATCATGAATCCTTTTCACTGTTTAGTAACATGAGAGCATATATTAGCACCTATCATATGTGTAAATGTAAATTGAAAGGGGTCACTTGTCCACATAAAAGTTTCTGGAAAATTTGAGATTTTCACATATTCGTCAAAGGAAGATCTTTGTGTTTGCCCATCTCAGTATAACTTTCATGTCCACTTAGATCATTCTGCAGTAAGTAGCTCACTTTATTCCTAGTATTGTAGTTGCCCATGAAGTGGCCTGGTATTGCGGCTTGAGAGTTATTATGGTAGAGACATGACTAACTCATAGCAAAGTGTACATTCTCTCTAACCAATACATGATTTCATCCAAACATTAAGATGTCCTAGCTACATGGTTTCACTTGTGTGTGGTTGAAAGTTAAGCATCCTTACAATGACTTTTCCTCCCCACTTTAGGTGGATGTTTCAGATTTTGGCACATATGATGAGCATATTGATTTGAAAGACAAGTTTGTTGTATCTCTAGTCCTATCATATAGGAGCAACTATTGTGAAGGGTTAAGCTGTTAGAATGATAATAATCTCACAAGTGTTCAACTTCTTTTTTTCATCCTCACGGGCTTGTGGCATATCTATTCCTTGTGTTAGTTAATGTTAAGAGCGTAATGAAACTACATGGATTTTGATACCCATAATACGTTAAGGGTGCCATAATATTCTAATTTCGAGTTAAACTAATTTTCCCTACATTCCAAGAGGCGACTGGTGTCACGTACTTGGATAATTCTCTTTGAGGCCTACTATTGCTGAGCAAGGCACATATGCAATGAAACAATTGTTGCTATCCTTTTCATGACTCATAGTCTTCCAAGAATAACTGACGCTAATGTCTTTATCCTCCTGAACATGCCTCCCATATGTCACATGTCTAAAATGACTCATTTCTTTTAAATCTTAGAATCATGAACATGGTCCCTACATTATCAATGCCTATTAGGCAACTCTATGCCTCATTTGTCGAATCAATGATGTCATCACAATGATTAACCATGTTAGCACTATTGGTAGTAACCTTCATGTCTCTTAGGATATCACCTCTTAAAATACCCTGCTCAGCACATTGATGGACTCTTGAAAAATATTCCAGCCCAATCTCGGACCTCGTTGTTCCTATTTATAGTAACTTATGGGGGTTGAAGGTTCAAACATGTCAAAGAAGAAGCATCATCCCGTGATCAAATATATTGGATAGGAAGTTTTATGGTAATATTCAAGCTAGCACATATTAGAGTAATTGTTAGAGGTCGCCAAAGGTTTAGTTTGGGTGTTCGTCGTAGGGATTTATAGTTGAAGAAAGTGAACGGGTTATTCTCAAGATTTTCTCTATGAATATATTGGGTGAATTGTTAAGGAATGTAAAGTATGTGTAGTCACATTAGGCCTTATGGAATATTGAAGGAAATAGGCCAAACTATGAGTATGATATTTTTCCATTGTTGTCCTCCATGCACCCGATGCATCATGTATCTAGGTTCCATAAGGTTTTTGGAAATCCTTTGCCTATCGTTCTGGTGGAAACTACTGAAGGTGAAGTTAATGGGTAATTGGCTAATAAGAGGTACCTAGTTGTCATCCCTGTTAGATAAGTCCGGAAATTGAGATCTGCCTCCGTCAAAGTAAAGGAAGTATTCTCACTTGCCAGTATAACCAAATGGTTCTGGTTCAAAAGGATACTTGTTATGTGTTATGATTTAAATATGTGCAACTCATGTCTAGATACCACCTCTGTTAAGCTAATGCCCTTAATATTGAGATAAGTGTTATTGATATATACTATGATGCTTTGTTTAGTTATGGATATGTTGTTAGGGTAGTTTTTGTGATTCTCTAGTAGGTGGTTAGGCCCAATTGCTGAGGAGACTCTGTCGAAATATTTGAAAAATTTGGGAGTTAGTCAAATTTGGGAGCTTAAGATGTGTGGAAGAAGAAACGAGTTATGTTAAGTGTTTGGGGACGGAATCTACTCCTCATTCGAGGACGAATGATCCTAAGCGGGGGAGAATGTAAGGCCCCGTTAAAAATTTCCTAATGAATTAAGATTTTATAGTGCACCAGCGGTATTTGGGAATAACGTATTTGAGTATTAAAGGAGACCTATGAGATAGAGCCACATTATTTTTAAATGATAATATATGTTTAAGGTGTGTTGGAACATACTAAAGAGTTTTGTGAATGGCAAGAACTTGTGTGGAACAAATTGGATACATTAAGTGGAAATGATGTTTCAATTGGCACAAGACCAAACTTCAAATGAATATAACTCCCTCAATATAAAGACTTAGGTGGTGATTTACCTATCAAATTAAATCCCTTTGAGTGTAGTTTCCAACGCATAAAACCGTTCATCATTTGGATATTTCTACAGAAAATTATGACCATTTTACCGTACCTATGCCATATGCGCGCCTAGATGCACGGCCGCGCATATTAGAGGGTATGTCTACTACCTCTAACTAATTCATGGTGATTATTTATGTATAAAATATGTGTTAGGACTTATGGGATGGTGATTGGAAGCCACAAATACCTAACCTAGGTGTGTTGGTATTGTAGAGATTGTAAAATGAATTAATTGATAAGATTTATAGGTTGGGAGTGAATTGTTGGGCATGAATGTAATAATGGAAGTTGTGGATGGCCAAGAGACGCTTGCGAGGTGAATCATTGGTATGTAAGGTGGTTGTTAGGTAAAAACATTCCATTGGAGGAGGTTGTAGAAAGATATGCACACTAGATGTTTGATAAAAAGTCTAAATGTCTTAAAGAATAGAAATCTTGCTAATATTAGTGCAATTGGGTTGCATTGTTGTAGATTGAAGTTGTTTAGTATGGTGGAACGTCGTAGTATTATTAACGGGCAAATTCCAGGTATGTTGGATAAACTACTCTTTTAGAAATGAATTCCACGATCTTCCCGTAAGTTTCAAGTATTGTTGGCTCAAGTTCCTAATTCCCATGTTCTGAATTGTTCCTAATAAATTCGATTATTCTGAGTAAGCAAAGTGTCGAAAGATGTATGTATTCAAAATGTGTTCCGAATGTTCCTATCACATTATGTTATCCTTCGGGAATGTGTTCAAGAATGATATGTGTATTAAAATATTATGGCTTTGAGTCGTGTTTCAAATAAAAGCTAGTATGCCAACTTGTGTGAGAAAAAATTGATATGCTTAAGACTCTTAATTACTCATATGTGTACCTGAAGTATTGATTAGAAATGCCTTGTTGTTGATAATTTATAAAGATGCTCGAAAGTGAAAGAAGTGAGTTGAAGATATAAAATGTAGCCACTGTGCCAAGAATGAAAGCTATACTTGTGGCTAGAGGTGCCAATGAAATGAGATGATATGAGAAAGATTATGAAATGAGCCTTGATTCAACTATTCCAAAATTACTTCGAAAGTAGATTTGTCTAAAAGTTTATGTCCTCAAGCCATGCCCCAATGTGGCTGTTTTAACTAATGCTATACTTTATGAGTATTTTCAATATGTTTTGCGTTCTTACATATTCGTGAGTAAAAATAATGTATTGCCCCTTTTGGGGGAAAAGTAATTCAAGAATAAATAGTGTGTTACTTGTTTATAATTTTAACTTGTGCTTCGAACAACACTCATTTTATTCTATTTCTTGGAAAGAAATCTATTGTGCTTAAATTCTTCATTTTTAATGAACTTAAAGTTGTGATTTCCGGAATATTATATATGTTGATATTTATGATGACGATCCATGAAAAGAAAGAAATGAAAGTGTGGAATATGAAATACGGCTATTGTTCCATGAATGAAGAATCATATGTATGGCCAAGAGAGCCATTGGAATAATGATGTTGTAAGTGGATCAAAATGCCAATGAGGCTATAAATGGCGTGAAAGGTTATGAGGTAAATGCATTTGTATTGTTGTTTCCTTTGTATGCAAATCAAATAATATTTTTGGGAGTATCGATAGTCACCGAGGAAGGGTAGGTTGAAATAACCTAACCCCGAAACTACACGTGCCGGTGTAGGAGTGGATTGTGATCATTCCCCTTATTTAGGATGAGATTTATGTGATAAAATTATTTCCCTTATTTGGGATGGGATGGTTTATAGAAAAGGATGATGTCGATCCACATGGCATTATGGTGAGATGGCCTAGCTGATCGGGTCGTGATTAGACGCCATGCCACACACATGGTGGTAATTGTGCTGGAAATTGTAATTGAAATTATGATTGTGGTTGATGTCTCAGATGAGATGGCCTAGACAATTGGGTGGTGATCGGACTCGTGCTAAAAGTACGGTGGTATTGGTGCTAAAAACACGGTGGTATATTGGTGTTAATGATCTCCTTACCAAAAATATATATTATTTTCGTATTTTGAAAATTGTTATGTTTTAACTGGGCATTTGGATATTGTTGATTGTGACTTGCTGTTTCTATGGTTTTCCCTTTCTTATATTGGCATTCTATTTTGAAAGTGGACACCCTGAAAAGGAGGTGATCCAGCCGCACCTTCCAGTACGACTACCTTGTTACGACTTCACTCCAGTCACTAGCCCTGCCTTCGGCATCCCCCTCCTTGCTGTTAAGGTAACAACTTCGGGCATGGCCAGTTTCGTCCCTGCTCGACAGGTGGGTCTTGCAGTCAAGCTCCCTTCTGCCTTTGCACTCGAGGGCCAATATCCGTCCGGCCCGAGGAAATCTTTGCATGCCTCCGTTACCTTTTGGGAGGCCTACGCCCCATAGAAACTGATAGCTTTATATACTAGTACTATTCCATATGTACTAACGTCCCATTTGCCGGAGGCGCTGCATCTTCAATGGATGTAGATGGTTCATTAGCGGGCAACTTTGGTCCTCATTAGCAGTCACTCTCTATTTAGCAGGTTTTGGTGAGCCCTACTTTATTCTGGGCCTGATGTCATTTGAGTTGTACATTGTGTTTTAATGTATAGCTGGGGCCTTGTTGCCGGCACTTCCATACTACTCTTTTGTTGTACTTAGAGGCTCCGTAGATAGGTTGTGAGTGGTGTTTGATGTAGGGAATTGAACTAGAAATATTTGTATTTGGCAAACAATGTTTTTTCATTATATCTATAAACTTGTAATATTTTGGAAATTATGAATGAAGCTGCTAATGGAAATGAAATGGGATTTGTTAATGAAATCTTTTCAGTGTTTGATTAATGGAGTGCATCTCCTCTTTATTCATAAATGAGTTTGGGTAGAAGGAAATCTAGCAGGATTGCTCGGCCGGGTTCACTCAGTTGAGCGTCGGTCGCGCTCCCTGAGTTCGGGGCATGACAAAATTAATCAAAAACGAGTTAGGAACTCTTACCCCAACAATACCTATGTAAATCCCTCAAATTATCGGCTTAATCCAAGTTCTTAAAGTCCCAAGATAAAAATGAGATCAAACCCTTGATTTTCCCTTTTTCTGCCCAGTTATGTCGCACTTGTGGCCTTGCTGTCGCATCTGCAGCTCCGCACCTGTGAAAAAGTCATCGCATGTTCGTATTTCACTTAATCCACAGAGTCCTCTTCTCCTGACATAGGGCTGCACCTGCACGTGCGTGCCTGCGACAAATGTTTCCCACCTGCGACCTTAGCCGCTCCTGCGCATCTCCTCACCGCAGAAGCGAAACCGCTTCTGCGGAACATTGTCCGCATCTGCAAGCCCTTGACTGGGCTGTCTTGCTGCTTCTGCGTTCCCTCAAGTGCACGTGTGAGTCCGCACCTATGGTCATAACCTCCGTAGGTGCGATTACACCAGAAGCTGGGAGCTTCAGCATTTGCACAAGTCCAAGAACTGATCCGATATCGATCCGAATCACACCCGGGACCCCCCATGAGTATACCAACTAGTTCCAAAACACATAACGGACCTACTCAAGGCCAAAAACCATATCAAACAATGCTAAAAACATGGATTGCACATCGATTCAAGCCTAATAAACTTTAGAACTTCTAACTTCTACATCTGAGGCCGAAACTTATCAAATCACGTCCGATTGACCCCAAATTTTGTACACAAGTCATAATTGACTTACAGACTTATTCCAACTTCTAGAATCGAAATTCGACCCCAATATCAAAAAAGTCCACTCCCGGTCAAACTTCCCAAAATTTCACCAATTTCTAACCTTCGCCATTTCAAGCTTAATTCAACTACGGACCTCCAATTCACAATCCAGACACACTTCTAAGTCCAAAATCACCCAATGGAGCTATTGGAACCATAGAAACTCCATTCCGGAGTCGTCTTCTCACAAGTCAAACTACAGTCAACCTATTGAACTTTAGCTTCCAATCTAGGGACTAAGTGTCCCATTTCACTCAGAAACCAAAAACCAAACCTCCCGGAAATTCACGTAACCACAAAATGAAGTAGAAGGAGCAATAAATAGGGGATCGGGGCTAAAACCCTCAAAATGACCGGCTGGGTCGTTACATCCTCCCCCTCTTAAAACAAACGCCTGTCTTCGAACGAGTATAGAGACATACCTGAAGTGGTTAAAGAGATGAGGATAATGACTACACATATCATGCTCGGTCTCCCAAGTCGCCTCCTCAACTGACTGACCCCTGCATTTGTAATGACCCGACCGGTCATTTTGAGCTTTAGCATGTCGTGCAGCAGTTTGAGGCCTTGAGTAGCTTCACTTCAGGTATTATGACTTGTACGTGTGGTCGGAATTGAATTTTGGAAAGTTCGAAATTGATTTGGAAAGAAAATTTTAATTTCAGATGCTTTAGTTGGAAAAATTGACTAAGGTTTAACTTTTGAGCAAAAGACATCGGAATCAGGATTTGAAGGTTCCAATAGGTTCGTATGATTATTTCAGTCTTGGGTGTATGTCAGGTTGAGTATCGGACCACCCGGGAGCATCTCGGTGCCTATTATGAAAGGTTGGCATTTTAGAAGTTTAAGAAATTTTTAAGTTTGATTTGAAATGAATTTTGGTGTTATCGATGTCCGTTCGGAGTTACGGGCCTTGTAGGTTCATATCATGAATTGTGACTTGCACATAACGTTTGGCGTCGTTCGAGATATTTGAGTGTAATTCGGACGCGTTCGGCGAAGTTTGAAGGTTCAAAAGTTGAAAGAAAGGTTTAGGCCATCGATTTGTAATTTTGATGTTATTTGATGTGATTCTAGGTTTCGAATAAGTCTGTATCATGTTGTGGGATGTGTTGGTATGTTTGGACGGGGTCCCGAAGGCCTCGGGTGTGAATCAGATTAGAAACGGATTGAGTTTGGAGTTGGAAGAACTGCCGAAGCTTAAGGCTTCTAGTGCAATCACACATGCGAGGTTATGGCCGCAGGTGTGAGACCGTAGAAGCGGCCCAGGGGTCACAGAAGCGGTAGGGAGTGAGGCTGGATGGGATTCGCAGGTGCGAGGAATTTTCCGCACCTGCGGGATCGCATATGCGGGCGGAGAAGCGCAGAAGCGGAAGTGGTCTGAGGCTGGATGATCGCAGGTGCGAGTGCTGTAGCGCATCTGCGGAGCCGCAGTTGCGGTCATTGGCACGCAAGTGCGGAGTGGTGCTCGAGTTGGGGAGTCTGCAGGTGCGGAGGTTTTCCACATAAGCGGATCCGCACCTGTGGTTGGATGGCCACAGAAGCGGAAAAAGCTAGCCTTGAGGGAAGCCGCATCTGCAAGGAAGCTTCCGCAGAAGCGACTACTATTCCGTAGTTCGGGGGAAGCACTGGGCAGAAATGATTTTTATACGGGATTTGGCCCATTTTCTTTCATTCTCTCTTGGCTTGGGCGATTTTTGGAGAGCTTCAAGTGGAGATTTCCATCATCTATGTCAAGGTAAGTAATTCCTATATATTGTGAGATAAATACATGGTTTATATGTGGATTTGATTATGGAGATGAGTAGAAATTTTGGATTTTGGTAGAAAACCTAGAAATTAGTATTTTTGGATTTTTACCACGAAATTGGTCATGGAATTGAAAATAAATCATATATTTGGGTTCGTAATGTTATGGTTAAAGTTTATCTTCGAGAAATTTTAGAATCCGGGCATGTAGGCCCGAGGGTCGACTTTATTGACTTTTAGAGAAGAGTTGGGGATTGTTTTGAATTGATTAGTTATGGGTAATAGAGTATATATTTATGGATTTGCTCATTTGTTTGACTAGTTTTGGAGAGACAGGCATCGGTTTGAGGTAAGTCTCTTGTCTAACCTTGTGAGGGGGAAACTACCCCTAGGTGATATTTATTGTTATGTGCAACTAGTTGTGGGTGCTACATACGCACGATGTGACGAGAGTCCGTACGTAGCTAAAACATGTTTATGTCCGGGTAGAATTAGGACTTTATCATGTAATAATTGAATTATTTGAACTCGTTCTACTGGCTTAATTAATTAAAGTTATAACTGAATTTGATTTAGAAATAAATACATGTATACTAGGCCGAGCCTTAACACTTTGAGGTGTGGGCGAGTTATTTGAGAAACGGTAAATATTATATTCATTTTGTGCTTATGTACTATATGGTAAGCACGTGTCCCGTAATTCAGTAACTTTTTCCTTTCTTGTGGAGTGGGCTGAACGCCTCAGCAGTATAATAGATGCATCTATGATTTATGCCGCTCGACCCTCGAAAATGTACACGTTATTCTGGATTGGGCAGAACGACCTCGGCAGAATCGTGTGTTATATCTCTAGTAGTCCGAATATTCACGAGATAAACCTTCCACTGATGCCCGACATTTTTATGGTATTCCTTATTTATTTGATATTGTCACTTGGCATTTTCTAAGATGTTAAGGTAGAATACAAGATCGAGAAATTTATACTTTAAAAGAAATATTTGGAAAATTATGAAATTTAAAGATTTACCCCACTATCGCTGTGCACTTCATATCTGTTACGAATTATTATATTATTTTATTGGGCCTGTAGTAAGTGTCGATGTCGACCCCTCGTCACTACTTCTCCGGGGTTAGGCTAGATACTTACTGGGTACGCGTTGATTTACGTACTCATGCTGCACTTCTGCACTAAATGTGTAGGATCTGACAGGTTCATTTGACGATCACCTTGGCGTGTAGGCGCACCTGTTGAGGAGACTTGCATTCCAGGCTACGCATCGCAGTCCACCGAGACTCCATCGTTCTATTTATTTTATCCTGTCTTATTTATATTCTAGACAAATATTGTATTATTATTGTACTCCTTAGAAAATGCTCATGCACTTGTGACACCGGGGTTTGGGGTTATACTAGTTGATGCTTAGAGTTTCGTATATTATTATCGCCTTTCATTTCTTTTATAAATTACAAATGTTGTACGTTCCCGTTAGTTAGAATGTAAATCTCCTTTTCTTATTAACATTTGTGATTTCGAAAGTAATAAAATGAGTAATAAAATTGGTATATCACTGTTGGCTTGCCTGACGGCGTTATTAGGCACAATCACGACCTATAGTGGATTTTGGGTCGTGACACTACTGAACATTCACTGAAGCGATGTTCTTCGACCTCAACTTTCTAACCTGCCTGTCCAAAATGGCCATCGGCTCCTCAACATAAGATAGATCCTTGTCCAACTAAACTGAGCTGAAGTCTAA